>NW_028254125.1:0-483491 GCF_964263255.1 Lissotriton vulgaris
GGAAGCATGAAAATCACTTTAAACATGCTAATTTTAGCTCAAACACTGATGATCCACCGACAAATGTGAACTGACGTTCAAAAATAAAACATTTGAAAACGGACCATTTTCCACATTTCTGAAGCATGACGTAATGGGGGGGGTGTTATCTCTTTTGTCGAAAATCAGCCGTTTTTGCTCTAACATTAAATGCCTCCAAATGGTATTTAATTAACTTCCCGGGGTGAAGAAACCCTTTTTGAGAACTCAGAGTGAGTAAATTGGCCATTTTCATGCACTTTTAACCATTCCATAAATCTTGTGTTTTGGGCCCCTGGAAGCATGAAAATCACTTTAAACATGCTAATTTTAGCTCTAACACTGATGATCCACCTACAAATGTGAACTGACGTTCAAAAATAAAACATTTGAAAACAGACCATTTTCCACATTTCTGAAGCATGACGTAATGGGGGGGTGTTATCTCTTTTGTCGAAAATCAGCCGTTTTTGCTCTAACATTAATTGCCTCCAAATGGTATTTAATTAACTTCCCGGGGTGAAGAAACCCTTTTTGAGAACTCAGAGTGAGTAAATTGGCCATTTTCATGCACTTTTAACCATTCCATAAATCTTGTGTTTTGGGCCCCTGGAAGCATGAAAATCACTTTAAACATGCTAATTTTAGCTCTAACACTGATGATCCACCTACAAATGTGAACTGACGTTCAAAAATAAAACATTTGAAAACGGACCATTTTCCACATTTCTGAAGCATGACGTAATGGGGGGGTGTTATCTCTTTTGTCGAAAATCAGCCGTTTTTGCTCTAACATTAAATGCCTCCAAATGGTATTTAATTAACTTCCCGAGCCCCTGGAAGCATGAAAATCACTTTAAACATGCTAATTTTAGCTCTAACACTGATGATCCACCTACAAATGTGAACTGACGTTCAAAAATAAAACATTTGAAAACGGACCATTTTCCACATTTCTGAAGCATGACGTAATGGGGGGGTGTTATCTCTTTTGTCGAAAATCAGCCGTTTTTGCTCTAACATTAAATGCCTCCAAATGGTATTTAATTAACTTCCCGAGCCCCTGGAAGCATGAAAATCACTTTAAACATGCTAATTTTAGCTCTAACACTGATGATCCACCTACAAATGTGAACTGACATTCAAAAATAAAACATTTGAAAACAGACCATTTTCCACTTTTCTGAAGCATGACGTAATGGGGGGGTGTTAATCTCTTTTGTGGAAAATCAGCCGTTTTTGCTCTAACATTAAATGCCTCCAAATGGTATTTAATTAACTTCCCGAGCCCCTGGAAGCATGAAAATCACTTTAAACATGCTAATTTTAGCTCTAACACTGATGATCCACCTACAAATGTGAACTGACGTTCAAAAATAAAACATTTGAAAACGGACCATTTTCCACATTTCTGAAGCATGACGTAATGGGGGGGTGTTATCTCTTTTGTCGAAAATCAGCCGTTTTTGCTCGAACATTAAATGCCTCCAAATGGTATTTAATTAACTTCCCGGGGTGAAGAAACCCTTTTTGAGAACTCAGAGTGAGTAAATTGGCCATTTTCATGCACTTTTAACCATTCCATAAATCTTGTGTTTTGGGCCCCCTGGAAGCATGAAAATCACTTTAAACATGCTAATTTTAGCTCTAACACTGATGATCCACCTACAAATGTGAACTGACGTTCAAAAATAAAACATTTGAAAACGGACCATTTTCCACATTTCTGAAGCATGACGTAATGGGGGGGTGTTATCTCTTTTGTCGAAAATCAGCCGTTTTTGCTCGAACATTAAATGCCTCCAAATGGTATTTAATTAACTTCCCGAGCCCCTGGAAGCATGAAAATCACTTTAAACATGCTAATTTTAGCTCTAACACTGATGATCCACCTACAAATGTGAACTGACGTTCAAAAATAAAACATTTGAAAACGGACCATTTTCCACATTTCTGAAGCATGACGTAATGGGGGGGTGTTATCTCTTTTGTCGAAAATCAGCCGTTTTTGCTCTAACATTAAATGCCTCCAAATGGTATTTAATTAACTTCCCGGGGTGAAGAAACCCTTTTTGAGAACTCAGAGTGAGTAAATTGGCCATTTTCATGCACTTTTAACCATTCCATAAATCTTGTGTTTTGGGCCCCTGGAAGCATGAAAATCACTTTAAACATGCTAATTTTAGCTCTAACACTGATGATCCACCTACAAATGTGAACTGACGTTCAAAAATAAAACATTTGAAAACGGACCATTTTCCACATTTCTGAAGCATGACGTAATGGGGGGGTGTTATCTCTTTTGTCGAAAATCAGCCGTTTTTGCTCGAACATTAAATGCCTCCAAATGGTATTTAATTAATTTCCCGAGCCCCTGGAAGCATGAAAATCACTTTAAACATGCTAATTTTAGCTCTAACACTGATGATCCACCTACAAATGTGAACTGACGTTCAAAAATAAAACATTTGAAAACGGACCATTTTCCACATTTCTGAAGCATGACGTAATGGGGGGGTGTTATCTCTTTTGTCGAAAATCAGCTGTTTTTGCTCTAACATTAAATGCCTCCAAATGGTATTTAATTAACTTCCCGGGGTGAAGAAACCCTTTTTGAGAACTCAGAGTGAGTAAATTGGCCATTTTCATGCACTTTTAACCATTCCATAAATCTTGTGTTTTGGGCCCCTGGAAGCATGAAAATCACTTTAAACATGCTAATTTTAGCTCAAACACTGATGATCCACCGACAAATGTGAACTGACGTTCAAAAATAAAACATTTGAAAACGGACCATTTTCCACATTTCTGAAGCATGACGTAATGGGGGGGGTGTTATCTCTTTTGTCGAAAATCAGCCGTTTTTGCTCTAACATTAAATGCCTCCAAATGGTATTTAATTAACTTCCCGGGGTGAAGAAACCCTTTTTGAGAACTCAGAGTGAGTAAATTGGCCATTTTCATGCACTTTTAACCATTCCATAAATCTTGTGTTTTGGGCCCCTGGAAGCATGAAAATCACTTTAAACATGCTAATTTTAGCTCTAACACTGATGATCCACCTACAAATGTGAACTGACGTTCAAAAATAAAACATTTGAAAACAGACCATTTTCCACATTTCTGAAGCATGACGTAATGGGGGGGTGTTATCTCTTTTGTCGAAAATCAGCCGTTTTTGCTCTAACATTAATTGCCTCCAAATGGTATTTAATTAACTTCCCGGGGTGAAGAAACCCTTTTTGAGAACTCAGAGTGAGTAAATTGGCCATTTTCATGCACTTTTAACCATTCCATAAATCTTGTGTTTTGGGCCCCTGGAAGCATGAAAATCACTTTAAACATGCTAATTTTAGCTCTAACACTGATGATCCACCTACAAATGTGAACTGACGTTCAAAAATAAAACATTTGAAAACGGACCATTTTCCACATTTCTGAAGCATGACGTAATGGGGGGGTGTTATCTCTTTTGTCGAAAATCAGCCGTTTTTGCTCTAACATTAAATGCCTCCAAATGGTATTTAATTAACTTCCCGAGCCCCTGGAAGCATGAAAATCACTTTAAACATGCTAATTTTAGCTCTAACACTGATGATCCACCTACAAATGTGAACTGACGTTCAAAAATAAAACATTTGAAAACGGACCATTTTCCACATTTCTGAAGCATGACGTAATGGGGGGGTGTTATCTCTTTTGTCGAAAATCAGCCGTTTTTGCTCTAACATTAAATGCCTCCAAATGGTATTTAATTAACTTCCCGAGCCCCTGGAAGCATGAAAATCACTTTAAACATGCTAATTTTAGCTCTAACACTGATGATCCACCTACAAATGTGAACTGACGTTCAAAAATAAAACATTTGAAAACAGACCATTTTCCACTTTTCTGAAGCATGACGTAATGGGGGGGTGTTATCTCTTTTGTGGAAAATCAGCCGTTTTTGCTCTAACATTAAATGCCTCCAAATGGTATTTAATTAACTTCCCGAGCCCCTGGAAGCATGAAAATCACTTTAAACATGCTAATTTTAGCTCTAACACTGATGATCCACCTACAAATGTGAACTGACGTTCAAAAATAAAACATTTGAAAACGGACCATTTTCCACATTTCTGAAGCATGACGTAATGGGGGGGTGTTATCTCTTTTGTCGAAAATCAGCCGTTTTTGCTCGAACATTAAATGCCTCCAAATGGTATTTAATTAACTTCCCGGGGTGAAGAAACCCTTTTTGAGAACTCAGAGTGAGTAAATTGGCCATTTTCATGCACTTTTAACCATTCCATAAATCTTGTGTTTTGGGCCCCTGGAAGCATGAAAATCACTTTAAACATGCTAATTTTAGCTCTAACACTGATGATCCACCTACAAATGTGAACTGACGTTCAAAAATAAAACATTTGAAAACGGACCATTTTCCACATTTCTGAAGCATGACGTAATGGGGGGGTGTTATCTCTTTTGTCGAAAATCAGCCGTTTTTGCTCTAACATTAAATGCCTCCAAATGGTATTTAATTAACTTCCCGGGGTGAAGAAACCCTTTTTGAGAACTCAGAGTGAGTAAATTGGCCATTTTCATGCACTTTTAACCATTCCATAAATCTTGTGTTTTGGGCCCCTGGAAGCATGAAAATCACTTTAAACATGCTAATTTTAGCTCTAACACTGATGATCCACCTACAAATGTGAACTGACGTTCAAAAATAAAACATTTGAAAACGGACCATTTTCCACATTTCTGAAGCATGACGTAATGGGGGGGTGTTATCTCTTTTGTCGAAAATCAGCCGTTTTTGCTCTAACATTAAATGCCTCCAAATGGTATTTAATTAACTTCCCGGGGTGAAGAAACCCTTTTTGAGAACTCAGAGTGAGTAAATTGGCCATTTTCATGCACTTTTAACCATTCCATAAATCTTGTGTTTTGGGCCCCTGGAAGCATGAAAATCACTTTAAACATGCTAATTTTAGCTCTAACACTGATGATCCACCTACAAATGTGAACTGACGTTCAAAAATAAAACATTTGAAAACGGACCATTTTCCACATTTCTGAAGCATGACGTAATGGGGGGGTGTTATCTCTTTTGTCGAAAATCAGCCGTTTTTGCTCGAACATTAAATGCCTCCAAATGGTATTTAATTAACTTCCCGAGCCCCTGGAAGCATGAAAATCACTTTAAACATGCTAATTTTAGCTCTAACACTGATGATCCACCTACAAATGTGAACTGACGTTCAAAAATAAAACATTTGAAAACGGACCATTTTCCACATTTCTGAAGCATGACGTAATGGGGGGGTGTTATCTCTTTTGTCGAAAATCAGCCGTTTTTGCTCGAACATTAAATGCCTCCAAATGGTATTTAATTAACTTCCCGAGCCCCTGGAAGCATGAAAATCACTTTAAACATGCTAATTTTAGCTCTAACACTGATGATCCACCTACAAATGTGAACTGACGTTCAAAAATAAAACATTTGAAAACGGACCATTTTCCACATTTCTGAAGCATGACGTAATGGGGGGGTGTTATCTCTTTTGTCGAAAATCAGCCGTTTTTGCTCTAACATTAAATGCCTCCAAATGGTATTTAATTAACTTCCCGGGGTGAAGAAACCCTTTTTGAGAACTCAGAGTGAGTAAATTGGCCATTTTCATGCACTTTTAACCATTCCATAAATCTTGTGTTTTGGGCCCCTGGAAGCATGAAAATCACTTTAAACATGCTAATTTTAGCTCAAACACTGATGATCCACCGACAAATGTGAACTGACGTTCAAAAATAAAACATTTGAAAACGGACCATTTTCCACATTTCTGAAGCATGACGTAATGGGGGGGGGTGTTATCTCTTTTGTCGAAAATCAGCCGTTTTTGCTCTAACATTAAATGCCTCCAAATGGTATTTAATTAACTTCCCGGGGTGAAGAAACCCTTTTTGAGAACTCAGAGTGAGTAAATTGGCCATTTTCATGCACTTTTAACCATTCCATAAATCTTGTGTTTTGGGCCCCTGGAAGCATGAAAATCACTTTAAACATGCTAATTTTAGCTCTAACACTGATGATCCACCTACAAATGTGAACTGACGTTCAAAAATAAACCATTTGAAAACGGACCATTTTCCACATTTCTGAAGCATGACGTAATGGGGGGGTGTTATCTCTTTTGTCGAAAATCAGCCGTTTTTGCTCTAACATTAAATGCCTCCAAATGGTATTTAATTAACTTCCCGAGCCCCTGGAAGCATGAAAATCACTTTAAACATGCTAATTTTAGCTCTAACACTGATGATCCACCTACAAATGTGAACTGACGTTCAAAAATAAAACATTTGAAAACGGACCATTTTCCACATTTCTGAAGCATGACGTAATGGGGGGGTGTTATCTCTTTTGTCGAAAATCAGCCGTTTTTGCTCCAACATTAAATGCCTCCAAATGGTATTTAATTAACTTCCCGGGGTGAAGAAACCCTTTTTGAGAACTCAGAGTGAGTAAATTGGCCATTTTCATGCACTTTTAACCATTCCATAAATCTTGTGTTTTGGGCCCCTGGAAGCATGAAAATCACTTTAAACATGCTAATTTTAGCTCTAACACTGATGATCCACCTACAAATGTGAACTGACGTTCAAAAATAAAACATTTGAAAACGGACCATTTTCCACATTTCTGAAGCATGACGTAATGGGGGGGTGTTATCTCTTTTGTCGAAAATCAGCCGTTTTTGCTCTAACATTAAATGCCTCCAAATGGTATTTAATTAACTTCCCGGGGTGAAGAAACCCTTTTTGAGAACTCAGAGTGAGTAAATTGGCCATTTTCATGCACTTTTAACCATTCCATAAATCTTGTGTTTTGGGCCCCTGGAAGCATGAAAATCACTTTAAACATGCTAATTTTAGCTCTAACACTGATGATCCACCTACAAATGTGAACTGACGTTCAAAAATAAAACATTTGAAAACGGACCATTTTCCACATTTCTGAAGCATGACGTAATGGGGGGGTGTTATCTCTTTTGTCGAAAATCAGCCGTTTTTGCTCGAACATTAAATGCTTCCAAATGGTATTTAATTAACTTCCCGAGCCCCTGGAAGCATGTAAATCACGTTAAACATGCTAATTTTAGCTCTAACACTGATGATCCACCTACAAATGTGAACTGACGTTCAAAAATAAAACATTTGAAAACGGACCATTTTCCACATTTCTGAAGCATGACGTAATGGGGGGGTGTTATCTCTTTTGTCGAAAATCAGCCGTTTTTGCTCTAACATTAAATGCCTCCAAATGGTATTTAATTAACTTCCCGGGGTGAAGAAACCCTTTTTGAGAACTCAGAGTGAGTAAATTGGCCATTTTCATGCACTTTTAACCATTCCATAAATCTTGTGTTTTGGGCCCCTGGAAGCATGAAAATCACTTTAAACATGCTAATTTTAGCTCTAACACTGATGATCCACCTACAAATGTGAACTGACGTTCAAAAATAAAACATTTGAAAACGGACCATTTTCCACATTTCTGAAGCATGACGTAATGGGGGGGTGTTATCTCTTTTGTCGAAAATCAGCCGTTTTTGCTCGAACATTAAATGCCTCCAAATGGTATTTAATTAACTTCCCGAGCCCCTGGAAGCATGAAAATCACTTTAAACATGCTAATTTTAGCTCTAACACTGATGATCCACCTACAAATGTGAACTGACGTTCAAAAATAAAACATTTGAAAACGGACCATTTTCCACATTTCTGAAGCATGACGTAATGGGGGGGTGTTATCTCTTTTGTCGAAAATCAGCCGTTTTTGCTCTAACATTAAATGCCTCCAAATGGTATTTAATTAACTTCCCGGGGTGAAGAAACCCTTTTTGAGAACTCAGAGTGAGTAAATTGGCCATTTTCATGCACTTTTAACCATTCCATAAATCTTGTGTTTTGGGCCCCTGGAAGCATGAAAATCACTTTAAACATGCTAATTTTAGCTCTAACACTGATGATCCACCTACAAATGTGAACTGACGTTCAAAAATAAAACATTTGAAAACGGACCATTTTCCACATTTCTGAAGCATGACGTAATGGGGGGGTGTTATCTCTTTTGTCGAAAATAAGCCGTTTTTGCTCGAACATTAAATGCCTCCAAATGGTATTTAATTAACTTCCCGAGCCCCTGGAAGCATGAAAATCACTTTAAACATGCTAATTTTAGCTCTAACACTGATGATCCACCTACAAATGTGAACTGACGTTCAAAAATAAAACATTTGAAAACGGACCATTTTCCACATTTCTGAAGCATGACGTAATGGGGGGGTGTTATCTCTTTTGTCGAAAATCAGCCGTTTTTGCTCTAACATTAAATGCCTCCAAATGGTATTTAATTAACTTCCCGGGGTGAAGAAACCCTTTTTGAGAACTCAGAGTGAGTAAATTGGCCATTTTCATGCACTTTTAACCATTCCATAAATCTTGTGTTTTGGGCCCCTGGAAGCATGAAAATCACTTTAAACATGCTAATTTTAGCTCAAACACTGATGATCCACCGACAAATGTGAACTGACGTTCAAAAATAAAACATTTGAAAACGGACCATTTTCCACATTTCTGAAGCATGACGTAATGGGGGGGGTGTTATCTCTTTTGTCGAAAATCAGCCGTTTTTGCTCTAACATTAAATGCCTCCAAATGGTATTTAATTAACTTCCCGGGGTGAAGAAACCCTTTTTGAGAACTCAGAGTGAGTAAATTGGCCATTTTCATGCACTTTTAACCATTCCATAAATCTTGTGTTTTGGGCCCCTGGAAGCATGAAAATCACTTTAAACATGCTAATTTTAGCTCTAACACTGATGATCCACCTACAAATGTGAACTGACGTTCAAAAATAAACCATTTGAAAACGGACCATTTTCCACATTTCTGAAGCATGACGTAATGGGGGGGTGTTATCTCTTTTGTCGAAAATCAGCCGTTTTTGCTCTAACATTAAATGCCTCCAAATGGTATTTAATTAACTTCCCGAGCCCCTGGAAGCATGAAAATCACTTTAAACATGCTAATTTTAGCTCTAACACTGATGATCCACCTACAAATGTGAACTGACGTTCAAAAATAAAACATTTGAAAACGGACCATTTTCCACATTTCTGAAGCATGACGTAATGGGGGGGTGTTATCTCTTTTGTGGAAAATCAGCCGTTTTTGCTCTAACATTAAATGCCTCCAAATGGTATTTAATTAACTTCCCGAGCCCCTGGAAGCATGAAAATCACTTTAAACATGCTAATTTTAGCTCTAACACTGATGATCCACCTACAAATGTGAACTGACGTTCAAAAATAAAACATTTGAAAACGGACCATTTTCCACATTTCTGAAGCATGACGTAATGGGGGGGTGTTATCTCTTTTGTCGAAAATCAGCCGTTTTTGCTCGAACATTAAATGCCTCCAAATGGTATTTAATTAACTTCCCGGGGTGAAGAAACCCTTTTTGAGAACTCAGAGTGAGTAAATTGGCCATTTTCATGCACTTTTAACCATTCCATAAATCTTGTGTTTTGGGCCCCTGGAAGCATGAAAATCACTTTAAACATGCTAATTTTAGCTCTAACACTGATGATCCACCTACAAATGTGAACTGACGTTCAAAAATAAAACATTTGAAAACGGACCATTTTCCACATTTCTGAAGCATGACGTAATGGGGGGGTGTTATCTCTTTTGTCGAAAATCAGCCGTTTTTGCTCGAACATTAAATGCCTCCAAATGGTATTTAATTAACTTCCCGAGCCCCTGGAAGCATGAAAATCACTTTAAACATGCTAATTTTAGCTCTAACACTGATGATCCACCTACAAATGTGAACTGACGTTCAAAAATAAAACATTTGAAAACGGACCATTTTCCACATTTCTGAAGCATGACGTAATGGGGGGGTGTTATCTCTTTTGTCGAAAATCAGCCGTTTTTGCTCTAACATTAAATGCCTCCAAATGGTATTTAATTAACTTCCCGGGGTGAAGAAACCCTTTTTGAGAACTCAGAGTGAGTAAATTGGCCATTTTCATGCACTTTTAACCATTCCATAAATCTAGTGTTTTGGGCCCCTGGAAGCATGAAAATCACTTTAAACATGCTAATTTTAGCTCTAACACTGATGATCCACCTACAAATGTGAACTGACGTTCAAAAATAAAACATTTGAAAACGGACCATTTTCCACATTTCTGAAGCATGACGTAATGGGGGGGTGTTATCTCTTTTGTCGAAAATCAGCCGTTTTTGCTCGAACATTAAATGCCTCCAAATGGTATTTAATTAACTTCCCGGGGTGAAGAAACCCTTTTTGAGAACTCAGAGTGAGTAAATTGGCCATTTTCATGCACTTTTAACCATTCCATAAATCTTGTGTTTTGGGCCCCTGGAAGAAAGCTTTAAACATGCTAATTTTAGCTCTAACACTGATGATCCACCTACAAATGTGAACTGACGTTCAAAAATAAAACATTTGAAAACGGACCATTTTCCACATTTCTGAAGCATGACGTAATGGGGGGGTGTTATCTCTTTTGTCGAAAATCAGCCGTTTTTGCTCGAACATTAAATGCCTCCAAATGGTATTTAATTAACTTCCCGAGCCCCTGGAAGCATGAAAATCACTTTAAACATGCTAATTTTAGCTCTAACACTGATGATCCACCTACAAATGTGAACTGACGTTCAAAAATAAAACATTTGAAAACGGACCATTTTCCACATTTCTGAAGCATGACGTAATGGGGGGGTGTTATCTCTTTTGTCGAAAATCAGCCGTTTTTGCTCTAACATTAAATGCCTCCAAATGGTATTTAATTAACTTCCCGGGGTGAAGAAACCCTTTTTGAGAACTCAGAGTGAGTAAATTGGCCATTTTCATGCACTTTTAACCATTCCATAAATCTTGTGTTTTGGGCCCCTGGAAGCATGAAAATCACTTTAAACATGCTAATTTTAGCTCTAACACTGATGATCCACCTACAAATGTGAACTGACGTTCAAAAATAAAACATTTGAAAACGGACCATTTTCCACATTTCTGAAGCATGACGTAATGGGGGGGTGTTATCTCTTTTGTCGAAAATCAGCCGTTTTTGCTCGAACATTAAATGCCTCCAAATGGTATTTAATTAATTTCCCGAGCCCCTGGAAGCATGAAAATCACTTTAAACATGCTAATTTTAGCTCTAACACTGATGATCCACCTACAAATGTGAACTGACGTTCAAAAATAAAACATTTGAAAACGGACCATTTTCCACATTTCTGAAGCATGACGTAATGGGGGGGTGTTATCTCTTTTGTCGAAAATCAGCTGTTTTTGCTCTAACATTAAATGCCTCCAAATGGTATTTAATTAACTTCCCGGGGTGAAGAAACCCTTTTTGAGAACTCAGAGTGAGTAAATTGGCCATTTTCATGCACTTTTAACCATTCCATAAATCTTGTGTTTTGGGCCCCTGGAAGCATGAAAATCACTTTAAACATGCTAATTTTAGCTCAAACACTGATGATCCACCGACAAATGTGAACTGACGTTCAAAAATAAAACATTTGAAAACGGACCATTTTCCACATTTCTGAAGCATGACGTAATGGGGGGGGTGTTATCTCTTTTGTCGAAAATCAGCCGTTTTTGCTCTAACATTAAATGCCTCCAAATGGTATTTAATTAACTTCCCGGGGTGAAGAAACCCTTTTTGAGAACTCAGAGTGAGTAAATTGGCCATTTTCATGCACTTTTAACCATTCCATAAATCTTGTGTTTTGGGCCCCTGGAAGCATGAAAATCACTTTAAACATGCTAATTTTAGCTCTAACACTGATGATCCACCTACAAATGTGAACTGACGTTCAAAAATAAAACATTTGAAAACAGACCATTTTCCACATTTCTGAAGCATGACGTAATGGGGGGGTGTTATCTCTTTTGTCGAAAATCAGCCGTTTTTGCTCTAACATTAATTGCCTCCAAATGGTATTTAATTAACTTCCCGGGGTGAGGAAACCCTTTTTGAGAACTCAGAGTGAGTAAATTGGCCATTTTCATGCACTTTTAACCATTCCATAAATCTTGTGTTTTGGGCCCCTGGAAGCATGAAAATCACTTTAAACATGCTAATTTTAGCTCTAACACTGATGATCCACCTACAAATGTGAACTGACGTTCAAAAATAAAACATTTGAAAACGGACCATTTTCCACATTTCTGAAGCATGACGTAATGGGGGGGTGTTATCTCTTTTGTCGAAAATCAGCCGTTTTTGCTCTAACATTAAATGCCTCCAAATGGTATTTAATTAACTTCCCGAGCCCCTGGAAGCATGAAAATCACTTTAAACATGCTAATTTTAGCTCTAACACTGATGATCCACCTACAAATGTGAACTGACGTTCAAAAATAAAACATTTGAAAACGGACCATTTTCCACATTTCTGAAGCATGACGTAATGGGGGGGTGTTATCTCTTTTGTCGAAAATCAGCCGTTTTTGCTCTAACATTAAATGCCTCCAAATGGTATTTAATTAACTTCCCGAGCCCCTGGAAGCATGAAAATCACTTTAAACATGCTAATTTTAGCTCTAACACTGATGATCCACCTACAAATGTGAACTGACATTCAAAAATAAAACATTTGAAAACAGACCATTTTCCACTTTTCTGAAGCATGACGTAATGGGGGGGTGTTATCTCTTTTGTGGAAAATCAGCCGTTTTTGCTCTAACATTAAATGCCTCCAAATGGTATTTAATTAACTTCCCGAGCCCCTGGAAGCATGAAAATCACTTTAAACATGCTAATTTTAGCTCTAACACTGATGATCCACCTACAAATGTGAACTGACGTTCAAAAATAAAACATTTGAAAACGGACCATTTTCCACATTTCTGAAGCATGACGTAATGGGGGGGTGTTATCTCTTTTGTCGAAAATCAGCCGTTTTTGCTCGAACATTAAATGCCTCCAAATGGTATTTAATTAACTTCCCGGGGTGAAGAAACCCTTTTTGAGAACTCAGAGTGAGTAAATTGGCCATTTTCATGCACTTTTAACCATTCCATAAATCTTGTGTTTTGGGCCCCTGGAAGCATGAAAATCACTTTAAACATGCTAATTTTAGCTCTAACACTGATGATCCACCTACAAATGTGAACTGACGTTCAAAAATAAAACATTTGAAAACGGACCATTTTCCACATTTCTGAAGCATGACGTAATGGGGGGGTGTTATCTCTTTTGTCGAAAATCAGCCGTTTTTGCTCGAACATTAAATGCCTCCAAATGGTATTTAATTAACTTCCCGAGCCCCTGGAAGCATGAAAATCACTTTAAACATGCTAATTTTAGCTCTAACACTGATGATCCACCTACAAATGTGAACTGACGTTCAAAAATAAAACATTTGAAAACGGACCATTTTCCACATTTCTGAAGCATGACGTAATGGGGGGGTGTTATCTCTTTTGTCGAAAATCAGCCGTTTTTGCTCTAACATTAAATGCCTCCAAATGGTATTTAATTAACTTCCCGGGGTGAAGAAACCCTTTTTGAGAACTCAGAGTGAGTAAATTGGCCATTTTCATGCACTTTTAACCATTCCATAAATCTTGTGTTTTGGGCCCCTGGAAGCATGAAAATCACTTTAAACATGCTAATTTTAGCTCTAACACTGATGATCCACCTACAAATGTGAACTGACGTTCAAAAATAAAACATTTGAAAACGGACCATTTTCCACATTTCTGAAGCATGACGTAATGGGGGGGTGTTATCTCTTTTGTCGAAAATCAGCCGTTTTTGCTCGAACATTAAATGCCTCCAAATGGTATTTAATTAATTTCCCGAGCCCCTGGAAGCATGAAAATCACTTTAAACATGCTAATTTTAGCTCTAACACTGATGATCCACCTACAAATGTGAACTGACGTTCAAAAATAAAACATTTGAAAACGGACCATTTTCCACATTTCTGAAGCATGACGTAATGGGGGGGTGTTATCTCTTTTGTCGAAAATCAGCTGTTTTTGCTCTAACATTAAATGCCTCCAAATGGTATTTAATTAACTTCCCGGGGTGAAGAAACCCTTTTTGAGAACTCAGAGTGAGTAAATTGGCCATTTTCATGCACTTTTAACCATTCCATAAATCTTGTGTTTTGGGCCCCTGGAAGCATGAAAATCACTTTAAACATGCTAATTTTAGCTCAAACACTGATGATCCACCGACAAATGTGAACTGACGTTCAAAAATAAAACATTTGAAAACGGACCATTTTCCACATTTCTGAAGCATGACGTAATGGGGGGGGTGTTATCTCTTTTGTCGAAAATCAGCCGTTTTTGCTCTAACATTAAATGCCTCCAAATGGTATTTAATTAACTTCCCGGGGTGAAGAAACCCTTTTTGAGAACTCAGAGTGAGTAAATTGGCCATTTTCATGCACTTTTAACCATTCCATAAATCTTGTGTTTTGGGCCCCTGGAAGCATGAAAATCACTTTAAACATGCTAATTTTAGCTCTAACACTGATGATCCACCTACAAATGTGAACTGACGTTCAAAAATAAAACATTTGAAAACAGACCATTTTCCACATTTCTGAAGCATGACGTAATGGGGGGGTGTTATCTCTTTTGTCGAAAATCAGCCGTTTTTGCTCTAACATTAATTGCCTCCAAATGGTATTTAATTAACTTCCCGGGGTGAAGAAACCCTTTTTGAGAACTCAGAGTGAGTAAATTGGCCATTTTCATGCACTTTTAACCATTCCATAAATCTTGTGTTTTGGGCCCCTGGAAGCATGAAAATCACTTTAAACATGCTAATTTTAGCTCTAACACTGATGATCCACCTACAAATGTGAACTGACGTTCAAAAATAAAACATTTGAAAACGGACCATTTTCCACATTTCTGAAGCATGACGTAATGGGGGGGTGTTATCTCTTTTGTCGAAAATCAGCCGTTTTTGCTCTAACATTAAATGCCTCCAAATGGTATTTAATTAACTTCCCGAGCCCCTGGAAGCATGAAAATCACTTTAAACATGCTAATTTTAGCTCTAACACTGATGATCCACCTACAAATGTGAACTGACGTTCAAAAATAAAACATTTGAAAACGGACCATTTTCCACATTTCTGAAGCATGACGTAATGGGGGGGTGTTATCTCTTTTGTCGAAAATCAGCCGTTTTTGCTCTAACATTAAATGCCTCCAAATGGTATTTAATTAACTTCCCGAGCCCCTGGAAGCATGAAAATCACTTTAAACATGCTAATTTTAGCTCTAACACTGATGATCCACCTACAAATGTGAACTGACGTTCAAAAATAAAACATTTGAAAACAGACCATTTTCCACTTTTCTGAAGCATGACGTAATGGGGGGGTGTTATCTCTTTTGTGGAAAATCAGCCGTTTTTGCTCTAACATTAAATGCCTCCAAATGGTATTTAATTAACTTCCCGAGCCCCTGGAAGCATGAAAATCACTTTAAACATGCTAATTTTAGCTCTAACACTGATGATCCACCTACAAATGTGAACTGACGTTCAAAAATAAAACATTTGAAAACGGACCATTTTCCACATTTCTGAAGCATGACGTAATGGGGGGGTGTTATCTCTTTTGTCGAAAATCAGCCGTTTTTGCTCGAACATTAAATGCCTCCAAATGGTATTTAATTAACTTCCCGGGGTGAAGAAACCCTTTTTGAGAACTCAGAGTGAGTAAATTGGCCATTTTCATGCACTTTTAACCATTCCATAAATCTTGTGTTTTGGGCCCCTGGAAGCATGAAAATCACTTTAAACATGCTAATTTTAGCTCTAACACTGATGATCCACCTACAAATGTGAACTGACGTTCAAAAATAAAACATTTGAAAACGGACCATTTTCCACATTTCTGAAGCATGACGTAATGGGGGGGTGTTATCTCTTTTGTCGAAAATCAGCCGTTTTTGCTCTAACATTAAATGCCTCCAAATGGTATTTAATTAACTTCCCGGGGTGAAGAAACCCTTTTTGAGAACTCAGAGTGAGTAAATTGGCCATTTTCATGCACTTTTAACCATTCCATAAATCTTGTGTTTTGGGCCCCTGGAAGCATGAAAATCACTTTAAACATGCTAATTTTAGCTCTAACACTGATGATCCACCTACAAATGTGAACTGACGTTCAAAAATAAAACATTTGAAAACGGACCATTTTCCACATTTCTGAAGCATGACGTAATGGGGGGGTGTTATCTCTTTTGTCGAAAATCAGCCGTTTTTGCTCTAACATTAAATGCCTCCAAATGGTATTTAATTAACTTCCCGGGGTGAAGAAACCCTTTTTGAGAACTCAGAGTGAGTAAATTGGCCATTTTCATGCACTTTTAACCATTCCATAAATCTTGTGTTTTGGGCCCCTGGAAGCATGAAAATCACTTTAAACATGCTAATTTTAGCTCTAACACTGATGATCCACCTACAAATGTGAACTGACGTTCAAAAATAAAACATTTGAAAACGGACCATTTTCCACATTTCTGAAGCATGACGTAATGGGGGGGTGTTATCTCTTTTGTCGAAAATCAGCCGTTTTTGCTCGAACATTAAATGCCTCCAAATGGTATTTAATTAACTTCCCGAGCCCCTGGAAGCATGAAAATCACTTTAAACATGCTAATTTTAGCTCTAACACTGATGATCCACCTACAAATGTGAACTGACGTTCAAAAATAAAACATTTGAAAACGGACCATTTTCCACATTTCTGAAGCATGACGTAATGGGGGGGTGTTATCTCTTTTGTCGAAAATCAGCCGTTTTTGCTCGAACATTAAATGCCTCCAAATGGTATTTAATTAACTTCCCGAGCCCCTGGAAGCATGAAAATCACTTTAAACATGCTAATTTTAGCTCTAACACTGATGATCCACCTACAAATGTGAACTGACGTTCAAAAATAAAACATTTGAAAACGGACCATTTTCCACATTTCTGAAGCATGACGTAATGGGGGGGTGTTATCTCTTTTGTCGAAAATCAGCCGTTTTTGCTCTAACATTAAATGCCTCCAAATGGTATTTAATTAACTTCCCGGGGTGAAGAAACCCTTTTTGAGAACTCAGAGTGAGTAAATTGGCCATTTTCATGCACTTTTAACCATTCCATAAATCTTGTGTTTTGGGCCCCTGGAAGCATGAAAATCACTTTAAACATGCTAATTTTAGCTCAAACACTGATGATCCACCGACAAATGTGAACTGACGTTCAAAAATAAAACATTTGAAAACGGACCATTTTCCACATTTCTGAAGCATGACGTAATGGGGGGGGGTGTTATCTCTTTTGTCGAAAATCAGCCGTTTTTGCTCTAACATTAAATGCCTCCAAATGGTATTTAATTAACTTCCCGGGGTGAAGAAACCCTTTTTGAGAACTCAGAGTGAGTAAATTGGCCATTTTCATGCACTTTTAACCATTCCATAAATCTTGTGTTTTGGGCCCCTGGAAGCATGAAAATCACTTTAAACATGCTAATTTTAGCTCTAACACTGATGATCCACCTACAAATGTGAACTGACGTTCAAAAATAAACCATTTGAAAACGGACCATTTTCCACATTTCTGAAGCATGACGTAATGGGGGGGTGTTATCTCTTTTGTCGAAAATCAGCCGTTTTTGCTCTAACATTAAATGCCTCCAAATGGTATTTAATTAACTTCCCGAGCCCCTGGAAGCATGAAAATCACTTTAAACATGCTAATTTTAGCTCTAACACTGATGATCCACCTACAAATGTGAACTGACGTTCAAAAATAAAACATTTGAAAACGGACCATTTTCCACATTTCTGAAGCATGACGTAATGGGGGGGTGTTATCTCTTTTGTCGAAAATCAGCCGTTTTTGCTCGAACATTAAATGCCTCCAAATGGTATTTAATTAACTTCCCGGGGTGAAGAAACCCTTTTTGAGAACTCATAGTGAATAAATTGGCCATTTTCATGCACTTTTAACCATTCCATAAATCTTGTGTTTTTGGCCTTGAAGCATGAAAATCACTTTAAACATGCTAATTTTAGCTCTAACACTGATGATCCACCTACAAATGTGAACTGACGTTCAAAAATAAAACATTTGAAAACGGACCATTTTCCACATTTCTGAAGCATGACGTAATGGGGGGGTGTTATCTCTTTTGTCGAAAATCAGCCGTTTTTGCTCGAACATTAAATGCCTCCAAATGGTATTTAATTAACTTCCCGAGCCCCTGGAAGCATGAAAATCACTTTAAACATGCTAATTTTAGCTCTAACACTGATGATCCACCTACAAATGTGAACTGACGTTCAAAAATAAAACATTTGAAAACGGACCATTTTCCACATTTCTGAAGCATGACGTAATGGGGGGGTGTTATCTCTTTTGTCGAAAATCAGCCGTTTTTGCTCGAACATTAAATGCCTCCAAATGGTATTTAATTAACTTCCCGAGCCCCTGGAAGCATGAAAATCACTTTAAACATGCTAATTTTAGCTCTAACACTGATGATCCACCTACAAATGTGAACTGACGTTCAAAAATAAAACATTTGAAAACGGACCATTTTCCACATTTCTGAAGCATGACGTAATGGGGGGGTGTTATCTCTTTTGTCGAAAATCAGCCGTTTTTGCTCTAACATTAAATGCCTCCAAATGGTATTTAATTAACTTCCCGGGGTGAAGAAACCCTTTTTGAGAACTCAGAGTGAGTAAATTGGCCATTTTCATGCACTTTTAACCATTCCATAAATCTTGTGTTTTGGGCCCCTGGAAGCATGAAAATCACTTTAAACATGCTAATTTTAGCTCAAACACTGATGATCCACCGACAAATGTGAACTGACGTTCAAAAATAAAACATTTGAAAACGGACCATTTTCCACATTTCTGAAGCATGACGTAATGGGGGGGGTGTTATCTCTTTTGTCGAAAATCAGCCGTTTTTGCTCTAACATTAAATGCCTCCAAATGGTATTTAATTAACTTCCCGGGGTGAAGAAACCCTTTTTGAGAACTCAGAGTGAGTAAATTGGCCATTTTCATGCACTTTTAACCATTCCATAAATCTTGTGTTTTGGGCCCCTGGAAGCATGAAAATCACTTTAAACATGCTAATTTTAGCTCTAACACTGATGATCCACCTACAAATGTGAACTGACGTTCAAAAATAAACCATTTGAAAACGGACCATTTTCCACATTTCTGAAGCATGACGTAATGGGGGGGTGTTATCTCTTTTGTCGAAAATCAGCCGTTTTTGCTCTAACATTAAATGCCTCCAAATGGTATTTAATTAACTTCCCGAGCCCCTGGAAGCATGAAAATCACTTTAAACATGCTAATTTTAGCTCTAACACTGATGATCCACCTACAAATGTAAACTGACGTTCAAAAATAAAACATTTGAAAACGGACCATTTTCCACATTTCTGAAGCATGACGTAATGGGGGGGTGTTATCTCTTTTGTGGAAAATCAGCCGTTTTTGCTCTAACATTAAATGCCTCCAAATGGTATTTAATTAACTTCCCGAGCCCCTGGAAGCATGAAAATCACTTTAAACATGCTAATTTTAGCTCTAACACTGATGATCCACCTACAAATGTGAACTGACGTTCAAAAATAAAACATTTGAAAACGGACCATTTTCCACATTTCTGAAGCATGACGTAATGGGGGGGTGTTATCTCTTTTGTCGAAAATCAGCCGTTTTTGCTCGAACATTAAATGCCTCCAAATGGTATTTAATTAACTTCCCGGGGTGAAGAAACCCTTTTTGAGAACTCAGAGTGAGTAAATTGGCCATTTTCATGCACTTTTAACCATTCCATAAATCTTGTGTTTTGGGCCCCTGGAAGCATGAAAATCACTTTAAACATGCTAATTTTAGCTCTAACACTGATGATCCACCTACAAATGTGAACTGACGTTCAAAAATAAAACATTTGAAAACGGACCATTTTCCACATTTCTGAAGCATGACGTAATGGGGGGTGTTATCTCTTTTGTCGAAAATCAGCCGTTTTTGCTCGAACATTAAATGCCTCCAAATGGTATTTAATTAACTTCCCGAGCCCCTGGAAGCATGAAAATCACTTTAAACATGCTAATTTTAGCTCTAACACTGATGATCCACCTACAAATGTGAACTGACGTTCAAAAATAAAACATTTGAAAACGGACCATTTTCCACATTTCTGAAGCATGACGTAATGGGGGGGTGTTATCTCTTTTGTCGAAAATCAGCCGTTTTTGCTCTAACATTAAATGCCTCCAAATGGTATTTAATTAACTTCCCGGGGTAAAGAAACCCTTTTTGAGAACTCAGAGTGAGTAAATTGGCCATTTTCATGCACTTTTAACCATTCCATAAATCTAGTGTTTTGGGCCCCTGGAAGCATGAAAATCACTTTAAACATGCTAATTTTAGCTCTAACACTGATGATCCACCTACAAATGTGAACTGACGTTCAAAAATAAAACATTTGAAAACGGACCATTTTCCACATTTCTGAAGCATGACGTAATGGGGGGGTGTTATCTCTTTTGTCGAAAATCAGCCGTTTTTGCTCGAACATTAAATGCCTCCAAATGGTATTTAATTAACTTCCCGAGCCCCTGGAAGCATGAAAATCACTTTAAACATGCTAATTTTAGCTCTAACACTGATGATCCACCTACAAATGTGAACTGACGTTCAAAAATAAAACATTTGAAAACGGACCATTTTCCACATTTCTGAAGCATGACGTAATGGGGGGGTGTTATCTCTTTTGTCGAAAATCAGCCGTTTTTGCTCTAACATTAAATGCCTCCAAATGGTATTTAATTAACTTCCCGGGGTGAAGAAACCCTTTTTGAGAACTCAGAGTGAGTAAATTGGCCATTTTCATGCACTTTTAACCATTCCATAAATCTTGTGTTTTGGGCCCCTGGAAGCATGAAAATCACTTTAAACATGCTAATTTTAGCTCTAACACTGATGATCCACCTACAAATGTGAACTGACGTTCAAAAATAAAACATTTGAAAACGGACCATTTTCCACATTTCTGAAGCATGACGTAATGGGGGGGTGTTATCTCTTTTGTCGAAAATCAGCCGTTTTTGCTCGAACATTAAATGCCTCCAAATGGTATTTAATTAACTTCCCGAGCCCCTGGAAGCATGAAAATCACTTTAAACATGCTAATTTTAGCTCTAACACTGATGATCCACCTACAAATGTGAACTGACGTTCAAAAATAAAACATTTGAAAACGGACCATTTTCCACATTTCTGAAGCATGACGTAATGGGGGGGTGTTATCTCTTTTGTCGAAAATCAGCCGTTTTTGCTCGAACATTAAATGCCTCCAAATGGTATTTAATTAACTTCCCGAGCCCCTGGAAGCATGAAAATCACTTTAAACATGCTAATTTTAGCTCTAACACTGATGATCCACCTACAAATGTGAACTGACGTTCAAAAATAAAACATTTGAAAACGGACCATTTTCCACATTTCTGAAGCATGACGTAATGGGGGGGTGTTATCTCTTTTGTCGAAAATCAGCCGTTTTTGCTCTAACATTAAATGCCTCCAAATGGTATTTAATTAACTTCCCGGGGTGAAGAAACCCTTTTTGAGAACTCAGAGTGAGTAAATTGGCCATTTTCATGCACTTTTAACCATTCCATAAATCTTGTGTTTTGGGCCCCTGGAAGCATGAAAATCACTTTAAACATGCTAATTTTAGCTCAAACACTGATGATCCACCGACAAATGTGAACTGACGTTCAAAAATAAAACATTTGAAAACGGACCATTTTCCACATTTCTGAAGCATGACGTAATGGGGGGGGTGTTATCTCTTTTGTCGAAAATCAGCCGTTTTTGCTCTAACATTAAATGCCTCCAAATGGTATTTAATTAACTTCCCGGGGTGAAGAAACCCTTTTTGAGAACTCAGAGTGAGTAAATTGGCCATTTTCATGCACTTTTAACCATTCCATAAATCTTGTGTTTTGGGCCCCTGGAAGCATGAAAATCACTTTAAACATGCTAATTTTAGCTCTAACACTGATGATCCACCTACAAATGTGAACTGACGTTCAAAAATAAACCATTTGAAAACGGACCATTTTCCACATTTCTGAAGCATGACGTAATGGGGGGGTGTTATCTCTTTTGTCGAAAATCAGCCGTTTTTGCTCTAACATTAAATGCCTCCAAATGGTATTTAATTAACTTCCCGAGCCCCTGGAAGCATGAAAATCACTTTAAACATGCTAATTTTAGCTCTAACACTGATGATCCACCTACAAATGTGAACTGACGTTCAAAAATAAAACATTTGAAAACGGACCATTTTCCACATTTCTGAAGCATGACGTAATGGGGGGGTGTTATCTCTTTTGTGGAAAATCAGCCGTTTTTGCTCTAACATTAAATGCCTCCAAATGGTATTTAATTAACTTCCCGAGCCCCTGGAAGCATGAAAATCACTTTAAACATGCTAATTTTAGCTCTAACACTGATGATCCACCTACAAATGTGAACTGACGTTCAAAAATAAAACATTTGAAAACGGACCATTTTCCACATTTCTGAAGCATGACGTAATGGGGGGGTGTTATCTCTTTTGTCGAAAATCAGCCGTTTTTGCTCGAACATTAAATGCCTCCAAATGGTATTTAATTAACTTCCCGGGGTGAAGAAACCCTTTTTGAGAACTCAGAGTGAGTAAATTGGCCATTTTCATGCACTTTTAACCATTCCATAAATCTTGTGTTTTGGGCCCCTGGAAGCATGAAAATCACTTTAAACATGCTAATTTTAGCTCTAACACTGATGATCCACCTACAAATGTGAACTGACGTTCAAAAATAAAACATTTGAAAACGGACCATTTTCCACATTTCTGAAGCATGACGTAATGGGGGGGTGTTATCTCTTTTGTCGAAAATCAGCCGTTTTTGCTCGAACATTAAATGCCTCCAAATGGTATTTAATTAACTTCCCGAGCCCCTGGAAGCATGAAAATCACTTTAAACATGCTAATTTTAGCTCTAACACTGATGATCCACCTACAAATGTGAACTGACGTTCAAAAATAAAACATTTGAAAACGGACCATTTTCCACATTTCTGAAGCATGACGTAATGGGGGGGTGTTATCTCTTTTGTCGAAAATCAGCCGTTTTTGCTCGAACATTAAATGCCTCCAAATGGTATTTAATTAACTTCCCGAGCCCCTGGAAGCATGAAAATCACTTTAAACATGCTAATTTTAGCTCTAACACTGATGATCCACCTACAAATGTGAACTGACGTTCAAAAATAAAACATTTGAAAACGGACCATTTTCCACATTTCTGAAGCATGACGTAATGGGGGGGTGTTATCTCTTTTGTCGAAAATCAGCCGTTTTTGCTCTAACATTAAATGCCTCCAAATGGTATTTAATTAACTTCCCGGGGTGAAGAAACCCTTTTTGAGAACTCAGAGTGAGTAAATTGGCCATTTTCATGCACTTTTAACCATTCCATAAATCTTGTGTTTTGGGCCCCTGGAAGCATGAAAATCACTTTAAACATGCTAATTTTAGCTCAAACACTGATGATCCACCGACAAATGTGAACTGACGTTCAAAAATAAAACATTTGAAAACGGACCATTTTCCACATTTCTGAAGCATGACGTAATGGGGGGGGTGTTATCTCTTTTGTCGAAAATCAGCCGTTTTTGCTCTAACATTAAATGCCTCCAAATGGTATTTAATTAACTTCCCGGGGTGAAGAAACCCTTTTTGAGAACTCAGAGTGAGTAAATTGGCCATTTTCATGCACTTTTAACCATTCCATAAATCTTGTGTTTTGGGCCCCTGGAAGCATGAAAATCACTTTAAACATGCTAATTTTAGCTCTAACACTGATGATCCACCTACAAATGTGAACTGACGTTCAAAAATAAACCATTTGAAAACGGACCATTTTCCACATTTCTGAAGCATGACGTAATGGGGGGGTGTTATCTCTTTTGTCGAAAATCAGCCGTTTTTGCTCTAACATTAAATGCCTCCAAATGGTATTTAATTAACTTCCCGAGCCCCTGGAAGCATGAAAATCACTTTAAACATGCTAATTTTAGCTCTAACACTGATGATCCACCTACAAATGTGAACTGACGTTCAAAAATAAAACATTTGAAAACGGACCATTTTCCACATTTCTGAAGCATGACGTAATGGGGGGGTGTTATCTCTTTTGTGGAAAATCAGCCGTTTTTGCTCTAACATTAAATGCCTCCAAATGGTATTTAATTAACTTCCCGAGCCCCTGGAAGCATGAAAATCACTTTAAACATGCTAATTTTAGCTCTAACACTGATGATCCACCTACAAATGTGAACTGACGTTCAAAAATAAAACATTTGAAAACGGACCATTTTCCACATTTCTGAAGCATGACGTAATGGGGGGGTGTTATCTCTTTTGTCGAAAATCAGCCGTTTTTGCTCGAACATTAAATGCCTCCAAATGGTATTTAATTAACTTCCCGGGGTGAAGAAACCCTTTTTGAGAACTCAGAGTGAGTAAATTGGCCATTTTCATGCACTTTTAACCATTCCATAAATCTTGTGTTTTGGGCCCCTGGAAGCATGAAAATCACTTTAAACATGCTAATTTTAGCTCTAACACTGATGATCCACCTACAAATGTGAACTGACGTTCAAAAATAAAACATTTGAAAACGGACCATTTTCCACATTTCTGAAGCATGACGTAATGGGGGGGTGTTATCTCTTTTGTCGAAAATCAGCCGTTTTTGCTCGAACATTAAATGCCTCCAAATGGTATTTAATTAACTTCCCGAGCCCCTGGAAGCATGAAAATCACTTTAAACATGCTAATTTTAGCTCTAACACTGATGATCCACCTACAAATGTGAACTGACGTTCAAAAATAAAACATTTGAAAACGGACCATTTTCCACATTTCTGAAGCATGACGTAATGGGGGGGTGTTATCTCTTTTGTCGAAAATCAGCCGTTTTTGCTCTAACATTAAATGCCTCCAAATGGTATTTAATTAACTTCCCGGGGTGAAGAAACCCTTTTTGAGAACTCAGAGTGAGTAAATTGGCCATTTTCATGCACTTTTAACCATTCCATAAATCTAGTGTTTTGGGCCCCTGGAAGCATGAAAATCACTTTAAACATGCTAATTTTAGCTCTAACACTGATGATCCACCTACAAATGTGAACTGACGTTCAAAAATAAAACATTTGAAAACGGACCATTTTCCACATTTCTGAAGCATGACGTAATGGGGGGTGTTATCTCTTTTGTCGAAAATCAGCCGTTTTTGCTCGAACATTAAATGCCTCCAAATGGTATTTAATTAACTTCCCGAGCCCCTGGAAGCATGAAAATCACTTTAAACATGCTAATTTTAGCTCTAACACTGATGATCCACCTACAAATGTGAACTGACGTTCAAAAATAAAACATTTGAAAACGGACCATTTTCCACATTTCTGAAGCATGCCGTAATGGGGGGGTGTTATCTCTTTTGTCGAAAATCAGCCGTTTTTGCTCTAACATTAAATGCCTCCAAATGGTATTTAATTAACTTCCCGGGGTGAAGAAACCCTTTTTGAGAACTCAGAGTGAGTAAATTGGCCATTTTCATGCACTTTTAACCATTCCATAAATCTTGTGTTTTGGGCCCCTGGAAGCATGAAAATCACTTTAAACATGCTAATTTTAGCTCTAACACTGATGATCCACCTACAAATGTGAACTGACGTTCAAAAATAAAACATTTGAAAACGGACCATTTTCCACATTTCTGAAGCATGACGTAATGGGGGGGTGTTATCTCTTTTGTCGAAAATCAGCCGTTTTTGCTCGAACATTAAATGCCTCCAAATGGTATTTAATTAATTTCCCGAGCCCCTGGAAGCATGAAAATCACTTTAAACATGCTAATTTTAGCTCTAACACTGATGATCCACCTACAAATGTGAACTGACGTTCAAAAATAAAACATTTGAAAACGGACCATTTTCCACATTTCTGAAGCATGACGTAATGGGGGGGTGTTATCTCTTTTGTCGAAAATCAGCCGTTTTTGCTCGAACATTAAATGCCTCCAAATGGTATTTAATTAACTTCCCGGGGTGAAGAAACCCTTTTTGAGAACTCAGAGTGAGTAAATTGGCCATTTTCATGCACTTTTAACCATTCCATAAATCTTGTGTTTTGGGCCCCTGGAAGCATGAAAATCACTTTAAACATGCTAATTTTAGCTCAAACACTGATGATCCACCGACAAATGTGAACTGACGATCAAAAATAAAACATTTGAAAACGGACCATTTTCCACATTTCTGAAGCATGACGTAATGGGGGGGGTGTTATCTCTTTTGTCGAAAATCAGCCGTTTTTGCTCTAACATTAAATGCCTCCAAATGGTATTTAATTAACTTCCCGGGGTGAAGAAACCCTTTTTGAGAACTCAGAGTGAGTAAATTGGCCATTTTCATGCACTTTTAACCATTCCATAAATCTTGTGTTTTGGGCCCCTGGAAGCATGAAAATCACTTTAAACATGCTAATTTTAGCTCTAACACTGATGATCCACCTACAAATGTGAACTGACGTTCAAAAATAAAACATTTGAAAACAGACCATTTTCCACATTTCTGAAGCATGACGTAATGGGGGGGTGTTATCTCTTTTGTGGAAAATCAGCCGTTTTTGCTCTAACATTAAATGCCTCCAAATGGTATTTAATTAACTTCCCGAGCCCCTGGAAGCATGAAAATCACTTTAAACATGCTAATTTTAGCTCTAACACTGATGATCCACCTACAAATGTGAACTGACGTTCAAAAATAAAACATTTGAAAACGGACCATTTTCCACATTTCTGAAGCATGACGTAATGGGGGGGTGTTATCTCTTTTGTCGAAAATCAGCCGTTTTTGCTCGAACATTAAATGCCTCCAAATGGTATTTAATTAACTTCCCGGGGTGAAGAAACCCTTTTTGAGAACTCAGAGTGAGTAAATTGGCCATTTTCATGCACTTTTAATCATTCCATAAATCTTGTGTTTTGGGCCCCTGGAAGCATGAAAATCACTTTAAACATGCTAATTTTAGCTCTAACACTGATGATCCACCTACAAATGTGAACTGACGTTCAAAAATAAAACATTTGAAAACGGACCATTTTCCACATTTCTGAAGCATGACGTAATGGGGGGGTGTTATCTCTTTTGTCGAAAATCAGCCGTTTTTGCTCGAACATTAAATGCCTCCAAATGGTATTTAATTAACTTCCCGAGCCCCTGGAAGCATGAAAATCACTTTAAACATGCTAATTTTAGCTCTAACACTGATGATCCACCTACAAATGTGAACTGACGTTCAAAAATAAAACATTTGAAAACGGACCATTTTCCACATTTCTGAAGCATGACGTAATGGGGGGGTGTTATCTCTTTTGTCGAAAATCAGCCGTTTTTGCTCTAACATTAAATGCCTCCAAATGGTATTTAATTAACTTCCCGGGGTGAAGAAACCCTTTTTGAGAACTCAGAGTGAGTAAATTGGACATTTTAATGCACTTTTAACCATTCCATAAATCTTGTGTTTTGGGCCCCTGGAAGCATGAAAATCACTTTAAACATGCTAATTTTAGCTCTAACACTGATGATCCACCTACAAATGTGAACTGACGTTCAAAAATAAAACATTTGAAAACGGACCATTTTCCACATTTCTGAAGCATGACGTAATGGGGGGGTGTTATCTCTTTTGTCGAAAATCAGCCGTTTTTGCTCTAACATTAAATGCCTCCAAATGGTATTTAATTAACTTCCCGAGCCCCTGGAAGCATGAAAATCACTTTAAACATGCTAATTTTAGCTCTAACACTGATGATCCACCTACAAATGTGAACTGACGTTCAAAAATAAAACATTTGAAAACGGACCATTTTCCACATTTCTGAAGCATGACGTAATGGGGGGGTGTTATCTCTTTTGTCGAAAATCAGCCGTTTTTGCTCTAACATTAAATGCCTCCAAATGGTATTTAATTAACTTCCCGAGCCCCTGGAAGCATGAAAATCACTTTAAACATGCTAATTTTAGCTCTAACACTGATGATCCACCTACAAATGTGAACTGACGTTCAAAAATAAAACATTTGAAAACAGACCATTTTCCACTTTTCTGAAGCATGACGTAATGGGGGGGTGTTATCTCTTTTGTGGAAAATCAGCCGTTTTTGCTCTAACATTAAATGCCTCCAAATGGTATTTAATTAACTTCCCGAGCCCCTGGAAGCATGAAAATCACTTTAAACATGCTAATTTTAGCTCTAACACTGATGATCCACCTACAAATGTGAACTGACGTTCAAAAATAAAACATTTGAAAACGGACCATTTTCCACATTTCTGAAGCATGACGTAATGGGGGGGTGTTATCTCTTTTGTCGAAAATCAGCCGTTTTTGCTCGAACATTAAATGCCTCCAAATGGTATTTAATTAACTTCCCGGGGTGAAGAAACCCTTTTTGAGAACTCAGAGTGAGTAAATTGGCCATTTTCATGCACTTTTAACCATTCCATAAATCTTGTGTTTTGGGCCCCTGGAAGCATGAAAATCACTTTAAACATGCTAATTTTAGCTCTAACACTGATGATCAGCCTACAAATGTGAACTGACGTTCAAAAATAAAACATTTGAAAACGGACCATTTTCCACATTTCTGAAGCATGACGTAATGGGGGGGTGTTATCTCTTTTGTCGAAAATCAGCCGTTTTTGCTCTAACATTAAATGCCTCCAAATGGTATTTAATTAACTTCCCGGGGTGAAGAAACCCTTTTTGAGAACTCAGAGTGAGTAAATTGGCCATTTTCATGCACTTTTAACCATTCCATAAATCTTGTGTTTTGGGCCCCTGGAAGCATGAAAATCACTTTAAACATGCTAATTTTAGCTCTAACACTGATGATCCACCTACAAATGTGAACTGACGTTCAAAAATAAAACATTTGAAAACGGACCATTTTCCACATTTCTGAAGCATGACGTAATGGGGGGGTGTTATCTCTTTTGTCGAAAATCAGCCGTTTTTGCTTGAACATTAAATGCCTCCAAATGGTATTTAATTAACTTCCCGAGCCCCTGGAAGCATGAAAATCACGTTAAACATGCTAATTTTAGCTCTAACACTGATGATCCACCTACAAATGTGAACTGACGTTCAAAAATAAAACATTTGAAAACGGACCATTTTCCATATTTTTGAAGCATGACGTAATGGGGGGGTGTTATCTCTTTTGTCGAAAATCAGCCGTTTTTGCTCTAACATTAAATGCCTCCAAATGGTATTTAATTAACTTCCCGGGGTGAAGAAACCCTTTTTGAGAACTCAGAGTGAGTAAATTGGCCATTTTCATGCACTTTTAACCATTCCATAAATCTTGTGTTTTGGGCCCCTGGAAGCATGAAAATCACTTTAAACATGCTAATTTTAGCTCTAACACTGATGATCCACCTACAAATGTGAACTGACGTTCAAAAATAAAACATTTGAAAACGGACCATTTTCCACATTTCTGAAGCATGACGTAATGGGGGGGTGTTATCTCTTTTGTCGAAAATCAGCCGTTTTTGCTCGAACATTAAATGCCTCCAAATGGTATTTAATTAACTTCCCAAGCCCCTGGAAGCATGAAAATCACTTTAAACATGCTAATTTTAGCTCTAACACTGATGATCCACCTACAAATGTGAACTGACGTTCAAAAATAAAACATTTGAAAACGGACCATTTTCCACATTTCTGAAGCATGACGTAATGGGGGGGTGTTATCTCTTTTGTCGAAAATCAGCCGTTTTTGCTCTAACATTAAATGCCTCCAAATGGTATTTAATTAACTTCCCGGGGTGAAGAAACCCTTTTTGAGAACTCAGAGTGAGTAAATTGGCCATTTTCATGCACTTTTAACCATTCCATAAATCTTGTGTTTTGGGCCCCTGGAAGCATGAAAATCACTTTAAACATGCTAATTTTAGCTCTAACACTGATGATCCACCTACAAATGTGAACTGACGTTCAAAAATAAAACATTTGAAAACGGACCATTTTCCACATTTCTGAAGCATGACGTAATGGGGGGGGTGATATCTCTTTTGTCGAAAATCAGCCGTTTTTGCTCGAACATTAAATGCCTCCAAATGGTATTTAATTAACTTCCCGAGCCCCTGGAAGCATGAAAATCACTTTAAACATGCTAATTTTAGCTCTAACACTGATGATCCACCTACAAATGTGAACTGACGTTCAAAAATAAAACATTTGAAAACGGACCATTTTCCACATTTCTGAAGCATGACGTAATGGGGGGGTGTTATCTCTTTTGTCGAAAATCAGCCGTTTTTGCTCTAACATTAAATGCCTCCAAATGGTATTTAATTAACTTCCCGGGGTGAAGAAACCCTTTTTGAGAACTCAGAGTGAGTAAATTGGCCATTTTCATGCACTTTTAACCATTCCATAAATCTTGTGTTTTGGGCCCCTGGAAGCATGAAAATCACTTTAAACATGCTAATTTTAGCTCAAACACTGATGATCCACCGACAAATGTGAACTGACGTTCAAAAATAAAACATTTGAAAACGGACCATTTTCCACATTTCTGAAGCATGACGTAATGGGGGGGGTGTTATCTCTTTTGTCGAAAATCAGCCGTTTTTGCTCTAACATTAAATGCCTCCAAATGGTATTTAATTAACTTCCCGGGGTGAAGAAACCCTTTTTGAGAACTCAGAGTGAGTAAATTGGCCATTTTCATGCACTTTTAACCATTCCATAAATCTTGTGTTTTGGGCCCCTGGAAGCATGAAAATCACTTTAAACATGCTAATTTTAGCTCTAACACTGATGATCCACCTACAAATGTGAACTGACGTTCAAAAATAAACCATTTGAAAACGGACCATTTTCCACATTTCTGAAGCATGACGTAATGGGGGGGTGTTATCTCTTTTGTCGAAAATCAGCCGTTTTTGCTCTAACATTAAATGCCTCCAAATGGTATTTAATTAACTTCCCGAGCCCCTGGAAGCATGAAAATCACTTTAAACATGCTAATTTTAGCTCTAACACTGATGATCCACCTACAAATGTGAACTGACGTTCAAAAATAAAACATTTGAAAACGGACCATTTTCCACATTTCTGAAGCATGACGTAATGGGGGGGGTTATCTCTTTTGTGGAAAATCAGCCGTTTTTGCTCTAACATTAAATGCCTCCAAATGGTATTTAATTAACTTCCCGAGCCCCTGGAAGCATGAAAATCACTTTAAACATGCTAATTTTAGCTCTAACACTGATGATCCACCTACAAATGTGAACTGACGTTCAAAAATAAAACATTTGAAAACGGACCATTTTCCACATTTCTGAAGCATGACGTAATGGGGGGGTGTTATCTCTTTTGTCGAAAATCAGCCGTTTTTGCTCGAACATTAAATGCCTCCAAATGGTATTTAATTAACTTCCCGGGGTGAAGAAACCCTTTTTGAGAACTCAGAGTGAGTAAATTGGCCATTTTCATGCACTTTTAACCATTCCATAAATCTTGTGTTTTGGGCCCCTGGAAGCATGAAAATCACTTTAAACATGCTAATTTTAGCTCTAACACTGATGATCCACCTACAAATGTGAACTGACGTTCAAAAATAAAACATTTGAAAACGGACCATTTTCCACATTTCTGAAGCATGACGTAATGGGGGGGTGTTATCTCTTTTGTCGAAAATCAGCCGTTTTTGCTCGAACATTAAATGCCTCCAAATGGTATTTAATTAACTTCCCGAGCCCCTGGAAGCATGAAAATCACTTTAAACATGCTAATTTTAGCTCTAACACTGATGATCCACCTACAAATGTGAACTGACGTTCAAAAATAAAACATTTGAAAACGGACCATTTTCCACATTTCTGAAGCATGACGTAATGGGGGGGTGTTATCTCTTTTGTCGAAAATCAGCCGTTTTTGCTCGAACATTAAATGCCTCCAAATGGTATTTAATTAACTTCCCGGGGTGAAGAAACCCTTTTTGAGAACTCAGAGTGAGTAAATTGGCCATTTTCATGCACTTTTAACCATTCCATAAATCTTGTGTTTTGGGCCCCTGGAAGCATGAAAATCACTTTAAACATGCTAATTTTAGCTCTAACACTGATGATCCACCTACAAATGTGAACTGACGTTCAAAAATAAAACATTTGAAAACGGACCATTTTCCACATTTCTGAAGCATGACGTAATGGGGGGGTGTTATCTCTTTTGTCGAAAATCAGCCGTTTTTGCTCGAACATTAAATGCCTCCAAATGGTATTTAATTAACTTCCCGAGCCCCTGGAAGCATGAAAATCACTTTAAACATGCTAATTTTAGCTCTAACACTGATGATCCACCTACAAATGTGAACTGACGTTCAAAAATAAAACATTTGAAAACGGACCATTTTCCACATTTCTGAAGCATGACGTAATGGGGGGGTGTTATCTCTTTTGTCGAAAATCAGCCGTTTTTGCTCTAACATTAAATGCCTCCAAATGGTATTTAATTAACTTCCCGGGGTGAAGAAACCCTTTTTGAGAACTCAGAGTGAGTAAATTGGCCATTTTCATGCACTTTTAACCATTCCATAAATCTTGTGTTTTGGGCCCCTGGAAGCATGAAAATCACTTTAAACATGCTAATTTTAGCTCTAACACTGATGATCCACCTACAAATGTGAACTGACGTTCAAAAATAAAACATTTGAAAACGGACCATTTTCCACATTTCTGAAGCATGACGTAATGGGGGGGTGTTATCTCTTTTGTCCAAAATCAGCCGTTTTTGCTCGAACATTAAATGCCTCCAAATGGTATTTAATTAATTTCCCGAGCCCCTGGAAGCATGAAAATCACTTTAAACATGCTAATTTTAGCTCTAACACTGATGATCCACCTACAAATGTGAACTGACGTTCAAAAATAAAACATTTGAAAACGGACCATTTTCCACATTTCTGAAGCATGACGTAATGGGGGGGTGTTATCTCTTTTGTCGAAAATCAGCCGTTTTTGCCCTAACATTAAATGCCTCCAAATGGTATTTAATTAACTTCCCGGGGTGAAGAAACCCTTTTTGAGAACTCAGAGTGAGTAAATTGGCCATTTTCATGCACTTTTAACCATTCCATAAATCTTGTGTTTTGGGCCCCTGGAAGCATGAAAATCACTTTAAACATGCTAATTTTAGCTCAAACACTGATGATCCACCGACAAATGTGAACTGACGTTCAAAAATAAAACATTTGAAAACGGACCATTTTCCACATTTCTGAAGCATGACGTAATGGGGGGGGTGTTATCTCTTTTGTCGAAAATCAGCCGTTTTTGCTCTAACATTAAATGCCTCCAAATGGTATTTAATTAACTTCCCGGGGTGAAGAAACCCTTTTTGAGAACTCAGAGTGAGTAAATTGGCCATTTTCATGCACTTTTAACCATTCCATAAATCTTGTGTTTTGGGCCCCTGGAAGCATGAAAATCACTTTAAACATGCTAATTTTAGCTCTAACACTGATGATCCACCTACAAATGTGAACTGACGTTCAAAAATAAAACATTTGAAAACGGACCATTTTCCACATTTCTGAAGCATGACGTAATGGGGGGGTGTTATCTCTTTTGTGGAAAATCAGCCGTTTTTGCTCGAACATTAAATGCCTCCAAATGGTATTTAATTAACTTCCCGAGCCCCTGGAAGCATGAAAATCACTTTAAACATGCTAATTTTAGCTCTAACACTGATGATCCACCTACAAATGTGAACTGACGTTCAAAAATAAAACATTTGAAAACGGACCATTTTCCACATTTCTGAAGCATGACGTAATGGGGGGGTGTTATCTCTTTTGTCGAAAATCAGCCGTTTTTGCTCGAACATTAAATGCCTCCAAATGGTATTTAATTAACTTCCCGGGGTGAAGAAACCCTTTTTGAGAACTCAGAGTGAGTAAATTGGCCATTTTCATGCACTTTTAATCATTCCATAAATCTTGTGTTTTGGGCCCCTGGAAGCATGAAAATCACTTTAAACATGCTAATTTTAGCTCTAACACTGATGATCCACCTACAAATGTGAACTGACGTTCAAAAATAAAACATTTGAAAACGGACCATTTTCCACATTTCTGAAGCATGACGTAATGGGGGGGTGTTATCTCTTTTGTCGAAAATCAGCCGTTTTTGCTCGAACATTAAATGCCTCCAAATGGTATTTAATTAACTTCCCGAGCCCCTGGAAGCATGAAAATCACTTTAAACATGCTAATTTTAGCTCTAACACTGATGATCCACCTACAAATGTGAACTGACGTTCAAAAATAAAACAATTGAAAACGGACCATTTTCCACATTTCTGAAGCATGACGTAATGGGGGGGTGTTATCTCTTTTGTCGAAAATCAGCCGTTTTTGCTCTAACATTAAATGCCTCCAAATGGTATTTAATTAACTTCCCGGGGTGAAGAAACCCTTTTTGAGAACTCAGAGTGAGTAAATTGGCCATTTTCATGCACTTTTAACCATTCCATAAATCTAGTGTTTTGGGCCCCTGGAAGCATGAAAATCACTTTAAACATGCTAATTTTAGCTCTAACACTGATGATCCACCTACAAATGTGAACTGACGTTCAAAAATAAAACATTTGAAAACGGACCATTTTCCACATTTCTGAAGCATGACGTAATGGGGGGGGGTGTTATCTCTTTTGTCGAAAATCAGCCGTTTTTGCTCGAACATTAAATGCCTCCAAATGGTATTTAATTAACTTCCCGAGCCCCTGGAAGCATGAAAATCACTTTAAACATGCTAATTTTAGCTCTAACACTGATGATCCACCTACAAATGTGAACTGATGTTCAAAAATAAAACATTTGAAAACGGACCATTTTCCACATTTCTGAAGCATGACGTAATGGGGGGGTGTTATCTCTTTTGTGGAAAATCAGCCGTTTTTGCTCGAACATTAAATGCCTCCAAATGGTATTTATTTCACTTCCCGAGCCCCTGGAAGCATGAAAATCACTTTAAACATGCTAATTTTAGCTCTAACACTGATGATCCACCTACAAATGTGAACTGACGTTCAAAAATAAAACATTTGAAAACGGACCATTTTCCACATTTCTGAAGCATGACGTAATGGGGGGGTGTTATCTCTTTTGTCGAAAATCAGCCGTTTTTGCTCGAACATTAAATGCCTCCAAATGGTATTTAATTAACTTCCCGGGGTGAAGAAACCCTTTTTGAGAACTCAGAGTGAGTAAATTGGCCATTTTCATGCACTTTTAACCATTCCATAAATCTTGTGTTTTGGGCCCCTGGAAGCATGAAAATCACTTTAAACATGCTAATTTTAGCTCTAACACTGATGATCCACCTACAAATGTGAACTGACGTTCAAAAATAAAACATTTGAAAACGGACCATTTTCCACATTTCTGAAGCATGACGTAATGGGGGGGTGTTATCTCTTTTGTCGAAAATCAGCCGTTTTTGCTCGAACATTAAATGCCTCCAAAAGGTATTTAATTAACTTCCCGAGCCCCTGGAAGCATGAAAATCACTTTAAACATGCTAATTTTAGCTCTAACACTGATGATCCACCTACAAATGTGAACTGACGTTCAAAAATAAAACATTTGAAAACGGACCATTTTCCACATTTCTGAAGCATGACGTAATGGGGGGGTGTTATCTCTTTTGTTGAAAATCAGCCGTTTTTGCTCTAACATTAAATGCCTCCAAATGGTATTTAATTAACTTCCCGGGGTGAAGAAACCCTTTTTGAGAACTCAGAGTGAGTAAATTGGCCATTTTCATGCACTTTTAACCATTCCATAAATCTTGTGTTTTGGGCCCCTGGAAGCATGAAAATCACTTTAAACATGCTAATTTTAGCTCTAACACTGATGATCCACCTACAAATGTGAACTGACGTTCAAAAATAAAACATTTGAAAACGGACCATTTTCCACATTTCTGAAGCATGACGTAATGGGGGGGTGTTATCTCTTTTGCCGAAAATCAGCCGTTTTTGCTCGAACATTAAATGCCTCCAAATGGTATTTAATTAACTTCCCGAGCCCCTGGAAGCATGAAAATCACTTTAAACATGCAAATTTTAGCTCTAACACTGATGATCCACCTACAAATGTGAACTGACGTTCAAAAATAAAACATTTGAAAACGGACCATTTTCCACATTTCTGAAGCATGACGTAATGGGGGGGTGTTATCTCTTTTGTCGAAAATCAGCCGTTTTTGCTCTAACATTAAATGCCTCCAAATGGTATTTAATTAACTTCCCGGGGTGAAGAAACCCTTTTTGAGAACTCAGAGTGAGTAAATTGGCCATTTTCATGCACTTTTAACCATTCCATAAATCTTGTGTTTTGGGCCCCTGGAAGCATGAAAATCACTTTAAACATGCTAATTTTAGCTCTAACACTGATGATCCACCTACAAATGTGAACTGACGTTCAAAAATAAAACATTTGAAAACGGACCATTTTCCACATTTCTGAAGCATGACGTAATGGGGGGGTGTTATCTCTTTTGTCGAAAATCAGCCGTTTTTGCTCGAACATTAAATGCCTCCAAATGGTAATTAATTAACTTCCCGAGCCCCTGGAAGCATGAAAATCACTTTAAACATGCTAATTTTAGCTCTAACACTGATGATCCGCCTACAAATGTGAACTGACGTTCAAAAATAAAAAACATTTGAAAACGGACCATTTTCCACATTTCTGAAGCATGACGTAATGGGGGGGTGTTATCTCTTGTGTCGAAAATCAGCCTTTTTTGCTCTAACATTAAATGCCTCCAAATGGTATTTAATTAACTTCCCGGGGTGAAGAAACCCTTTTTGAGAACTCAGAGTGAGTAAATTGGCCATTTTCATTCACTTTTAACCATTCCATAAATCTTGTGTTTTGGGCCCCTGGAAGCATGAAAATCACTTTAAACATGCTAATTTTAGCTCTAACACTGATGATCCACCTACAAATGTGAACTGACGTTCAAAAATAGAACATTTGAAAACGGACCATTTTCCACATTTCTGAAGCATGACGTAATGGGGGGGTGTTATCTCTTTTGCCGAAAATCAGCCGTTTTTGCTCTAACATTAATTGCCTCCAAATGGTATTTAATTAACTTCCCGGGGTGAAGAAACCCTTTTTGAGAACTCAGAGTGAGTAAATTGGCCATTTTCATGCACTTTTAACCATTCCATAAATCTTGTGTTTTGGGCCCCTGGAAGCATGAAAATCACTTTAAACATGCTAATTTTAGCTCTAACACTGATGATCCACCTACAAATGTGAACTGACGTTCAAAAATAAAACATTTGAAAACGGACCATTTTCCACATTTCTGAAGCATGACGTAATGGGGGGGTGTTATCTCTTTTGTCGAAAATCAGCCGTTTTTGCTCTAACATTAAATGCCTCCAAATGGTAATTAATTAACTTCCCGAGCCCCTGGAAGCATGAAAATCACTTTAAACATGCTAATTTTAGCTCTAACACTGATGATCCGCCTACAAATGTGAACTGACGTTCAAAAATAAAAACATTTGAAAACGGACCATTTTCCACATTTCTGAAGCATGACGTAATGGGGGGGTGTTATCTCTTTTGTCAAAAATCAGCCGTTTTTGCTCTAACATTAAATGCCTCCAAATGGTATTTAATTAACTTCCCGGGGTGAAGAAACCCTTTTTGAGAACTCAGAGTGAGTAAATTGGCCATTTTCATTCACTTTTAACCATTCCATAAATCTTGTGTTTTGGGCCCCTGGAAGCATGAAAATCACTTTAAACATGCTAATTTTAGCTCTAACACTGATGATCCACCTACAAATGTGAACTGACGTTCAAAAATAGAACATTTGAAAACGGACCATTTTCCACATTTCTGAAGCATGACGTAATGGGGGGGTGTTATCTCTTTTGTCGAAAATCAGCCGTTTTTGCTCTAACATTAATTGCCTCCAAATGGTATTTAATTAACTTCCCGGGGTGAAGAAACCCTTTTTGAGAACTCAGAGTGAGTAAATTGGCCATTTTCATGCACTTTTAACCATTCCATAAATCTTGTGTTTTGGGCCCCTGGAAGCATGAAAATCACTTTAAACATGCTAATTTTAGCTCTAACACTGATGATCCACCTACAAATGTGAACTGACGTTCAAAAATAAAACATTTGAAAACGGACCATTTTCCACATTTCTGAAGCATGACGTAATGGGGGGGTGTTATCTCTTTTGTCGAAAATCAGCCGTTTTTGCTCTAACATTAAATGCCTCCAAATGGTATTTAATTAACTTCCCGAGCCCCTGGAAGCATGAAAATCACTTTAAACATGCTAATTTTAGCTCTAACACTGATGATCCACCTACAAATGTGAACTGACGTTCAAAAATAAAACATTTGAAAACGGACCATTTTCCACATTTCTGAAGCATGACGTAATGGGGGGGTGTTATCTCTTTTGTCGAAAATCAGCCGTTTTTGCTCTAACATTAAATGCCTCCAAATGGTATTTAATTAACTTCCCGGGGTGAAGAAACCCTTTTTGAGAACTCAGAGTGAGTAAATTGGCCATTTTCATGCACTTTTAACCATTCCATAAATCTTGTGTTTTGGGCCCCTGGAAGCATGAAAATCACTTTAAACATGCTAATTTTAGCTCTAACACTGATGATCCACCTACAAATGTGAACTGACGTTCAAAAATAAAACATTTGAAAACGGACCATTTTCCACATTTCTGAAGCATGACGTAATGGGGGGGGTGTTATCTCTTTTGTCGAAAATCAGCCGTTTTTGCTCGAACATTAAATGCCTCCAAATGGTATTTAATTAACTTCCCGAGCCCCTGGAAGCATGAAAATCACTTTAAACATGCTAATTTTACCTCTAACACTGATGATCCACCTACAAATGTGAACTGACGTTCAAAAATAAAACATTTGAAAACGGACCATTTTCCACATTTCTGAAGCATGACGTAATGGGGGGGTGTTATCTCTTTTGTCGAAAATCAGCCGTTTTTGCTCTAACATTAAATGCCTCCAAATGGTATTTAATTAACTTCCCGGGGTGAAGAAACCCTTTTTGAGAACTCAGAGTGAGTAAATTGGCCATTTTCATGCACTTTTAACCATTCCATAAATCTTGTGTTTTGGGCCCCTGGAAGCATGAAAATCACTTTAAACATGCTAATTTTAGCTCTAACACTGATGATCCACCTACAAATGTGAACTGACGTTCAAAAATAAAACATTTGAAAACGGACCATTTTCCACATTTCTGAAGCATGACGTAATGGGGGGGTGTTATCTCTTTTGTCGAAAATCAGCCGTTTTTGCTCGAACATTAAATGCCTCCAAATGGTATTTAATTAACTTCCCGAGCCCCTGGAAGCATGAAAATCACTTTAAACATGCTAATTTTAGCTCTAACACTGATGATCCACCTACAAATGTGAACTGACGTTCAAAAATAAAACATTTGAAAACGGACCATTTTCCACATTTCTGAAGCATGACGTAATGGGGGGGTGTTATCTCTTTTGTCGAAAATCAGCCGTTTTTGCTCTAACATTAAATGCCTCCAAATGGTATTTAATTAACTTCCCGGGGTGAAGAAACCCTTTTTGAGAACTCAGAGTGAGTAAATTGGCCATTTTCATGCACTTTTAACCATTCCATAAATCTTGTGTTTTGGGCCCCTGGAAGCATGAAAATCACTTTAAACATGCTAATTTTAGCTCTAACACTGATGATCCACCTACAAATGTGAACTGACGTTCAAAAATAAAACATTTGAAAACGGACCATTTTCCACATTTCTGAAGCATGACGTAATGGGGGGGGTGTTATCTCTTTTGTCGAAAATCAGCCGTTTTTGCTCGAACATTAAATGCCTCCAAATGGTATTTAATTAACTTCCCGAGCCCCTGGAAGCATGAAAATCACTTTAAACATGCTAATTTTAGCTCTAACACTGATGATCCACCTACAAATGTGAACTGACGTTCAAAAATAAAACATTTGAAAACGGACCATTTTCCACATTTCTGAAGCATGACGTAATGGGGGGGTGTTATCTCTTTTGTGGAAAATCAGCCGTTTTTGCTCGAACATTAAATGCCTCCAAATGGTATTTATTTCACTTCCCGAGCCCCTGGAAGCATGAAAATCACTTTAAACATGCTAATTTTAGCTCTAACACTGATGATCCACCTACAAATGTGAACTGACGTTCAAAAATAAAACATTTGAAAACGGACCATTTTCCACATTTCTGAAGCATGACGTAATGAGGGGGTGTTATCTCTTTTGTCGAAAATCAGCCGTTTTTGCTCGAACATTAAATGCCTCCAAATGGTATTTAATTAACTTCCCGAGGTGAAGAAACCCTTTTTGAGAACTCAGAGTGAGTAATTTGGCCATTTTCATGCACTTTTAACCATTCCATAAATCTTGTGTTTTGGGCCCCTGGAAGCATGAAAATCACTTTAAACATGCTAATTTTAGCTCTAACACTGATGATCCACCTACAAATGTGAACTGACGTTCAAAAATAAAACATTTGAAAACGGACCATTTTCCACATTTCTGAAGCATGACGTAATGGGGGGGTGTTATCTCTTTTGTCGAAAATCAGCCGTTTTTGCTCGAACATTAAATGCCTCCAAATGGTATTTAATTAACTTCCCGAGCCCCTGGAAGCATGAAAATCACTTTACACATGCTAATTTTAGCTCTAACACTGATGATCCACCTACAAATGTGAACTGACGTTCAAAAATAAAACATTTGAAAACGGACCATTTTCCACATTTCTGAAGCATGACGTAATGGGGGGGTGTTATCTCTTTTGTCGAAAATCAGCCGTTTTTGCTCTAACATTAAATGCCTCCAAATGGTATTTAATTAACTTCCCGGGGTGAAGAAACCCTTTTTGAGAACTCAGAGTGAGTAAATTGGCCATTTTCATGCACTTTTAACCATTCCATAAATCTTGTGTTTTGGGCACCTGGAATCATGAAAATCACTTTAAACATGCTAATTTTAGCTCTAACACTGATGATCCACCTACAAATGTGAACTGACGTTCAAAAATAAAACATTTGAAAACGGACCATTTTCCACATTTCTGAAGCATGACGTAATGGGGGGGTGTTATCTCTTTTGTCGAAAATCAGCCGTTTTTGCTCGAACATTAAATGCCTCCAAATGGTATTTAATTAACTTCCCGAGCCCCTGGAAGCATGAAAATCACTTTAAACATGCTAATTTTAGCTCTAACACTGATGATCCACCTACAAATGTGAACTGACGTTCAAAAATAAAACATTTGAAAACGGACCATTTTCCACATTTCTGAAGCATGACGTAATGGGGGGGTGTTATCTCTTTTGTCGAAAATCAGCCATTTTTGCTCTAACATTAAATGCCTCCAAATGGTATTTAATTAACTTCCCGGGGTGAAGAAACCCTTTTTGAGAACTCAGAGTGAGTAAATTGGCCATTTTCATGCACTTTTAACCATTCCATAAATCTTGTGTTTTGGGCCCCTGGAAGCATGAAAATCACTTTAAACATGCTAATTTTAGCTCTAACACTGATGATCCACCTACAAATGTGAACTGACGTTCAAAAATAAAACATTTGAAAACGGACCATTTTCCACATTTCTGAAGCATGACGTAATGGGGGGTGTTATCTCTTTTGTCGAAAATCAGCCGTTTTTGCTCGAACATTAAATGCCTCCAAATGGTATTTAATTAACTTCCCGAGCCCCTGGAAGCATGAAATCACTTTAAACATGCTAATTTTAGCTCTAACACTGATGACCCACCTACAAATGTGAACTGACGTTCAAAAATAAAACATTTGAAAACGGACCATTTTCCACATTTCTGAAGCATGACGTAATGGGGGGGTGTTATCTCTTTTGTCGAAAATCAGCCGTTTTTGCTCTAACATTAAATGCCTCCAAATGGTATTTAATTAACTTCCCGGGGTGAAGAAACCCTTTTTGAGAACTCAGAGTGAGTAAATTGGCCATTTTCATTCACTTTTAACCATTCCATAAATCTTGTGTTTTGGGCCCCTGGAAGCATGAAAATCACTTTAAACATGCTAATTTTAGCTCTAACACTGATGATCCACCTACAAATGTGAACTGACGTTCAAAAATAAAACATTTGAAAACGGACCATTTTCCACATTTCTGAAGCATGACGTAATGGGGGGGTGTTATCTCTTTTGTCGAAAATCAGCCGTTTTTGCTCTAACATTAAATGCCTCCAAATGGTATTTAATTAACTTCCCGGGGTGAAGAAACCCTTTTTGAGAACTCAGAGTGAGTAAATTGGCCATTTTCATGCACTTTTAACCATTCCATAAATCTTGTGTTTTGGGCCCCTGGAAGCATGAAAATCACTTTAAACATGCTAATTTTAGCTCTAACACTGATGATCCACCTACAAATGTGAACTGACGTTCAAAAATAAAACATTTGAAAACGGACCATTTTCCACATTTCTGAAGCATGACGTAATGGGGGGGTGTTATCTCTTTTGTCGAAAATCAGCCGTTTTTGCTCTAACATTAAATGCCTCCAAATGGTATTTAATTAACTTCCCGAGCCCCTGGAAGCATGAAAATCACTTTAAACATGCTAATGTTAGCTCTAACACTGATGATCCACCTACAAATGTGAACTGACGTTCAAAAATAAAACATTTGAAAACGGACCATTTTCCACATTTCTGAAGCATGACGTAATGGGGGGGTGTTATCTCTTTTGTCGAAAATCAGCCGTTTTTGCTCGAACATTAAATGCCTCCAAATGGTATTTAATTAACTTCCCGAGCCCCTGGAAGCATGAAAATCACTTTAAACATGCTAATTTTAGCTCTAACACTGATGATCCACCTACAAATGTGAACTGACGTTCAAAAATAAAACATTTGAAAACGGACCATTTTCCACATTTGTGAAGCATGACGTAATGGGGGGGTGTTATCTCTTTTGTGGAAAATCAGCCGTTTTTGCTCTAACATTAAATGCCTCCAAATGGTATTTAATTAACTTCCCGAGCCCCTGGAAGCATGAAAATCACTTTAAACATGCTAATTTTAGCTCTAACACTGATGATCCACCTACAAATGTGAACTGACGTTCAAAAATAAAACATTTGAAAACGGACCATTTTCCACATTTCTGAGGCATGACGTAATGGGGGGGTGTTATCTCTTTTGTCGAAAATCAGCCGTTTTTGCTCGAACATTAAATGCCTCCAAATGGTATTTAATTAACTTCCCGGGGTGAAGAAACCCTTTTTGAGAACTCAGAGTGAGTAAATTGGCCATTTTCATGCACTTTTAACCATTCCATAAATCTTGTGTTTTGGGCCCCTGGAAGCATGAAAATCACTTTAAACATGCTAATTTTAGCTCTAACACTGATGATCCACCTACAAATGTGAACTGACGTTCAAAAATAAAACATTTGAAAACGGACCATTTTCCACATTTCTGAAGCATGACGTAATGGGGGGGGGTGTTATCTCTTTTGTCGAAAATCAGCCGTTTTTGCTCGAACATTAAATGCCTCCAAATGGTATTTAATTAACTTCCCGAGCCCCTGGAAGCATGAAAATCACTTTAAACATGCTAATTTTAGCTCTAACACTGATGATCCACCTACAAATGTGAACTGACGTTCAAAAATAAAACATTTGAAAACGGACTATTTTCCACATTTCTGAAGCATGACGTAATGGGGGGGTGTTATCTCTTTTGTCGAAAATCAGCCGTTTTTGCTCGAACATTAAATGCCTCCAAATGGTATTTAATTAACTTCCCGAGCCCCTGGAAGCATGAAAATCACTTTAAACATGCTAATTTTAGCTCTAACACTGATGATCCACCTACAAATGTGAACTGACGTTCAAAAATAAAACATTTGAAAACGGACCATTTTCCACATTTCTGAAGCATGACGTAATGGGGGGGGTGTTATCTCTTTTGTGGAAAATCAGCCGTTTTTGCTCGAACATTAAATGCCTCCAAATGGTATTTATTTCACTTCCCGAGCCCCTGGAAACATGAAAATCACTTTAAACATGCTAATTTTAGCTCTAACACTGATGATCCACCTACAAATGTGAACTGACGTTCAAAAATAAAACATTTGAAAACGGACCATTTTCCACATTTCTGAAGCATGACGTAATGGGGGGGGTGTTATCTCTTTTGTCGAAAATCAGCCGTTTTTGCTCGAACATTAAATGCCTCCAAATGGTATTTAATTAACTTCCCGGGGTGAAGAAACCCTTTTTGAGAACTCAGAGTGAGTAAATTGGCCATTTTCATGCACTTTTAACCATTCCATAAATCTTGTGTTTTGGGCCCCTGGAAGCATGAAAATCACTTTAAACATGCTAATTTTAGCTCTAACACTGATGATCCACCTACAAATGTGAACTGACGTTCAAAAATAAAACATTTGAAAACGGACCATTTTCCACATTTCTGAAGCATGACATAATGGGGGGGTGTTATCTCTTTTGTCGAAAATCAGCCGTTTTTGCTCTAACATTAAATGCCTCCAAATGGTATTTAATTAACTTCCCGGGGTGAAGAAACCCTTTTTGAGAACTCAGAGTGAGTAAATTGGCCATTTTCATGCACTTTTAACCATTCCATAAATCTTGTGTTTTGGGCCCCTGGAAGCATGAACATCACTTTAAACATGCTAATTTTACCTCTAACACTGATGATCCACCTACAAATGTGAACTGACGTTCAAAAATAAAACATTTGAAAACGGACCATTTTCCACATTTCTGAAGCATGACGTAATGGGGGGGTGTTATCTCTTTTGTCGAAAATCAGCCGTTTTTGCTCGAACATTAAATGCCTCCAAATGGTATTTAATTAACTTCCCGGGGTGAAGAAACCCTTTTTGAGAACTCAGAGTCAGTAAATTGGCCATTTTCATGCACTTTTAACCATTCCATAAATCTTGTGTTTTGGGCCCCTGGAAGCATGAAAATCACTTTAAACATGCTAATTTTAGCTCTAACACTGATGATCCACCTACAAATGTGAACTGACGTTCAAAAATAAAACATTTGAAAACGGACCATTTTCCACATTTCTGAAGCATGACGTAATGGGGGGGTGTTATTTCTTTTGTCGAAAATCAGCCGTTTTTGCTCCAACATTAAATGCCTCCAAATGGTATTTAATTAACTTCCCGGGGTGAAGAAACCCTTTTTGAGAACTCAGAGTGAGTAAATTGGCCATTTTCATGCACTTTTAACCATTCCATAAATCTTGTGTTTTGGGCCCCTGGAAGCATGAAAATCACTTTAAACATGCTAATTTTAACTCTGACACTGATGATCCACCTACAAATGTGAACTGACGTTCAAAAATAAAACATTTGAAAACGGACCATTTTCCACATTTCTGAAGCATGACGTAATGGGGGCTGTTATCTCTTTTGTCGAAAATCAGCCGTTTTTGCTCGAACATTAAATGCCTCCAAATGGTATTTAATTAACTTCCCGAGCCCCTGGAAGCATGAAAATCACTTTAAACATGCTAATTTTAGCTCTAACACTGATGATCCACCTACAAATGTGAACTGACATTAAAAAAAAAAACATTTGAAAACGGACCATTTTCCACATTTCTGAAGCATGACGTAATGGGGGGTGTTATCTCTTTTGTCGAAAATCAGCCGTTTTTGCTCTAACATTAAATGCCTCCAAATGGTATTTAATTAACTTCCCGGGGTGAAGAAACCCTTTTTGAGAACTCAGAGTGAGTAAATTGGCCATTTTCATGCACTTTTAACCATTCCATAAATCTTGTGTTTTGGGCCCCTGGAAGCATGAAAATCACTTTAAACATGCTAATTTTAGCTCTAACACTGATGTTCCACCTACAAATGTGAACTGACGTTCAAAAATAAAACATTTGAAAACGGACCATTTTCCACATTTCTGAAGCATGACGTAATGGGGGGGTGTTATCTCTTTTGTCGAAAATCAGCCGTTTTTGCTCGAACATTAAATGCCTCCAAATGGTATTTAATTAACTTCCCGAGCCCCTGGAAGCATGAAAATCACTTTAAACATGCTAATTTTAGCTCTAACACTGATGATCCACCTACAAATGTGAACTGACGTTCAAAAATAAAACATTTGAAAACTGACCATTTTCCACATTTCTGAAGCATGACGTAATGGGGGGGTGTTATCTCTTTTGTCGAAAATCAGCCGTTTTTGCTCTAACATTAAATGCCTCCAAATGGTATTTAATTAACTTCCCGGGGTGAAGAAACCCTTTTTGAGAACTCAGAGTGAGTAAATTGGCCATTTTCATGCACTTTTAACCATTCCATAAATCTTGTGTTTTGGGCCCCTGGAAGCATGAAAATCACTTTAAACATGCTAATTTTAGCTCTAACACTGATGATCCACCGACAAATGTGAACTGACGTTCAAAAATAAAACATTTGAAAACGGACCATTTTCCACATTTCTGAAGCATGACGTAATGGGGGGGTGTTATCTCTTTTGTCGAAAATCAGCCGTTTTTGCTCTAACATTAAATGCCTCCAAATGGTATTTATTTAACTTCCCGGGGTGAAGAAACCCTTTTTGAGAACTCAGAGTGAGTAAATTGCGCATTTTCATGCACTTTTAACCATTCCATAAATCTTGTGTTTTGGGCCCCTGGAAGCATGAAAATCACTTTAAACATGCTAATTTTAGCTCTAACACTGATGATCCACCTACAAATGTGAACTGACGATCAAAAATAAACCATTTGAAAACGGACCATTTTCCACATTTCTGAAGCATGACGTAATGGGGGGGTGTTATCTCTTTTGTCGAAAATCAGCCGTTTTTGCTCTAACATTAAATGCCTCCAAATTGTATTTAATTAACTTCCCGAGCCCCTGGAAGCATGAAAATCACTTTAAACATGCTAATTTTAGCTCTAACACTGATGATCCACCTACAAATGTGAACTGACGTTCAAAAATAAAACATTTGAAAACGGACCATTTTCCACATTTCTGAAGCATGACGTAATGTGGGGGTGTTATCTCTTTTGTCGAAAATCAGCCGTTTTTGCTCTAACATTAAATGCCTCCAAATGGTATTTAATTAACTTCCCGGGGTGAAGAAACCCTTTTTGAGAACTCAGAGTGAGTAAATTGGCCATTTTCATGCACTTTTAACCATTCCATAAATCTTGTGTTTTGGGCCCCTGGAAGAATGAAAATCACTTTAAACATGCTAATTTTAGCTCTAACACTGATGATCCACCTACAAATGTGAACTGACGTTCAAAAATAAAACATTTGAAAACGGACCATTTTCCACATTTCTGAAGCATGACGTAATGGGGGGGTGTTATCTCTTTTGTCGAAAATCAGCCGTTTTTGCTCTAACATTAAATGCCTCCAAATGGTATTTAATTAACTTCCCGAGCCCCTGGAAGCATGAAAATCACTTTAAACATGCTAATTTTAGCTCTAACACTGATGATCCACCTACAAATGTGAACTGACGTTCAAAAATAAAACATTTGAAAACGGACCATTTTCCACATTTCTGAAGCATGACGTAATGGGGGGGTGTTATCTCTTTTGTCGAAAATCAGCCGTTTTTGCTCTAACATTAAATGCCTCCAAATGGTATTTAATTAACTTCCCGGGGTGGAGAAACCCTTTTTGAGAACTCAGAGTGAGTAAATTGGCCATTTTCATGCACTTTTAACCATTCCATAAATCTTGTGTTTTGGGCCCCTGGAAGCATGAAAATCACTTTAAACATGCTAATTTTAGCTCTAACGCTGATGATCCACCTACAAATGTGAACTGACGTTCAAAAATAAAACATTTGAAAACGGACCATTTTCCACATTTCTGAAGCATGACGTAATGGGGGGGTGTTATCTCTTTTGTCGAAAATCAGCCGTTTTTGCTCTAACATTAAATGCCTCCAAATGGTATTTAATTAACTTCCTGAGCCCCTGGAAGCATGAAAATCACTTTAAACATGCTAATTTTAGCTCTAACACTGATGATCCACCTACAAATGTGAACTGACGTTCAAAAATAAAACATTTGAAAACGGACCATTTTCCACATTTCTGAAGCATGACGTAATGGGGGGGTGTTATCTCTTTTGTCGAAAATCAGCCGTTTTTGCTCGAACATTAAATGCCTCCAAATGGTATTTAATTAACTTCCCGAGCCCCTGGAAGCATGAAAATCACTTTAAACATGCTAATTTTAGCTCTAACACTGATGATCCACCTACAAATGTGAACTGACGTTCAAAAATAAAACATTTGAAAACGGACCATTTTCCACATTTCTGAGGCATGACGTAATGGGGGGGTGTTATCTCTTTTGTCGAAAATCAGCCGTTTTTGCTCGAACATTAAATGCCTCCAAATGGTATTTAATTAACTTCCCGGGGTGAAGAAACCCTTTTTGAGAACTCAGAGTGAGTAAATTGGCCATTTTCATGCACTTTTAACCATTCCATAAATCTTGTGTTTTGGGCCCCTGGAAGCATGAAAATCACTTTAAACATGCTAATTTTAGCTCTAACACTGATGATCCACCTACAAATGTGAACTGACGTTCAAAAATAAAACATTTGAAAACGGACCATTTTCCACATTTCTGAAGCATGACGTAATGGGGGGGGGTGTTATCTCTTTTGTCGAAAATCAGCCGTTTTTGCTCGAACATTAAATGCCTCCAAATGGTATTTAATTAACTTCCCGAGCCCCTGGAAGCATGAAAATCACTTTAAACATGCTAATTTTAGCTCTAACACTGATGATCCACCTACAAATGTGAACTGACGTTCAAAAATAAAACATTTGAAAACGGACTATTTTCCACATTTCTGAAGCATGACGTAATGGGGGGGGTGTTATCTCTTTTGTCGAAAATCAGCCGTTTTTGCTCGAACATTAAATGCCTCCAAATGGTATTTAATTAACTTCCCGAGCCCCTGGAAGCATGAAAATCACTTTAAACATGCTAATTTTAGCTCTAACACTGATGATCCACCTACAAATGTGAACTGACGTTCAAAAATAAAACATTTGAAAACGGACCATTTTCCACATTTCTGAAGCATGACGTAATGGGGGGGGTGTTATCTCTTTTGTGGAAAATCAGCCGTTTTTGCTCGAACATTAAATGCCTCCAAATGGTATTTATTTCACTTCCCGAGCCCCTGGAAACATGAAAATCACTTTAAACATGCTAATTTTAGCTCTAACACTGATGATCCACCTACAAATGTGAACTGACGTTCAAAAATAAAACATTTGAAAACGGACCATTTTCCACATTTCTGAAGCATGACGTAATGGGGGGGGTGTTATCTCTTTTGTCGAAAATCAGCCGTTTTTGCTCGAACATTAAATGCCTCCAAATGGTATTTAATTAACTTCCCGGGGTGAAGAAACCCTTTTTGAGAACTCAGAGTGAGTAAATTGGCCATTTTCATGCACTTTTAACCATTCCATAAATCTTGTGTTTTGTGCCCCTGGAAGCATGAAAATCACTTTAAACATGCTAATTTTAGCTCTAACACTGATGATCCACCTACAAATGTGAACTGACGTTCAAAAATAAAACATTTGAAAACGGACCATTTTCCACATTTCTGAAGCATGACATAATGGGGGGGTGTTATCTCTTTTGTCGAAAATCAGCCGTTTTTGCTCTAACATTAAATGCCTCCAAATGGTATTTAATTAACTTCCCGGGGTGAAGAAACCCTTTTTGAGAACTCAGAGTGAGTAAATTGGCCATTTTCATGCACTTTTAACCATTCCATAAATCTTGTGTTTTGGGCCCCTGGAAGCATGAACATCACTTTAAACATGCTAATTTTAGCTCTAACACTGATGATCCACCTACAAATGTGAACTGACGTTCAAAAATAAAACATTTGAAAACGGACCATTTTCCACATTTCTGAAGCATGACGTAATGGGGGGGTGTTATCTCTTTTGTCGAAAATCAGCCGTTTTTGCTCTAACATTAAATGCCTCCAAATGGTATTTAATTAACTTCCCAGGGTGAAGAAACCCTTTTTGAGAACTCAGAGTGAGTAAATTGGCCATTTTCATGCACTTTTAACCATTCCATAAATCTTGTGTTTTGGGCCCCTGGAAGCATGAAAATCACTTTAAACATGCTAATTTTAGCTCTAACACTGATGATCCACCTACAAATGTGAACTGACGTTCAAAAATAAAACATTTGAAAACGGACCATTTTCCACATTTCTGAAGCATGACGTAATGGGGGGGTGTTATTTCTTTTGTCGAAAATCAGCCGTTTTTGCTCCAACATTAAATGCCTCCAAATGGTATTTAATTAACTTCCCGGGGTGAAGAAACCCTTTTTGAGAACTCAGAGTGAGTAAATTGGCCATTTTCATGCACTTTTAACCATTCCATAAATCTTGTGTTTTGGGCCCCTGGAAGCATGAAAATCACTTTAAACATGCTAATTTTAACTCTGACACTGATGATCCACCTACAAATGTGAACTGACGTTCAAAAATAAAACATTTGAAAACGGACCATTTTCCACATTTCTGAAGCATGACGTAATGGGGGCTGTTATCTCTTTTGTCGAAAATCAGCCGTTTTTGCTCGAACATTAAATGCCTCCAAATGGTATTTAATTAACTTCCCGAGCCCCTGGAAGCATGAAAATCACTTTAAACATGCTAATTTTAGCTCTAACACTGATGATCCACCTACAAATGTGAACTGACATTAAAAAAAAAAACATTTGAAAACGGACCATTTTCCACATTTCTGAAGCATGACGTAATGGGGGGTGTTATCTCTTTTGTCGAAAATCAGCCGTTTTTGCTCTAACATTAAATGCCTCCAAATGGTATTTAATTAACTTCCCGGGGTGAAGAAACCCTTTTTGAGAACTCAGAGTGAGTAAATTGGCCATTTTCATGCACTTTTAACCATTCCATAAATCTTGTGTTTTGGGCCCCTGGAAGCATGAAAATCACTTTAAACATGCTAATTTTAGCTCTAACACTGATGTTCCACCTACAAATGTGAACTGACGTTCAAAAATAAAACATTTGAAAACGGACCATTTTCCACATTTCTGAAGCATGACGTAATGGGGGGGTGTTATCTCTTTTGTCGAAAATCAGCCGTTTTTGCTCGAACATTAAATGCCTCCAAATGGTATTTAATTAACTTCCCGAGCCCCTGGAAGCATGAAAATCACTTTAAACATGCTAATTTTAGCTCTAACACTGATGATCCACCTACAAATGTGAACTGACGTTCAAAAATAAAACATTTGAAAACTGACCATTTTCCACATTTCTGAAGCATGACGTAATGGGGGGGTGTTATCTCTTTTGTCGAAAATCAGCCGTTTTTGCTCTAACATTAAATGCCTCCAAATGGTATTTAATTAACTTCCCGGGGTGAAGAAACCCTTTTTGAGAACTCAGAGTGAGTAAATTGGCCATTTTCATGCACTTTTAACCATTCCATAAATCTTGTGTTTTGGGCCCCTGGAAGCATGAAAATCACTTTAAACATGCTAATTTTAGCTCTAACACTGATGATCCACCGACAAATGTGAACTGACGTTCAAAAATAAAACATTTGAAAACGGACCATTTTCCACATTTCTGAAGCATGACGTAATGGGGGGGTGTTATCTCTTTTGTCGAAAATCAGCCGTTTTTGCTCTAACATTAAATGCCTCCAAATGGTATTTATTTAACTTCCCGGGGTGAAGAAACCCTTTTTGAGAACTCAGAGTGAGTAAATTGCGCATTTTCATGCACTTTTAACCATTCCATAAATCTTGTGTTTTGGGCCCCTGGAAGCATGAAAATCACTTTAAACATGCTAATTTTAGCTCTAACACTGATGATCCACCTACAAATGTGAACTGACGATCAAAAATAAACCATTTGAAAACGGACCATTTTCCACATTTCTGAAGCATGACGTAATGGGGGGGTGTTATCTCTTTTGTCGAAAATCAGCCGTTTTTGCTCTAACATTAAATGCCTCCAAATGGTATTTAATTAACTTCCCGAGCCCCTGGAAGCATGAAAATCACTTTAAACATGCTAATTTTAGCTCTAACACTGATGATCCACCTACAAATGTGAACTGACGTTCAAAAATAAAACATTTGAAAACGGACCATTTTCCACATTTCTGAAGCATGACGTAATGGGGGGGTGTTATCTCTTTTGTCGAAAATCAGCCGTTTTTGCTCTAACATTAAATGCCTCCAAATGGTATTTAATTAACTTCCCGGGGTGAAGAAACCCTTTTTGAGAACTCAGAGTGAGTAAATTGGCCATTTTCATGCACTTTTAACCATTCCATAAATCTTGTGTTTTGGGCCCCTGGAAGAATGAAAATCACTTTAAACATGCTAATTTTAGCTCTAACACTGATGATCCACCTACAAATGTGAACTGACGTTCAAAAATAAAACATTTGAAAACGGACCATTTTCCACATTTCTGAAGCATGACGTAATGGGGGGGTGTTATCTCTTTTGTCGAAAATCAGCCGTTTTTGCTCTAACATTAAATGCCTCCAAATGGTATTTAATTAACTTCCCGAGCCCCTGGAAGCATGAAAATCACTTTAAACATGCTAATTTTAGCTCTAACACTGATGATCCACCTACAAATGTGAACTGACGTTCAAAAATAAAACATTTGAAAACGGACCATTTTCCACATTTCTGAAGCATGACGTAATGGGGGGGTGTTATCTCTTTGGTCGAAAATCAGCCGTTTTTGCTCGAACATTAAATGCCTCCAAATGGTATTTAATTAACTTCCCGAGCCCCTGGAAGCATGAAAATCACTTTAAACATGCTAATTTTAGCTCTAACACTGATGATCCACCTACAAATGTGAACTGACGTTCAAAAATAAAACATTTGAAAACGGACCATTTTCCACATTTCTGAAGCATGACGTAATGGGGGGGTGTTATCTCTTTTGTCGAAAATCAGCCGTTTTTGCTCTAACATTAAATGCCTCCAAATGGTATTTAATTAACTTCCCGGGGTGAAGAAACCCTTTTTGAGAACTCAGAGTGAGTAAATTGGCCATTTTCATTCACTTTTAACCATTCCATAAATCTTGTGTTTTGGGCCCCTGGAAGCATGAAAATCACTTTAAACATGCTAATTTTAGCTCTAACACTGATGATCCACCTACAAATGTGAACTGACGTTCAAAAATAAAACATTTGAAAACGGACCATTTTCCACATTTCTGAAGCATGACGTAATGGGGGGGTGTTATCTCTTTTGTCGAAAATCAGCCGTTTTTGCTCTAACATTAAATGCCTCCAAATGGTATTTAATTAACTTCCCGGGGTGAAGAAACCCTTTTTGAGAACTCAGAGTGAGTAAATTGGCCATTTTCATGCACTTTTAACCATTCCATAAATCTTGTGTTTTGGGCCCCTGGAAGCATGAAAATCACTTTAAACATGCTAATTTTAGCTCTAACACTGATGATCCACCTACAAATGTGAACTGACGTTCAAAAATAAAACATTTGAAAATGGACCATTTTCCACATTTCTGAAGCATGACGTAATGGGGGGGTGTTATCTCTTTTGTCGAAAATCAGCCGTTTTTGCTCTAACATTAAATGCCTCCAAATGGTATTTAATTAACTTCCCGAGCCCCTGGAAGCATGAAAATCACTTTAAACATGCTAATTTTAGCTCTAACACTGATGATCCACCTACAAATGTGAACTGACGTTCAAAACTAAAACATTTGAAAACGGACCATTTTCCACATTTCTGAAGCATGACGTAATGGGGGGGTGTTATCTCTTTTGTCGAAAATCAGCCGTTTTTGCTCTAACATTAAATGCCTCCAAATGGTATTTAATTAACTTCCCGGGGTGGAGAAACCCTTTTTGAGAACTCAGAGTGAGTAAATTGGCCATTTTCATGCACTTTTAACCATTCCATAAATCTTGTGTTTTGGGCCCCTGGAAGCATGAAAATCACTTTAAACATGCTAATTTTAGCTCTAACGCTGATGATCCACCTACAAATGTGAACTGACGTTCAAAAATAAAACATTTGAAAACGGACCATTTTCCACATTTCTGAAGCATGACGTAATGGGGGGGTGTTATCTCTTTTGTCGAAAATCAGCCGTTTTTGCTCTAACATTAAATGCCTCCAAATGGTATTTAATTAACTTCCTGAGCCCCTGGAAGCATGAAAATCACTTTAAACATGCTAATTTTAGCTCTAACACTGATGATCCACCTACAAATGTGAACTGACGTTCAAAAATAAAACATTTGAAAACGGACCATTTTCCACATTTCTGAAGCATGACGTAATGGGGGGGTGTTATCTCTTTTGTCGAAAATCAGCCGTTTTTGCTCGAACATTAAATGCCTCCAAATGGTATTTAATTAACTTCCCGAGCCCCTGGAAGCATGAAAATCACTTTAAACATGCTAATTTTAGCTCTAACACTGATGATCCGCCTACAAATGTGAACTGACGTTCAAAAATAAAAACATTTGAAAACGGACCATTTTCCACATTTCTGAAGCATGACGTAATGGGGGGGTGTTATCTCTTTTGTCGAAAATCAGCCGTTTTTGCTCTAACATTAAATGCCTCCAAATGGTATTTAATTAACTTCCCGGGGTGAAGAAACCCTTTTTGAGAACTCAGAGTGAGTAAATTGGCCATTTTCATTCACTTTTAACCATTCCATAAATCTTGTGTTTTGGGCCCCTGGAAGCATGAAAATCACTTTGAACATGCTAATTTTAGCTCTAACACTGATGATCCACCTACAAATGTGAACTGACGTTCAAAAATAGAACATTTGAAAACGGACCATTTTCCACATTTCTGAAGCATGACGTAATGGGGGGGTGTTATCTCTTTTGTCGAAAATCAGCCGTTTTTGCTCTAACATTAATTGCCTCCAAATGGTATTTAATTAACTTCCCGGGGTGAAGAAACCCTTTTTGAGAACTCAGAGTGAGTAAATTGGCCATTTTCATGCACTTTTAACCATTCCATAAATCTTGTGTTTTGGGCCCCTGGAAGCATGAAAATCACTTTAAACATGCTAATTTTAGCTCTAACACTGATGATCCACCTACAAATGTGAACTGACGTTCAAAAATAAAACATTTGAAAACGGACCATTTTCCACATTTCTGAAGCATGACGTAATGGGGGGGTGTTATCTCTTTTGTCGAAAATCAGCCGTTTTTGCTCTAACATTAAATGCCTCCAAATGGTATTTAATTAACTTCCCGAGCCCCTGGAAGCATGAAAATCACTTTAAACATGCTAATTTTAGCTCTAACACTGATGATCCACCTACAAATGTGAACTGACGTTCAAAAATAAAACATTTGAAAACGGACCATTTTCCACATTTCTGAAGCATGACGTAATGGGGGGGTGTTATCTCTTTTGTCGAAAATCAGCCGTTTTTGCTCTAACATTAAATGCCTCCAAATGGTATTTAATTAACTTCCCGGGGTGAAGAAACCCTTTTTGAGAACTCAGAGTGAGTAAATTGGCCATTTTCATGCACTTTTAACCATTCCATAAATCTTGTGTTTTGGGGCCCTGGAAGCATGAAAATCACTTTAAACATGCTAATTTTAGCTCTAACACTGATGATCCACCTACAAATGTGAACTGACGTTCAAAAATAAAACATTTGAAAACGGACCATTTTCCACATTTCTGAAGCATGACGTAATGGGGGGGGTGTTATCTCTTTTGTCGAAAATCAGCCGTTTTTGCTCGAACATTAAATGCCTCCAAATGGTATTTAATTAACTTCCCGAGCCCCTGGAAGCATGAAAATCACTTTAAACATGCTAATTTTAGCTCTAACACTGATGATCCACCTACAAATGTGAACTGACGTTCAAAAATAAAACATTTGAAAACGGACCATTTTCCACATTTCTGAAGCATGACGTAATGGGGGGGTGTTATCTCTTTTGTCGAAAATCAGCCGTTTTTGCTCTAACATTAAATGCCTCCAAATGGTATTTAATTAACTTCCCGGGGTGAAGAAACCCTTTTTGAGAACTCAGAGTGAGTAAATTGGCCATTTTCATGCACTTTTAACCATTCCATAAATCTTGTGTTTTGGGCCCCTGGAAGCATGAAAATCACTTTAAACATGCTAATTTTAGCTCTAACACTGATGAACCACCTACAAATGTGAACTGACGTTCAAAAATAAAACATTTGAAAACGGACCATTTTCCACATTTCTGAAGCATGACGTAATGGGGGGGGTGTTATCTCTTTTGTCGAAAATCAGCCGTTTTTGCTCGAACATTAAATGCCTCCAAATGGTATTTAATTAACTTCCCGAGCCCCTGGAAGCATGAAAATCACTTTAAACATGCTAATTTTAGCTCTAACACTGATGATCCACCTACAAATGTGAACTGACGTTCAAAAATAAAACATTTGAAAACGGACCATTTTCCACATTTCTGAAGCATGACGTAATGGGGGGGTGTTATCTCTTTTGTCGAAAATCAGCCGTTTTTGCTCTAACATTAAATGCCTCCAAATGGTATTTAATTAACTTCCCGGGGTGAAGAAACCCTTTTTGAGAACTCAGAGTGAGTAAATTGGCCATTTTCATGCACTTTTAACCATTCCATATATCTTGTGTTTTGGGCCCCTGGAAGCATGAAAATCACTTTAAACATGCTAATTTTAGCTCTAACACTGATGAACCACCTACAAATGTGAACTGACGTTCAAAAATAAAACATTTGAAAACGGACCATTTTCCACATTTCTGAAGCATGACGTAATGGGGGGGGTGTTATCTCTTTTGTCGAAAATCAGCCGTTTTTGCTCGAACATTAAATGCCTCCAAATGGTATTTAATTAACTTCCCGAGCCCCTGGAAGCATGAAAATCACTTTAAACATGCTAATTTTAGCTCTAACACTGATGATCCACCTATAAATGTGAACTGACGTTCAAAAATAAAACATTTGAAAACGGACCATTTTCCACATTTCTGAAGCATGACGTAATGGGGGGGTGTTATCTCTTTTGTCGAAAATCAGCCGTTTTTGCTCTAACATTAAATGCCTCCAAATGGTATTTAATTAACTTCCCGGGGTGAAGAAACCCTTTTTGAGAACTCAGAGTGAGTAAATTGGCCATTTTCATGCACTTTTAACCATTCCATAAATCTTGTGTTTTGGGCCCCTGGAAGCATGAAAATCACTTTAAACATGCTAATTTTAGCTCTAACACTGATGATCCACCTACAAATGTGAACTGACGTTCAAAAATAAAACATTTGAAAACGGACCATTTTCCACATTTCTGAAGCATGACGTAATGGGGGGGTGTTATCTCTTTTGTGGAAAATCAGCCGTTTTTGCTCGAACATTAAATGCCTCCAAATGGTATTTATTTCACTTCCCGAGCCCCTGGAAGCATGAAAATCACTTTAAACATGCTAATTTTAGCTCTAACACTGATGATCCACCTACAAATGTGAACTGACGTTCAAAAATAAAACATTTGAAAACGGACCATTTTCCACATTTCTGAAGCATGACGTAATGGGGGGGTGTTATCTCTTTTGTCGAAAATCAGCCGTTTTTGCTCGAACATTAAATGCCTCCAAATGGTATATAATTAACTTCCCGAGGTGAAGAAACCCTTTTTGAGAACTCAGAGTGAGTAAATTGGCCATTTTCATGCACTTTTAACCATTCCATAAATCTTGTGTTTTGGGCCCCTGGAAGCATGAAAATCACTTTAAACATGCTAATTTTAGCTCTAACACTGATGATCCACCTACAAATGTGAACTGACGTTCAAAAATAAAACATTTGAAAACGGACCATTTTCCACATTTCTGAAGCATGACGTAATGGGGGGGTGTTATCTCTTTTGTCGAAAATCAGCCGTTTTTGCTCGAACATTAAATGCCTCCAAATGGTATTTAATTAACTTCCCGAGCCCCTGGAAGCATGAAAATCACTTTAAACATGCTAATTTTAGCTCTAACACTGATGATCCACCTACAAATGTGAACTGACGTTCAAAAATAAAACATTTGAAAACAGACCATTTTCCACATTTCTGAAGCATGACGTAATGGGGGGGTGTTATCTCTTTTGTCGAAAATCAGCCGTTTTTGCTCTAACATTAAATGCCTCCAAATGGTATTTAATTAACTTCCCGGGGTGAAGAAACCCTTTTTGAGAACTCAGAGTGAGTAAATTGGCCATTTTCATGCACTTTTAACCATTCCATAAATCTTGTGTTTTGGGCACCTGGAATCATGAAAATCACTTTAAACATGCTAATTTTAGCTCTAACACTGATGATCCACCTACAAATGTGAACTGACGTTCAAAAATAAAACATTTGAAAACGGACCATTTTCCACATTTCTGAAGCATGACGTAATGGGGGGGTGTTATCTCTTTTGTCGAAAATCAGCCGTTTTTGCTCGAACATTAAATGCCTCCAAATGTTATTTATTTAACTTCCCGAGCCCCTGGAAGCATGAAAATCACTTTAAACATGCTAATTTTAGCTCTAACACTGATGATCCACCTACAAATGTGAACTGACGTTCAAAAATAAAACATTTGAAAACGGACCATTTTCCACATTTCTGAAGCATGACGTAATGGGGGGGTGTTATCTCTTTTGTCGAAAATCAGCCGTTTTTGCTCTAACATTAAATGCCTCCAAATGGTATTTAATTAACTTCCCGGGGTGAAGAAACCCTTTTTGAGAACTCAGAGTGAGTAAATTGGCCATTTTCATGCACTTTTAACCATTCCATAAATCTTGTGTTTTGGGCCCCTGGAAGCATGAAAATCACTTTAAACATGCTAATTTTAGCTCTAACACTGATGATCCACCTACAAATGTGAACTGACGTTCAAAAATAAAACATTTGAAAACGGACCATTTTCCACATTTCTGAAGCATGACGTAATGGGGGGTGTTATCTCTTTTGTCGAAAATCAGCCGTTTTTGCTCGAACATTAAATGCCTCCAAATGGTATTTAATTAACTTCCCGAGCCCCTGGAAGCATGAAATCACTTTAAACATGCTAATTTTAGCTCTAACACTGATGACCCACCTACAAATGTGAACTGACGTTCAAAAATAAAACATTTGAAAACGGACCATTTTCCACATTTCTGAAGCATGACGTAATGGGGGGGTGTTATCTCTTTTGTCGAAAATCAGCCGTTTTTGCTCTAACATTAAATGCCTCCAAATGGTATTTAATTAACTTCCCGGGGTGAAGAAACCCTTTTTGAGAACTCAGAGTGAGTAAATTGGCCATTTTCATTCACTTTTAACCATTCCATAAATCTTGTGTTTTGGGCCCCTGGAAGCATGAAAATCACTTTAAACATGCTAATTTTAGCTCTAACACTGATGATCCACCTACAAATGTGAACTGACGTTCAAAAATAAAACATTTGAAAACGGACCATTTTCCACATTTCTGAAGCATGACGTAATGGGGGGGGGTGTTATCTCTTTTGTCGAAAATCAGCCGTTTTTGCTCGAACATTAAATGCCTCCAAATGGTATTTAATTAACTTCCCGAGCCCCTGGAAGCATGAAAATCACTTTAAACATGCTAATTTTAGCTCTAACACTGATGATCCACCTACAAATGTGAACTGACGTTCAAAAATAAAACATTTGAAAACGGACTATTTTCCACATTTCTGAAGCATGACGTAATGGGGGGGGTGTTATCTCTTTTGTCGAAAATCAGCCGTTTTTGCTCGAACATTAAATGCCTCCAAATGGTATTTAATTAACTTCCCGAGCCCCTGGAAGCATGAAAATCACTTTAAACATGCTAATTTTAGCTCTAACACTGATGATCCACCTACAAATGTGAACTGACGTTCAAAAATAAAACATTTGAAAACGGACCATTTTCCACATTTCTGAAGCATGACGTAATGGGGGGGGTGTTATCTCTTTTGTGGAAAATCAGCCGTTTTTGCTCGAACATTAAATGCCTCCAAATGGTATTTATTTCACTTCCCGAGCCCCTGGAAACATGAAAATCACTTTAAACATGCTAATTTTAGCTCTAACACTGATGATCCACCTACAAATGTGAACTGACGTTCAAAAATAAAACATTTGAAAACGGACCATTTTCCACATTTCTGAAGCATGACGTAATGGGGGGGGTGTTATCTCTTTTGTCGAAAATCAGCCGTTTTTGCTCGAACATTAAATGCCTCCAAATGGTATTTAATTAACTTCCCGGGGTGAAGAAACCCTTTTTGAGAACTCAGAGTGAGTAAATTGGCCATTTTCATGCACTTTTAACCATTCCATAAATCTTGTGTTTTGTGCCCCTGGAAGCATGAAAATCACTTTAAACATGCTAATTTTAGCTCTAACACTGATGATCCACCTACAAATGTGAACTGACGTTCAAAAATAAAACATTTGAAAACGGACCATTTTCCACATTTCTGAAGCATGACATAATGGGGGGGTGTTATCTCTTTTGTCGAAAATCAGCCGTTTTTGCTCTAACATTAAATGCCTCCAAATGGTATTTAATTAACTTCCCGGGGTGAAGAAACCCTTTTTGAGAACTCAGAGTGAGTAAATTGGCCATTTTCATGCACTTTTAACCATTCCATAAATCTTGTGTTTTGGGCCCCTGGAAGCATGAACATCACTTTAAACATGCTAATTTTAGCTCTAACACTGATGATCCACCTACAAATGTGAACTGACGTTCAAAAATAAAACATTTGAAAACGGACCATTTTCCACATTTCTGAAGCATGACGTAATGGGGGGGTGTTATCTCTTTTGTCGAAAATCAGCCGTTTTTGCTCTAACATTAAATGCCTCCAAATGGTATTTAATTAACTTCCCAGGGTGAAGAAACCCTTTTTGAGAACTCAGAGTGAGTAAATTGGCCATTTTCATGCACTTTTAACCATTCCATAAATCTTGTGTTTTGGGCCCCTGGAAGCATGAAAATCACTTTAAACATGCTAATTTTAGCTCTAACACTGATGATCCACCTACAAATGTGAACTGACGTTCAAAAATAAAACATTTGAAAACGGACCATTTTCCACATTTCTGAAGCATGACGTAATGGGGGGGTGTTATTTCTTTTGTCGAAAATCAGCCGTTTTTGCTCCAACATTAAATGCCTCCAAATGGTATTTAATTAACTTCCCGGGGTGAAGAAACCCTTTTTGAGAACTCAGAGTGAGTAAATTGGCCATTTTCATGCACTTTTAACCATTCCATAAATCTTGTGTTTTGGGCCCCTGGAAGCATGAAAATCACTTTAAACATGCTAATTTTAACTCTGACACTGATGATCCACCTACAAATGTGAACTGACGTTCAAAAATAAAACATTTGAAAACGGACCATTTTCCACATTTCTGAAGCATGACGTAATGGGGGCTGTTATCTCTTTTGTCGAAAATCAGCCGTTTTTGCTCGAACATTAAATGCCTCCAAATGGTATTTAATTAACTTCCCGAGCCCCTGGAAGCATGAAAATCACTTTAAACATGCTAATTTTAGCTCTAACACTGATGATCCACCTACAAATGTGAACTGACATTAAAAAAAAAAACATTTGAAAACGGACCATTTTCCACATTTCTGAAGCATGACGTAATGGGGGGTGTTATCTCTTTTGTCGAAAATCAGCCGTTTTTGCTCTAACATTAAATGCCTCCAAATGGTATTTAATTAACTTCCCGGGGTGAAGAAACCCTTTTTGAGAACTCAGAGTGAGTAAATTGGCCATTTTCATGCACTTTTAACCATTCCATAAATCTTGTGTTTTGGGCCCCTGGAAGCATGAAAATCACTTTAAACATGCTAATTTTAGCTCTAACACTGATGTTCCACCTACAAATGTGAACTGACGTTCAAAAATAAAACATTTGAAAACGGACCATTTTCCACATTTCTGAAGCATGACGTAATGGGGGGGTGTTATCTCTTTTGTCGAAAATCAGCCGTTTTTGCTCAAACATTAAATGCCTCCAAATGGTATTTAATTAACTTCCCGAGCCCCTGGAAGCATGAAAATCACTTTAAACATGCTAATTTTAGCTCTAACACTGATGATCCACCTACAAATGTGAACTGACGTTCAAAAATAAAACATTTGAAAACTGACCATTTTCCACATTTCTGAAGCATGACGTAATGGGGGGGTGTTATCTCTTTTGTCGAAAATCAGCCGTTTTTGCTCTAACATTAAATGCCTCCAAATGGTATTTAATTAACTTCCCGGGGTGAAGAAACCCTTTTTGAGAACTCAGAGTGAGTAAATTGGCCATTTTCATGCACTTTTAACCATTCCATAAATCTTGTGTTTTGGGCCCCTGGAAGCATGAAAATCACTTTAAACATGCTAATTTTAGCTCTAACACTGATGATCCACCGACAAATGTGAACTGACGTTCAAAAATAAAACATTTGAAAACGGACCATTTTCCACATTTCTGAAGCATGACGTAATGGGGGGGTGTTATCTCTTTTGTCGAAAATCAGCCGTTTTTGCTCTAACATTAAATGCCTCCAAATGGTATTTATTTAACTTCCCGGGGTGAAGAAACCCTTTTTGAGAACTCAGAGTGAGTAAATTGCGCATTTTCATGCACTTTTAACCATTCCATAAATCTTGTGTTTTGGGCCCCTGGAAGCATGAAAATCACTTTAAACATGCTAATTTTAGCTCTAACACTGATGATCCACCTACAAATGTGAACTGACGATCAAAAATAAACCATTTGAAAACGGACCATTTTCCACATTTCTGAAGCATGACGTAATGGGGGGGTGTTATCTCTTTTGTCGAAAATCAGCCGTTTTTGCTCTAACATTAAATGCCTCCAAATGGTATTTAATTAACTTCCCGAGCCCCTGGAAGCATGAAAATCACTTTAAACATGCTAATTTTAGCTCTAACACTGATGATCCACCTACAAATGTGAACTGACGTTCAAAAATAAAACATTTGAAAACGGACCATTTTCCACATTTCTGAAGCATGACGTAATGGGGGGGTGTTATCTCTTTTGTCGAAAATCAGCCGTTTTTGCTCTAACATTAAATGCCTCCAAATGGTATTTAATTAACTTCCCGGGGTGAAGAAACCCTTTTTGAGAACTCAGAGTGAGTAAATTGGCCATTTTCATGCACTTTTAACCATTCCATAAATCTTGTGTTTTGGGCCCCTGGAAGAATGAAAATCACTTTAAACATGCTAATTTTAGCTCTAACACTGATGATCCACCTACAAATGTGAACTGACGTTCAAAAATAAAACATTTGAAAACGGACCATTTTCCACATTTCTGAAGCATGACGTAATGGGGGGGTGTTATCTCTTTTGTCGAAAATCAGCCGTTTTTGCTCTAACATTAAATGCCTCCAAATGGTATTTAATTAACTTCCCGAGCCCCTGGAAGCATGAAAATCACTTTAAACATGCTAATTTTAGCTCTAACACTGATGATCCACCTACAAATGTGAACTGACGTTCAAAAATAAAACATTTGAAAACGGACCATTTTCCACATTTCTGAAGCATGACGTAATGGGGGGGTGTTATCTCTTTGGTCGAAAATCAGCCGTTTTTGCTCGAACATTAAATGCCTCCAAATGGTATTTAATTAACTTCCCGAGCCCCTGGAAGCATGAAAATCACTTTAAACATGCTAATTTTAGCTCTAACACTGATGATCCACCTACAAATGTGAACTGACGTTCAAAAATAAAACATTTGAAAACGGACCATTTTCCACATTTCTGAAGCATGACGTAATGGGGGGGTGTTATCTCTTTTGTCGAAAATCAGCCGTTTTTGCTCTAACATTAAATGCCTCCAAATGGTATTTAATTAACTTCCCGGGGTGAAGAAACCCTTTTTGAGAACTCAGAGTGAGTAAATTGGCCATTTTCATTCACTTTTAACCATTCCATAAATCTTGTGTTTTGGGCCCCTGGAAGCATGAAAATCACTTTAAACATGCTAATTTTAGCTCTAACACTGATGATCCACCTACAAATGTGAACTGACGTTCAAAAATAAAACATTTGAAAACGGACCATTTTCCACATTTCTGAAGCATGACGTAATGGGGGGGTGTTATCTCTTTTGTCGAAAATCAGCCGTTTTTGCTCTAACATTAAATGCCTCCAAATGGTATTTAATTAACTTCCCGGGGTGAAGAAACCCTTTTTGAGAACTCAGAGTGAGTAAATTGGCCATTTTCATGCACTTTTAACCATTCCATAAATCTTGTGTTTTGGGCCCCTGGAAGCATGAAAATCACTTTAAACATGCTAATTTTAGCTCTAACACTGATGATCCACCTACAAATGTGAACTGACGTTCAAAAATAAAACATTTGAAAATGGACCATTTTCCACATTTCTGAAGCATGACGTAATGGGGGGGTGTTATCTCTTTTGTCGAAAATCAGCCGTTTTTGCTCTAACATTAAATGCCTCCAAATGGTATTTAATTAACTTCCCGAGCCCCTGGAAGCATGAAAATCACTTTAAACATGCTAATTTTAGCTCTAACACTGATGATCCACCTACAAATGTGAACTGACGTTCAAAACTAAAACATTTGAAAACGGACCATTTTCCACATTTCTGAAGCATGACGTAATGGGGGGGTGTTATCTCTTTTGTCGAAAATCAGCCGTTTTTGCTCTAACATTAAATGCCTCCAAATGGTATTTAATTAACTTCCCGGGGTGGAGAAACCCTTTTTGAGAACTCAGAGTGAGTAAATTGGCCATTTTCATGCACTTTTAACCATTCCATAAATCTTGTGTTTTGGGCCCCTGGAAGCATGAAAATCACTTTAAACATGCTAATTTTAGCTCTAACGCTGATGATCCACCTACAAATGTGAACTGACGTTCAAAAATAAAACATTTGAAAACGGACCATTTTCCACATTTCTGAAGCATGACGTAATGGGGGGGTGTTATCTCTTTTGTCGAAAATCAGCCGTTTTTGCTCTAACATTAAATGCCTCCAAATGGTATTTAATTAACTTCCTGAGCCCCTGGAAGCATGAAAATCACTTTAAACATGCTAATTTTAGCTCTAACACTGATGATCCACCTACAAATGTGAACTGACGTTCAAAAATAAAACATTTGAAAACGGACCATTTTCCACATTTCTGAAGCATGACGTAATGGGGGGGTGTTATCTCTTTTGTCGAAAATCAGCCGTTTTTGCTCGAACATTAAATGCCTCCAAATGGTATTTAATTAACTTCCCGAGCCCCTGGAAGCATGAAAATCACTTTAAACATGCTAATTTTAGCTCTAACACTGATGATCCACCTACAAATGTGAACTGACGTTCAAAAATAAAACATTTGAAAACGGACCATTTTCCACATTTCTGAAGCATGACGTAATGGGGGGGTGTTATCTCTTTTGTTGAAAATCAGCCGTTTTTGCTCTAACATTAAATGCCTCCAAATGGTATTTAATTAACTTCCCGGGGTGAAGAAACCCTTTTTGAGAACTCAGAGTGAGTAAATTGGCCATTTTCATTCACTTTTAACCATTCCATAAATCTTGTGTTTTGGGCCCCTGGAAGCATGAAAATCACTTTAAACATGCTAATTTTAGCTCTAACACTGATGATCCACCTACAAATGTGAACTGACGTTCAAAAATAAAACATTTGAAAACGGACCATTTTCCACATTTCTGAAGCATGACGTAATGGGGGGGTGTTATCTCTTTTGTCGAAAATCAGCCGTTTTTGCTCGAACATTAAATGCCTCCAAATGGTATTTAATTAACTTCCCGGGGTGAAGAAACCCTTTTTGAGAACTCAGAGTGAGTAAATTGGCCATTTTCATGCACTTTTAACCATTCCATAAATCTTGTGTTTTGGGCCCCTGGAAGCATGAAAATCACTTTAAACATGCTAATTTTAGCTCTAACACTGATGATCCACCTACAAATGTGAACTGACGTTCAAAAATAAAACATTTGAAAACGGACCATTTTCCACATTTCTGAAGCATGACGTAATGGGGGGGTGTTATCTCTTTTGTCGAAAATCAGCCGTTTTTGCTCGAACATTAAATGCCTCCAAATGGTATTTAATTAACTTCCCGAGCCCCTGGAAGCATGAAAATCACTTTAAACATGCTAATTTTAGCTCTAACACTGATGATCCACCTACAAATGTGAACTGACGTTCAAAAATAAAACATTTGAAAACGGACCATTTTCCACATTTCTGAAGCATGACGTAATGGGGGGGTGTTATCTCTTTTGTTGAAAATCAGCCGTTTTTGCTCTAACATTAAATGCCTCCAAATGGTATTTAATTAACTTTCCGGGGTGAAGAAACCCTTTTTGAGAACTCAGAGTGAGTAAATTGGCCATTTTCATGCACTTTTAACCATTCCATAAATCTTGTGTTTTGGGCCCCTGGAAGCATGAAAATCACTTTAAACATGCTAATTTTAGCTCTAACACTGATGATCCACCTACAAATGTGAACTGACGTTCAAAAATAAAACATTTGAAAACGGACCATTTTCCACATTTCTGAAGCATGACGTAATGGGGGGTGTTATCTCTTTTGTCGAAAATCAGCCGTTTTTGCTCGAACATTAAATGCCTCCAAATGGTATTTAATTAACTTCCCGAGCCCCTGGAAGCATGAAAATCACTTCAAACATGCAAATTTTAGCTCTAACACTGATGATCCACCTACAAATGTGAACTGACGTTCAAAAATAAAACATTTGAAAACGGACCATTTTCCACATTTCTGAAGCATGACGTAATGGGGGGGTGTTATCTCTTTTGTCGAAAATCAGCCGTTTTTGCTCTAACATTAAATGCCTCCAAATGGTATTTAATTAACTTCCCGGGGTGAAGAAACCCTTTTTGAGAACTCAGAGTGAGTAAATTGGCCATTTTCATGCACTTTTAACCATTCCATAAATCTTGTGTTTTGGGCCCCTGGAAGCATGAAAATCACTTTAAACATGCTAATTTTAGCTCTAACACTGATGATCCACCTACAAATGTGAACTGACGTTCAAAAATAAAACATTTGAAAACGGACCATTTTCCACATTTCTGAAGCATGACGTAATGGGGGGGTGTTATCTCTTTTGTCGAAAATCAGCCGTTTTTGCTCGAACATTAAATGCCTCCAAATGGTATTTAATTAACTTCCCGAGCCCCTGGAAGCATGAAAATCACTTTAAACATGCAAATTTTAGCTCTAACACTGATGATCCACCTACAAATGTGAACTGACGTTCAAAAATAAAACATTTGAAAACGGACCATTTTCCACATTTCTGAAGCATGACGTAATGGGGGGGTGTTATCTCTTTTGTCGAAAATCAGCCGTTTTTGCTCTAACATTAAATGCCTCCAAATGGTATTTAATTAACTTCCCGGGGTGAAGAAACCCTTTTTGAGAACTCAGAGTGAGTAAATTGGCCATTTTCATGCACTTTTAACCATTCCATAAATCTTGTGTTTTGGGCCCCTGGAAGCATGAAAATCACTTTAAACATGCTAATTTTAGCTCTAACACTGATGATCCACCTACAAATGTGAACTGACGTTCAAAAATAAAACATTTGAAAACGGACCATTTTCCACATTTCTGAAGCATGACGTAATGGGGGGGGTGTTATCTCTTTTGTCGAAAATCAGCCGTTTTTGCTCGAACATTAAATGCCTCCAAATGGTAATTAATTAACTTCCCGAGCCCCTGGAAGCATGAAAATCACTTTAAACATGCTAATTTTAGCTCTAACACTGATGATCCGCCTACAAATGTGAACTGACGTTCAAAAATAAAAACATTTGAAAACGGACCATTTTCCACATTTCTGAAGCATGACGTAATGGGGGGGTGTTATCTCTTTTGTCGAAAATCAGCCGTTTTTGCTCTAACATTAAATGCCTCCAAATGGTATTTAATTAACTTCCCGGGGTGAAGAAACCCTTTTTGAGAACTCAGAGTGAGTAAATTGGCCATTTTCATTCACTTTTAACCATTCCATAAATCTTGTGTTTTGGGCCCCTGGAAGCATGAAAATCACTTTGAACATGCTAATTTTAGCTCTAACACTGATGATCCACCTACAAATGTGAACTGACGTTCAAAAATAGAACATTTGAAAACGGACCATTTTCCACATTTCTGAAGCATGACGTAATGGGGGGGTGTTATCTCTTTTGTCGAAAATCAGCCGTTTTTGCTCTAACATTAATTGCCTCCAAATGGTATTTAATTAACTTCCCGGGGTGAAGAAACCCTTTTTGAGAACTCAGAGTGAGTAAATTGGCCATTTTCATGCACTTTTAACCATTCCATAAATCTTGTGTTTTGGGCCCCTGGAAGCATGAAAATCACTTTAAACATGCTAATTTTAGCTCTAACACTGATGATCCACCTACAAATGTGAACTGACGTTCAAAAATAAAACATTTGAAAACGGACCATTTTCCACATTTCTGAAGCATGACGTAATGGGGGGGTGTTATCTCTTTTGTCGAAAATCAGCCGTTTTTGCTCTAACATTAAATGCCTCCAAATGGTATTTAATTAACTTCCCGAGCCCCTGGAAGCATGAAAATCACTTTAAACATGCTAATTTTAGCTCTAACACTGATGATCCACCTACAAATGTGAACTGACGTTCAAAAATAAAACATTTGAAAACGGACCATTTTCCACATTTCTGAAGCATGACGTAATGGGGGGGTGTTATCTCTTTTGTCGAAAATCAGCCGTTTTTGCTCTAACATTAAATGCCTCCAAATGGTATTTAATTAACTTCCCGGGGTGAAGAAACCCTTTTTGAGAACTCAGAGTGAGTAAATTGGCCATTTTCATGCACTTTTAACCATTCCATAAATCTTGTGTTTTGGGGCCCTGGAAGCATGAAAATCACTTTAAACATGCTAATTTTAGCTCTAACACTGATGATCCACCTACAAATGTGAACTGACGTTCAAAAATAAAACATTTGAAAACGGACCATTTTCCACATTTCTGAAGCATGACGTAATGGGGGGGGTGTTATCTCTTTTGTCGAAAATCAGCCGTTTTTGCTCGAACATTAAATGCCTCCAAATGGTATTTAATTAACTTCCCGAGCCCCTGGAAGCATGAAAATCACTTTAAACATGCTAATTTTAGCTCTAACACTGATGATCCACCTACAAATGTGAACTGACGTTCAAAAATAAAACATTTGAAAACGGACCATTTTCCACATTTCTGAAGCATGACGTAATGGGGGGGTGTTATCTCTTTTGTCGAAAATCAGCCGTTTTTGCTCTAACATTAAATGCCTCCAAATGGTATTTAATTAACTTCCCGGGGTGAAGAAACCCTTTTTGAGAACTCAGAGTGAGTAAATTGGCCATTTTCATGCACTTTTAACCATTCCATAAATCTTGTGTTTTGGGCCCCTGGAAGCATGAAAATCACTTTAAACATGCTAATTTTAGCTCTAACACTGATGAACCACCTACAAATGTGAACTGACGTTCAAAAATAAAACATTTGAAAACGGACCATTTTCCACATTTCTGAAGCATGACGTAATGGGGGGGGTGTTATCTCTTTTGTCGAAAATCAGCCGTTTTTGCTCGAACATTAAATGCCTCCAAATGGTATTTAATTAACTTCCCGAGCCCCTGGAAGCATGAAAATCACTTTAAACATGCTAATTTTAGCTCTAACACTGATGATCCACCTACAAATGTGAACTGACGTTCAAAAATAAAACATTTGAAAACGGACCATTTTCCACATTTCTGAAGCATGACGTAATGGGGGGGTGTTATCTCTTTTGTCGAAAATCAGCCGTTTTTGCTCTAACATTAAATGCCTCCAAATGGTATTTAATTAACTTCCCGGGGTGAAGAAACCCTTTTTGAGAACTCAGAGTGAGTAAATTGGCCATTTTCATGCACTTTTAACCATTCCATATATCTTGTGTTTTGGGCCCCTGGAAGCATGAAAATCACTTTAAACATGCTAATTTTAGCTCTAACACTGATGAACCACCTACAAATGTGAACTGACGTTCAAAAATAAAACATTTGAAAACGGACCATTTTCCACATTTCTGAAGCATGACGTAATGGGGGGGGTGTTATCTCTTTTGTCGAAAATCAGCCGTTTTTGCTCGAACATTAAATGCCTCCAAATGGTATTTAATTAACTTCCCGAGCCCCTGGAAGCATGAAAATCACTTTAAACATGCTAATTTTAGCTCTAACACTGATGATCCACCTATAAATGTGAACTGACGTTCAAAAATAAAACATTTGAAAACGGACCATTTTCCACATTTCTGAAGCATGACGTAATGGGGGGGTGTTATCTCTTTTGTCGAAAATCAGCCGTTTTTGCTCTAACATTAAATGCCTCCAAATGGTATTTAATTAACTTCCCGGGGTGAAGAAACCCTTTTTGAGAACTCAGAGTGAGTAAATTGGCCATTTTCATGCACTTTTAACCATTCCATAAATCTTGTGTTTTGGGCCCCTGGAAGCATGAAAATCACTTTAAACATGCTAATTTTAGCTCTAACACTGATGATCCACCTACAAATGTGAACTGACGTTCAAAAATAAAACATTTGAAAACGGACCATTTTCCACATTTCTGAAGCATGACGTAATGGGGGGGTGTTATCTCTTTTGTGGAAAATCAGCCGTTTTTGCTCGAACATTAAATGCCTCCAAATGGTATTTATTTCACTTCCCGAGCCCCTGGAAGCATGAAAATCACTTTAAACATGCTAATTTTAGCTCTAACACTGATGATCCACCTACAAATGTGAACTGACGTTCAAAAATAAAACATTTGAAAACGGACCATTTTCCACATTTCTGAAGCATGACGTAATGGGGGGGTGTTATCTCTTTTGTCGAAAATCAGCCGTTTTTGCTCGAACATTAAATGCCTCCAAATGGTATTTAATTAACTTCCCGAGGTGAAGAAACCCTTTTTGAGAACTCAGAGTGAGTAAATTGGCCATTTTCATGCACTTTTAACCATTCCATAAATCTTGTGTTTTGGGCCCCTGGAAGCATGAAAATCACTTTAAACATGCTAATTTTAGCTCTAACACTGATGATCCACCTACAAATGTGAACTGACGTTCAAAAATAAAACATTTGAAAACGGACCATTTTCCACATTTCTGAAGCATGACGTAATGGGGGGGTGTTATCTCTTTTGTCGAAAATCAGCCGTTTTTGCTCGAACATTAAATGCCTCCAAATGGTATTTAATTAACTTCCCGAGCCCCTGGAAGCATGAAAATCACTTTAAACATGCTAATTTTAGCTCTAACACTGATGATCCACCTACAAATGTGAACTGACGTTCAAAAATAAAACATTTGAAAACAGACCATTTTCCACATTTCTGAAGCATGACGTAATGGGGGGGTGTTATCTCTTTTGTCGAAAATCAGCCGTTTTTGCTCTAACATTAAATGCCTCCAAATGGTATTTAATTAACTTCCCGGGGTGAAGAAACCCTTTTTGAGAACTCAGAGTGAGTAAATTGGCCATTTTCATGCACTTTTAACCATTCCATAAATCTTGTGTTTTGGGCACCTGGAATCATGAAAATCACTTTAAACATGCTAATTTTAGCTCTAACACTGATGATCCACCTACAAATGTGAACTGACGTTCAAAAATAAAACATTTGAAAACGGACCATTTTCCACATTTCTGAAGCATGACGTAATGGGGGGGTGTTATCTCTTTTGTCGAAAATCAGCCGTTTTTGCTCGAACATTAAATGCCTCCAAATGTTATTTATTTAACTTCCCGAGCCCCTGGAAGCATGAAAATCACTTTAAACATGCTAATTTTAGCTCTAACACTGATGATCCACCTACAAATGTGAACTGACGTTCAAAAATAAAACATTTGAAAACGGACCATTTTCCACATTTCTGAAGCATGACGTAATGGGGGGGTGTTATCTCTTTTGTCGAAAATCAGCCGTTTTTGCTCTAACATTAAATGCCTCCAAATGGTATTTAATTAACTTCCCGGGGTGAAGAAACCCTTTTTGAGAACTCAGAGTGAGTAAATTGGCCATTTTCATGCACTTTTAACCATTCCATAAATCTTGTGTTTTGGGCCCCTGGAAGCATGAAAATCACTTTAAACATGCTAATTTTAGCTCTAACACTGATGATCCACCTACAAATGTGAACTGACGTTCAAAAATAAAACATTTGAAAACGGACCATTTTCCACATTTCTGAAGCATGACGTAATGGGGGGTGTTATCTCTTTTGTCGAAAATCAGCCGTTTTTGCTCGAACATTAAATGCCTCCAAATGGTATTTAATTAACTTCCCGAGCCCCTGGAAGCATGAAATCACTTTAAACATGCTAATTTTAGCTCTAACACTGATGACCCACCTACAAATGTGAACTGACGTTCAAAAATAAAACATTTGAAAACGGACCATTTTCCACATTTCTGAAGCATGACGTAATGGGGGGGTGTTATCTCTTTTGTCGAAAATCAGCCGTTTTTGCTCTAACATTAAATGCCTCCAAATGGTATTTAATTAACTTCCCGGGGTGAAGAAACCCTTTTTGAGAACTCAGAGTGAGTAAATTGGCCATTTTCATTCACTTTTAACCATTCCATAAATCTTGTGTTTTGGGCCCCTGGAAGCATGAAAATCACTTTAAACATGCTAATTTTAGCTCTAACACTGATGATCCACCTACAAATGTGAACTGACGTTCAAAAATAAAACATTTGAAAACGGACCATTTTCCACATTTCTGAAGCATGACGTAATGGGGGGGTGTTATCTCTTTTGTCGAAAATCAGCCGTTTTTGCTCTAACATTAAATGCCTCCAAATGGTATTTAATTAACTTCCCGGGGTGAAGAAACCCTTTTTGAGAACTCAGAGTGAGTAAATTGGCCATTTTCATGCACTTTTAACCATTCCATAAATCTTGTGTTTTGGGCCCCTGGAAGCATGAAAATCACTTTAAACATGCTAATTTTAGCTCTAACACTGATGATCCACCTACAAATGTGAACTGACGTTCAAAAATAAAACATTTGAAAACGGACCATTTTCCACATTTCTGAAGCATGACGTAATGGGGGGGTGTTATCTCTTTTGTCGAAAATCAGCCATTTTTGCTCTAACATTAAATGCCTCCAAATGGTATTTAATTAACTTCCCGAGCCCCTGGAAGCATGAAAATCACTTTAAACATGCTAATTTTAGCTCTAACACTGATGATCCACCTACAAATGTGAACTGACGTTCAAAAATAAAACATTTGAAAACGGACCATTTTCCACATTTCTGAAGCATGACGTAATGGGGGGGTGTTATCTCTTTTGTCGAAAATCAGCCGTTTTTGCTCGAACATTAAATGCCTCCAAATGGTATTTAATTAACTTCCCGAGCCCCTGGAAGCATGAAAATCACTTTAAACATGCTAATTTTAGCTCTAACACTGATGATCCACCTACAAATGTGAACTGACGTTCAAAAATAAAACATTTGAAAACGGACCATTTTCCACATTTCTGAAGCATGACGTAATGGGGGGGTGTTATCTCTTTTGTGGAAAATCAGCCGTTTTTGCTCTAACATTAAATGCCTCCAAATGGTATTTAATTAACTTCCCGAGCCCCTGGAAGCATGAAAATCACTTTAAACATGCTAATTTTAGCTCTAACACTGATGATCCACCTACAAATGTGAACTGACGTTCAAAAATAAAACATTTGAAAACGGACCATTTTCCACATTTCTGAAGCATGACGTAATGGGGGGGTGTTATCTCTTTTGTCGAAAATCAGCCGTTTTTGCTCGAACATTAAATGCCTCCAAATGGTATTTAATTACCTTCCCGGGGTGAAGAAACCCTTTTTGAGAACTCAGAGTGAGTAAATTGGCCATCTTCATGCACTTTTAACCATTCCATAAATCTTGTGTTTTGGGCCCCTGGAAGCATGAAAATCACTTTAAACATGCTAATTTTAGCTCTAACACTGATGATCCACCTACAAATGTGAACTGACGTTCAAAAATAAAACATTTGAAAACGGACCATTTTCCACATTTCTGAAGCATGACGTAATGGGGGGGGGTGTTATCTCTTTTGTCGAAAATCAGCCGTTTTTGCTCGAACATTAAATGCCTCCAAATGGTATTTAATTAACTTCCCGAGCCCCTGGAAGCATGAAAATCACTTTAAACATGCTAATTTTAGCTCTAACACTGATGATCCACCTACAAATGTGAACTGACGTTCAAAAATAAAACATTTGAAAACGGACCATTTTCCACATTTCTGAAGCATGACGTAATGGGGGGGGTGTTATCTCTTTTGTCGAAAATCAGCCATTTTTGCTCGAACATTAAATGCCTCCAAATGGTATTTAATTAACTTCCCGAGCCCCTGGAAGCATGAAAATCACTTTAAACATGCTAATTTTAGCTCTAACACTGATGATCCACCTACAAATGTGAACTGACGTTCAAAAATAAAACATTTGAAAACGGACCATTTTCCACATTTCTGAAGCATGACGTAATGGGGGGGGTGTTATCTCTTTTGTGGAAAATCAGCCGTTTTTGCTCGAACATTAAATGCCTCCAAATGGTATTTATTTCACTTCCCGAGCCCCTGGAAACATGAAAATCACTTTAAACATGCTAATTTTAGCTCTAACACTGATGATCCACCTACAAATGTGAACTGACGTTCAAAAATAAAACATTTGAAAACGGACCATTTTCCACATTTCTGAAGCATGACGTAATGGGGGGGTGTTATCTCTTTTGTCGAAAATCAGCCGTTTTTGCTCGAACATTAAATGCCTCCAAATGGTATTTAATTAACTTCCCGGGGTGAAGAAACCCTTTTTGAGAACTCAGAGTGAGTAAATTGGCCATTTTCATGCACTTTTAACCATTCCATAAATCTTGTGTTTTGGGCCCCTGGAAGCATGAAAATCACTTAAAACATGCTAATTTTAGCTCTAACACTGATGATCCACCTACAAATGTGAACTGACGTTCAAAAATAAAACATTTGAAAACGGACCATTTTCCACATTTCTGAAGCATGACGTAATGGGGGGGTGTTATCTCTTTTGTCGAAAATCAGCCGTTTTTGCTCTAACATTAAATGCCTCCAAATGGTATTTAATTAACTTCCCGGGGTGAAGAAACCCTTTTTGAGAACTCAGAGTGAGTAAATTGGCCATTTTCATGCACTTTTAACCATTCCATAAATCTTGTGTTTTGGGCCCCTGGAAGCATGAACATCACTTTAAACATGCTAATTTTAGCTCTAACACTGATGATCCACCTACAAATGTGAACTGACGTTCAAAAATAAAACATTTGAAAACGGACCATTTTCCACATTTCTGAAGCATGACGTAATGGGGGGGTGTTATCTCTTTTGTCGAAAATCAGCCGTTTTTGCTCTAACATTAAATGCCTCCAAATGGTATTTAATTAACTTCCCGGGGTGAAGAAACCCTTTTTGAGAACTCAGAGTGAGTAAATTGGCCATTTTCATGCACTTTTAACCATTCCATAAATCTTGTGTTTTGGGCCCCTGGAAGCATGAAAATCACTTTAAACATGCTAATTTTAGCTCTAACACTGATGATCCACCTACAAATGTGAACTGACGTTCAAAAATAAAACATTTGAAAACGGACCATTTTCCACATTTCTGAAGCATGACGTAATGGGGGGGTGTTATTTCTTTTGTCGAAAATCAGCCGTTTTTGCTCCAACATTAAATGCCTCCAAATGGTATTTAATTAACTTCCCGGGGTGAAGAAACCCTTTTTGAGAACTCAGAGTGAGTAAATTGGCCATTTTCATGCACTTTTAACCATTCCATAAATCTTGTGTTTTGGGCCCCTGGAAGCATGAAAATCACTTTAAACATGCTAATTTTAACTCTGACACTGATGATCCACCTACAAATGTGAACTGACGTTCAAAAATAAAACATTTGAAAACGGACCATTTTCCACATTTCTGAAGCATGACGTAATGGGGGGGTGTTATCTCTTTTGTCGAAAATCAGCCATTTTTGCTCGAACATTAAATGCCTCCAAATGGTATTTAATTAACTTCCCGAGCCCCTGGAAGCATGAAAATCACTTTAAACATGCTAATTTTAGCTCTAACACTGATGATCCACCTACAAATGTGAACTGACGTTCAAAAATAAAACATTTGAAAACGGACCATTTTCCACATTTCTGAAGCATGACGTAATGGGGGGGGTGTTATCTCTTTTGTGGAAAATCAGCCGTTTTTGCTCGAACATTAAATGCCTCCAAATGGTATTTATTTCACTTCCCGAGCCCCTGGAAACATGAAAATCACTTTAAACATGCTAATTTTAGCTCTAACACTGATGATCCACCTACAAATGTGAACTGACGTTCAAAAATAAAACATTTGAAAACGGACCATTTTCCACATTTCTGAAGCATGACGTAATGGGGGGGTGTTATCTCTTTTGTCGAAAATCAGCCGTTTTTGCTCTAACATTAAATGCCTCCAAATGGTATTTAATTAACTTCCCGGGGTGAAGAAACCCTTTTTGAGAACTCAGAGTGAGTAAATTGGCCATTTTCATGCACTTTTAACCATTCCATAAATCTTGTGTTTTGGGCCCCTGGAAGCATGAAAATCACTTTAAACATGCTAATTTTAGCTCTAACACTGATGATCCACCTACAAATGTGAACTGACGTTCAAAAATAAAACATTTGAAAACGGACCATTTTCCACATTTCTGAAGCATGACGTAATGGGGGGGTGTTATCTCTTTTGTCGAAAATCAGCCGTTTTTGCTCTAACATTAAATGCCTCCAAATGGTATTTAATTAACTTCCCGGGGTGAAGAAACCCTTTTTGAGAACTCAGAGTGAGTAAATTGGCCATTTTCATGCACTTTTAACCATTCCATAAATCTTGTGTTTTGGGCCCCTGGAAGCATGAACATCACTTTAAACATGCTAATTTTAGCTCTAACACTGATGATCCACCTACAAATGTGAACTGACGTTCAAAAATAAAACATTTGAAAACGGACCATTTTCCACATTTCTGAAGCATGACGTAATGGGGGGGTGTTATCTCTTTTGTCGAAAATCAGCCGTTTTTGCTCTAACATTAAATGCCTCCAAATGGTATTTAATTAACTTCCCGGGGTGAAGAAACCCTTTTTGAGAACTCAGAGTGAGTAAATTGGCCATTTTCATGCACTTTTAACCATTCCATAAATCTTGTGTTTTGGGCCCCTGGAAGCATGAAAATCACTTTAAACATGCTAATTTTAGCTCTAACACTGATGATCCACCTACAAATGTGAACTGACGTTCAAAAATAAAACATTTGAAAACGGACCATTTTCCACATTTCTGAAGCATGACGTAATGGGGGGGTGTTATCTCTTTTGTCGAAAATCAGCCGTTTTTGCTCTAACATTAAATGCCTCCAAATGGTATTTAATTAACTTCCCGGGGTGAAGAAACCCTTTTTGAGAACTCAGAGTGAGTAAATTGGCCATTTTCATGCACTTTTAACCATTCCATAAATCTTGTGTTTTGGGCCCCTGGAAGCATGAAAATCACTTTAAACATGCTAATTTTAGCTCTAACACTGATGATCCACCTACAAATGTGAACTGACGTTCAAAAATAAAACATTTGAAAACGGACCATTTTCCACATTTCTGAAGCATGACGTAATGGGGGGGTGTTATCTCTTTTGTGGAAAATCAGCCGTTTTTGCTCGAACATTAAATGCCTCCAAATGGTATTTATTTCACTTCCCGAGCCCCTGGAAGCATGAAAATCACTTTAAACATGCTAATTTTAGCTCTAACACTGATGATCCACCTACAAATGTGAACTGACGTTCAAAAATAAAACATTTGAAAACGGACCATTTTCCACATTTCTGAAGCATGACGTAATGGGGGGGTGTTATCTCTTTTGTCGAAAATCAGCCGTTTTTGCTCGAACATTAAATGCCTCCAAATGGTATTTAATTAACTTCCCGAGGTGAAGAAACCCTTTTTGAGAACTCAGAGTGAGTAAATTGGCCATTTTCATGCACTTTTAACCATTCCATAAATCTTGTGTTTTGGGCCCCTGGAAGCATGAAAATCACTTTAAACATGCTAATTTTAGCTCTAACACTGATGATCCACCTACAAATGTGAACTGACGTTCAAAAATAAAACATTTGAAAACGGACCATTTTCCACATTTCTGAAGCATGACGTAATGGGGGGGTGTTATCTCTTTTGTCGAAAATCAGCCGTTTTTGCTCGAACATTAAATGCCTCCAAATGGTATTTAATTAACTTCCCGAGCCCCTGGAAGCATGAAAATCACTTTAAACATGCTAATTTTAGCTCTAACACTGATGATCCACCTACAAATGTGAACTGACGTTCAAAAATAAAACATTTGAAAACAGACCATTTTCCACATTTCTGAAGCATGACGTAATGGGGGGGTGTTATCTCTTTTGTCGAAAATCAGCCGTTTTTGCTCTAACATTAAATGCCTCCAAATGGTATTTAATTAACTTCCCGGGGTGAAGAAACCCTTTTTGAGAACTCAGAGTGAGTAAATTGGCCATTTTCATGCACTTTTAACCATTCCATAAATCTTGTGTTTTGGGCACCTGGAATCATGAAAATCACTTTAAACATGCTAATTTTAGCTCTAACACTGATGATCCACCTACAAATGTGAACTGACGTTCAAAAATAAAACATTTGAAAACGGACCATTTTCCACATTTCTGAAGCATGACGTAATGGGGGGGTGTTATCTCTTTTGTCGAAAATCAGCCGTTTTTGCTCGAACATTAAATGCCTCCAAATGTTATTTATTTAACTTCCCGAGCCCCTGGAAGCATGAAAATCACTTTAAACATGCTAATTTTAGCTCTAACACTGATGATCCACCTACAAATGTGAACTGACGTTCAAAAATAAAACATTTGAAAACGGACCATTTTCCACATTTCTGAAGCATGACGTAATGGGGGGGTGTTATCTCTTTTGTCGAAAATCAGCCGTTTTTGCTCTAACATTAAATGCCTCCAAATGGTATTTAATTAACTTCCCGGGGTGAAGAAACCCTTTTTGAGAACTCAGAGTGAGTAAATTGGCCATTTTCATGCACTTTTAACCATTCCATAAATCTTGTGTTTTGGGCCCCTGGAAGCATGAAAATCACTTTAAACATGCTAATTTTAGCTCTAACACTGATGATCCACCTACAAATGTGAACTGACGTTCAAAAATAAAACATTTGAAAACGGACCATTTTCCACATTTCTGAAGCATGACGTAATGGGGGGTGTTATCTCTTTTGTCGAAAATCAGCCGTTTTTGCTCGAACATTAAATGCCTCCAAATGGTATTTAATTAACTTCCCGAGCCCCTGGAAGCATGAAATCACTTTAAACATGCTAATTTTAGCTCTAACACTGATGACCCACCTACAAATGTGAACTGACGTTCAAAAATAAAACATTTGAAAACGGACCATTTTCCACATTTCTGAAGCATGACGTAATGGGGGGGTGTTATCTCTTTTGTCGAAAATCAGCCGTTTTTGCTCTAACATTAAATGCCTCCAAATGGTATTTAATTAACTTCCCGGGGTGAAGAAACCCTTTTTGAGAACTCAGAGTGAGTAAATTGGCCATTTTCATTCACTTTTAACCATTCCATAAATCTTGTGTTTTGGGCCCCTGGAAGCATGAAAATCACTTTAAACATGCTAATTTTAGCTCTAACACTGATGATCCACCTACAAATGTGAACTGACGTTCAAAAATAAAACATTTGAAAACGGACCATTTTCCACATTTCTGAAGCATGACGTAATGGGGGGGTGTTATCTCTTTTGTCGAAAATCAGCCGTTTTTGCTCTAACATTAAATGCCTCCAAATGGTATTTAATTAACTTCCCGGGGTGAAGAAACCCTTTTTGAGAACTCAGAGTGAGTAAATTGGCCATTTTCATGCACTTTTAACCATTCCATAAATCTTGTGTTTTGGGCCCCTGGAAGCATGAAAATCACTTTAAACATGCTAATTTTAGCTCTAACACTGATGATCCACCTACAAATGTGAACTGACGTTCAAAAATAAAACATTTGAAAACGGACCATTTTCCACATTTCTGAAGCATGACGTAATGGGGGGGTGTTATCTCTTTTGTCGAAAATCAGCCATTTTTGCTCTAACATTAAATGCCTCCAAATGGTATTTAATTAACTTCCCGAGCCCCTGGAAGCATGAAAATCACTTTAAACATGCTAATTTTAGCTCTAACACTGATGATCCACCTACAAATGTGAACTGACGTTCAAAAATAAAACATTTGAAAACGGACCATTTTCCACATTTCTGAAGCATGACGTAATGGGGGGGTGTTATCTCTTTTGTCGAAAATCAGCCGTTTTTGCTCGAACATTAAATGCCTCCAAATGGTATTTAATTAACTTCCCGAGCCCCTGGAAGCATGAAAATCACTTTAAACATGCTAATTTTAGCTCTAACACTGATGATCCACCTACAAATGTGAACTGACGTTCAAAAATAAAACATTTGAAAACGGACCATTTTCCACATTTCTGAAGCATGACGTAATGGGGGGGTGTTATCTCTTTTGTGGAAAATCAGCCGTTTTTGCTCTAACATTAAATGCCTCCAAATGGTATTTAATTAACTTCCCGAGCCCCTGGAAGCATGAAAATCACTTTAAACATGCTAATTTTAGCTCTAACACTGATGATCCACCTACAAATGTGAACTGACGTTCAAAAATAAAACATTTGAAAACGGACCATTTTCCACATTTCTGAAGCATGACGTAATGGGGGGGTGTTATCTCTTTTGTCGAAAATCAGCCGTTTTTGCTCGAACATTAAATGCCTCCAAATGGTATTTAATTACCTTCCCGGGGTGAAGAAACCCTTTTTGAGAACTCAGAGTGAGTAAATTGGCCATCTTCATGCACTTTTAACCATTCCATAAATCTTGTGTTTTGGGCCCCTGGAAGCATGAAAATCACTTTAAACATGCTAATTTTAGCTCTAACACTGATGATCCACCTACAAATGTGAACTGACGTTCAAAAATAAAACATTTGAAAACGGACCATTTTCCACATTTCTGAAGCATGACGTAATGGGGGGGGGTGTTATCTCTTTTGTCGAAAATCAGCCGTTTTTGCTCGAACATTAAATGCCTCCAAATGGTATTTAATTAACTTCCCGAGCCCCTGGAAGCATGAAAATCACTTTAAACATGCTAATTTTAGCTCTAACACTGATGATCCACCTACAAATGTGAACTGACGTTCAAAAATAAAACATTTGAAAACGGACCATTTTCCACATTTCTGAAGCATGACGTAATGGGGGGGGTGTTATCTCTTTTGTCGAAAATCAGCCATTTTTGCTCGAACATTAAATGCCTCCAAATGGTATTTAATTAACTTCCCGAGCCCCTGGAAGCATGAAAATCACTTTAAACATGCTAATTTTAGCTCTAACACTGATGATCCACCTACAAATGTGAACTGACGTTCAAAAATAAAACATTTGAAAACGGACCATTTTCCACATTTCTGAAGCATGACGTAATGGGGGGGGTGTTATCTCTTTTGTGGAAAATCAGCCGTTTTTGCTCGAACATTAAATGCCTCCAAATGGTATTTATTTCACTTCCCGAGCCCCTGGAAACATGAAAATCACTTTAAACATGCTAATTTTAGCTCTAACACTGATGATCCACCTACAAATGTGAACTGACGTTCAAAAATAAAACATTTGAAAACGGACCATTTTCCACATTTCTGAAGCATGACGTAATGGGGGGGTGTTATCTCTTTTGTCGAAAATCAGCCGTTTTTGCTCGAACATTAAATGCCTCCAAATGGTATTTAATTAACTTCCCGGGGTGAAGAAACCCTTTTTGAGAACTCAGAGTGAGTAAATTGGCCATTTTCATGCACTTTTAACCATTCCATAAATCTTGTGTTTTGGGCCCCTGGAAGCATGAAAATCACTTAAAACATGCTAATTTTAGCTCTAACACTGATGATCCACCTACAAATGTGAACTGACGTTCAAAAATAAAACATTTGAAAACGGACCATTTTCCACATTTCTGAAGCATGACGTAATGGGGGGGTGTTATCTCTTTTGTCGAAAATCAGCCGTTTTTGCTCTAACATTAAATGCCTCCAAATGGTATTTAATTAACTTCCCGGGGTGAAGAAACCCTTTTTGAGAACTCAGAGTGAGTAAATTGGCCATTTTCATGCACTTTTAACCATTCCATAAATCTTGTGTTTTGGGCCCCTGGAAGCATGAACATCACTTTAAACATGCTAATTTTAGCTCTAACACTGATGATCCACCTACAAATGTGAACTGACGTTCAAAAATAAAACATTTGAAAACGGACCATTTTCCACATTTCTGAAGCATGACGTAATGGGGGGGTGTTATCTCTTTTGTCGAAAATCAGCCGTTTTTGCTCTAACATTAAATGCCTCCAAATGGTATTTAATTAACTTCCCGGGGTGAAGAAACCCTTTTTGAGAACTCAGAGTGAGTAAATTGGCCATTTTCATGCACTTTTAACCATTCCATAAATCTTGTGTTTTGGGCCCCTGGAAGCATGAAAATCACTTTAAACATGCTAATTTTAGCTCTAACACTGATGATCCACCTACAAATGTGAACTGACGTTCAAAAATAAAACATTTGAAAACGGACCATTTTCCACATTTCTGAAGCATGACGTAATGGGGGGGTGTTATTTCTTTTGTCGAAAATCAGCCGTTTTTGCTCCAACATTAAATGCCTCCAAATGGTATTTAATTAACTTCCCGGGGTGAAGAAACCCTTTTTGAGAACTCAGAGTGAGTAAATTGGCCATTTTCATGCACTTTTAACCATTCCATAAATCTTGTGTTTTGGGCCCCTGGAAGCATGAAAATCACTTTAAACATGCTAATTTTAACTCTGACACTGATGATCCACCTACAAATGTGAACTGACGTTCAAAAATAAAACATTTGAAAACGGACCATTTTCCACATTTCTGAAGCATGACGTAATGGGGGGGTGTTATCTCTTTTGTCGAAAATCAGCCATTTTTGCTCGAACATTAAATGCCTCCAAATGGTATTTAATTAACTTCCCGAGCCCCTGGAAGCATGAAAATCACTTTAAACATGCTAATTTTAGCTCTAACACTGATGATCCACCTACAAATGTGAACTGACGTTCAAAAATAAAACATTTGAAAACGGACCATTTTCCACATTTCTGAAGCATGACGTAATGGGGGGGGTGTTATCTCTTTTGTGGAAAATCAGCCGTTTTTGCTCGAACATTAAATGCCTCCAAATGGTATTTATTTCACTTCCCGAGCCCCTGGAAACATGAAAATCACTTTAAACATGCTAATTTTAGCTCTAACACTGATGATCCACCTACAAATGTGAACTGACGTTCAAAAATAAAACATTTGAAAACGGACCATTTTCCACATTTCTGAAGCATGACGTAATGGGGGGGTGTTATCTCTTTTGTCGAAAATCAGCCGTTTTTGCTCTAACATTAAATGCCTCCAAATGGTATTTAATTAACTTCCCGGGGTGAAGAAACCCTTTTTGAGAACTCAGAGTGAGTAAATTGGCCATTTTCATGCACTTTTAACCATTCCATAAATCTTGTGTTTTGGGCCCCTGGAAGCATGAAAATCAATTTAAACATGCTAATTTTAGCTCTAACACTGATGATCCACCTACAAATGTGAACTGACGTTCAAAAATAAAACATTTGAAAACGGACCATTTTCCACATTTCTGAAGCATGACGTAATGGGGGGGTGTTATCTCTTTTGTCGAAAATCAGCCGTTTTTGCTCTAACATTAAATGCCTCCAAATGGTATTTAATTAACTTCCCGGGGTGAAGAAACCCTTTTTGAGAACTCAGAGTGAGTAAATTGGCCATTTTCATGCACTTTTAACCATTCCATAAATCTTGTGTTTTGGGCCCCTGGAAGCATGAACATCACTTTAAACATGCTAATTTTAGCTCTAACACTGATGATCCACCTACAAATGTGAACTGACGTTCAAAAATAAAACATTTGAAAACGGACCATTTTCCACATTTCTGAAGCATGACGTAATGGGGGGGTGTTATCTCTTTTGTCGAAAATCAGCCGTTTTTGCTCTAACATTAAATGCCTCCAAATGGTATTTAATTAACTTCCCGGGGTGAAGAAACCCTTTTTGAGAACTCAGAGTGAGTAAATTGGCCATTTTCATGCACTTTTAACCATTCCATAAATCTTGTGTTTTGGGCCCCTGGAAGCATGAAAATCACTTTAAACATGCTAATTTTAGCTCTAACACTGATGATCCACCTACAAATGTGAACTGACGTTCAAAAATAAAACATTTGAAAACGGACCATTTTCCACATTTCTGAAGCATGACGTAATGGGGGGGTGTTATTTCTTTTGTCGAAAATCAGCCGTTTTTGCTCCAACATTAAATGCCTCCAAATGGTATTTAATTAACTTCCCGGGGTGAAGAAACCCTTTTTGAGAACTCAGAGTGAGTAAATTGGCCATTTTCATGCACTTTTAACCATTCCATAAATCTTGTGTTTTGGGCCCCTGGAAGCATGAAAATCACTTTAAACATGCTAATTTTAACTCTGACACTGATGATCCACCTACAAATGTGAACTGACGTTCAAAAATAAAACATTTGAAAACGGACCATTTTCCACATTTCTGAAGCATGACGTAATGGGGGCTGTTATCTCTTTTGTCGAAAATCAGCCGTTTTTGCCCGAACATTAAATGCCTCCAAATGGTATTTAATTAACTTCCCGAGCCCCTGGAAGCATGAAAATCACTTTAAACATGCTAATTTTAGCTCTAACACTGATGATCCACCTACAAATGTGAACTGACATTAAAAAAAAAAACATTTGAAAACGGACCATTTTCCACATTTCTGAAGCATGACGTAATGGGGGGTGTTATCTCTTTTGTCGAAAATCAGCCGTTTTTGCTCTAACATTAAATGCCTCCAAATGGTATTTAATTAACTTCCCGGGGTGAAGAAACCCTTTTTGAGAACTCAGAGTGAGTAAATTGGCCATTTTCATGCACTTTTAACCATTCCATAAATCTTGTGTTTTGGGCCCCTGGAAGCATGAAAATCACTTTAAACATGCTAATTTTAGCTCTAACACTGATGATCCACCTACAAATGTGAACTGACGTTCAAAAATAAAACATTTGAAAACGGACCATTTTCCACATTTCTGAAGCATGACGTAATGGGGGGGTGTTATCTCTTTTGTCGAAAATCAGCCGTTTTTGCTCGAACATTAAATGCCTCCAAATGGTATTTAATTAACTTCCCGAGCCCCTGGAAGCATGAAAATCACTTTAAACATGCTAATTTTAGCTCTAACACTGATGATCCACCTACAAATGTGAACTGACGTTCAAAAATAAAACATTTGAAAACTGACCATTTTCCACATTTCTGAAGCATGACGTAATGGGGGGGTGTTATCTCTTTTGTCGAAAATCAGCCGTTTTTGCTCTAACATTAAATGCCTCCAAATGGTATTTAATTAACTTCCCGGGGTGAAGAAACCCTTTTTGAGAACTCAGAGTGAGTAAATTGGCCATTTTCATGCACTTTTAACCATTCCATAAATCTTGTGTTTTGGGCCCCTGGAAGCATGAAAATCACTTTAAACATGCTAATTTTAGCTCTAACACTGATGATCCACCGACAAATGTGAACTGACGTTCAAAAATAAAACATTTGAAAACGGACCATTTTCCACATTTCTGAAGCATGACGTAATGGGGGGGTGTTATCTCTTTTGTCGAAAATCAGCCGTTTTTGCTCTAACATTAAATGCCTCCAAATGGTATTTATTTAACTTCCCGGGGTGAAGAAACCCTTTTTGAGAACTCAGAGTGAGTAAATTGGCCATTTTCATGCACTTTTAACCATTCCATAAATCTTGTGTTTTGGGCCCCTGGAAGCATGAAAATCACTTTAAACATGCTAATTTTAGCTCTAACACTGATGATCCACCTACAAATGTGAACTGACGATCAAAAATAAACCATTTGAAAACGGACCATTTTCCACATTTCTGAAGCATGACGTAATGGGGGGGTGTTATCTCTTTTGTCGAAAATCAGCTGTTTTTGCTCTAACATTAAATGCCTCCAAATGGTATTTAATTAACTTCCCGAGCCCCTGGAAGCATGAAAATCACTTTAAACATGCTAATTTTAGCTCTAACACTGATGATCCACCTACAAATGTGAACTGACGTTCAAAAATAAAACATTTGAAAACGGACCATTTTCCACATTTCTGAAGCATGACGTAATGGGGGGGTGTTATCTCTTTTGTCGAAAATCAGCCGTTTTTGCTCTAACATTAAATGCCTCCAAATGGTATTTAATTAACTTCCCGGGGTGAAGAAACCCTTTTTGAGAACTCAGAGTGAGTGTATTGGCCATTTTCATGCACTTTTAACCATTCCATAAATCTTGTGTTTTGGGCCCCTGGAAGAATGAAAATCACTTTAAACATGCTAATTTTAGCTCTAACACTGATGATCCACCTACAAATGTGAACTGACGTTCAAAAATAAAACATTTGAAAACGGACCATTTTCCACATTTCTGAAGCATGACGTAATGGATGGGTGTTATCTCTTTTGTCGAAAATCAGCCGTTTTTGCTCTAACATTAAATGCCTCCAAATGGTATTTAATTAACTTCCCGAGCCCCTGGAAGCATGAAAATCACTTTAAACATGCTAATTTTAGCTCTAACACTGATGATCCACCTACAAATGTGAACTGACGTTCAAAAATAAAACATTTGAAAACGGACCATTTTCCACATTTCTGAAGCATGACGTAATGGGGGGGTGTTATCTCTTTTGTCGAAAATCAGCCGTTTTTGCTCGAACATTAAATGCCTCCAAATGGTATTTAATTAACTTCCCGAGCCCCTGGAAGCATGAAAATCACTTTAAACATGCTAATTTTAGCTCTAACACTGATGATCCACCTACAAATGTAAACTGACGTTCAAAAATAAAACATTTGAAAACGGACCATTTTCCACATTTCTGAAGCATGACGTAATGGGGGGGTGTTATCTCTTTTGTCGAAAATCAGCCGTTTTTGCTCTAACATTAAATGCCTCCAAATGGTATTTAATTAACTTCCCGGGGTGAAGAAACCCTTTTTGAGAACTCAGAGTGAGTAAATTGGCCATTTTCATGCACTTTTAACCATTCCATAAATCTTGTGTTTTGGGCCCCTGGAAGCATGAAAATCACTTTAAACATGCTAATTTTAGCTCTAACACTGATGATCCACCTACAAATGTGAACTGACGTTCAAAAATAAAACATTTGAAAACGGACCATTTTCCACATTTCTGAAGCATGACGTAATGGGGGGGTGTTATTTCTTTTGTCGAAAATCAGCCGTTTTTGCTCCAACATTAAATGCCTCCAAATGGTATTTAATTAACTTCCCGGGGTGAAGAAACCCTTTTTGAGAACTCAGAGTGAGTAAATTGGCCATTTTCATGCACTTTTAACCATTCCATAAATCTTGTGTTTTGGGCCCCTGGAAGCATGAAAATCACTTTAAACATGCTAATTTTAACTCTGACACTGATGATCCACCTACAAATGTGAACTGACGTTCAAAAATAAAACATTTGAAAACGGACCATTTTCCACATTTCTGAAGCATGACGTAATGGGGGCTGTTATCTCTTTTGTCGAAAATCAGCCGTTTTTGCCCGAACATTAAATGCCTCCAAATGGTATTTAATTAACTTCCCGAGCCCCTGGAAGCATGAAAATCACTTTAAACATGCTAATTTTAGCTCTAACACTGATGATCCACCTACAAATGTGAACTGACATTAAAAAAAAAAACATTTGAAAACGGACCATTTTCCACATTTCTGAAGCATGACGTAATGGGGGGTGTTATCTCTTTTGTCGAAAATCAGCCGTTTTTGCTCTAACATTAAATGCCTCCAAATGGTATTTAATTAACTTCCCGGGGTGAAGAAACCCTTTTTGAGAACTCAGAGTGAGTAAATTGGCCATTTTCATGCACTTTTAACCATTCCATAAATCTTGTGTTTTGGGCCCCTGGAAGCATGAAAATCACTTTAAACATGCTAATTTTAGCTCTAACACTGATGATCCACCTACAAATGTGAACTGACGTTCAAAAATAAAACATTTGAAAACGGACCATTTTCCACATTTCTGAAGCATGACGTAATGGGGGGGTGTTATCTCTTTTGTCGAAAATCAGCCGTTTTTGCTCGAACATTAAATGCCTCCAAATGGTATTTAATTAACTTCCCGAGCCCCTGGAAGCATGAAAATCACTTTAAACATGCTAATTTTAGCTCTAACACTGATGATCCACCTACAAATGTGAACTGACGTTCAAAAATAAAACATTTGAAAACTGACCATTTTCCACATTTCTGAAGCATGACGTAATGGGGGGGTGTTATCTCTTTTGTCGAAAATCAGCCGTTTTTGCTCTAACATTAAATGCCTCCAAATGGTATTTAATTAACTTCCCGGGGTGAAGAAACCCTTTTTGAGAACTCAGAGTGAGTAAATTGGCCATTTTCATGCACTTTTAACCATTCCATAAATCTTGTGTTTTGGGCCCCTGGAAGCATGAAAATCACTTTAAACATGCTAATTTTAGCTCTAACACTGATGATCCACCGACAAATGTGAACTGACGTTCAAAAATAAAACATTTGAAAACGGACCATTTTCCACATTTCTGAAGCATGACGTAATGGGGGGGTGTTATCTCTTTTGTCGAAAATCAGCCGTTTTTGCTCTAACATTAAATGCCTCCAAATGGTATTTATTTAACTTCCCGGGGTGGAGAAACCCTTTTTGAGAACTCAGAGTGAGTAAATTGGCCATTTTCATGCACTTTTAACCATTCCATAAATCTTGTGTTTTGGGCCCCTGGAAGCATGAAAATCACTTTAAACATGCTAATTTTAGCTCTAACACTGATGATCCACCTACAAATGTGAACTGACGATCAAAAATAAACCATTTGAAAACGGACCATTTTCCACATTTCTGAAGCATGACGTAATGGGGGGGTGTTATCTCTTTTGTCGAAAATCAGCTGTTTTTGCTCTAACATTAAATGCCTCCAAATGGTATTTAATTAACTTCCCGAGCCCCTGGAAGCATGAAAATCACTTTAAACATGCTAATTTTAGCTCTAACACTGATGATCCACCTACAAATGTGAACTGACGTTCAAAAATAAAACATTTGAAAACGGACCATTTTCCACATTTCTGAAGCATGACGTAATGGGGGGGTGTTATCTCTTTTGTCGAAAATCAGCCGTTTTTGCTCTAACATTAAATGCCTCCAAATGGTATTTAATTAACTTCCCGGGGTGAAGAAACCCTTTTTGAGAACTCAGAGTGAGTGTATTGGCCATTTTCATGCACTTTTAACCATTCCATAAATCTTGTGTTTTGGGCCCCTGGAAGAATGAAAATCACTTTAAACATGCTAATTTTAGCTCTAACACTGATGATCCACCTACAAATGTGAACTGACGTTCAAAAATAAAACATTTGAAAACGGACCATTTTCCACATTTCTGAAGCATGACGTAATGGGGGGGTGTTATCTCTTTTGTCGAAAATCAGCCGTTTTTGCTCTAACATTAAATGCCTCCAAATGGTATTTAATTAACTTCCCGAGCCCCTGGAAGCATGAAAATCACTTTAAACATGCTAATTTTAGCTCTAACACTGATGATCCACCTACAAATGTGAACTGACGTTCAAAAATAAAACATTTGAAAACGGACCATTTTCCACATTTCTGAAGCATGACGTAATGGGGGGGTGTTATCTCTTTTGTCGAAAATCAGCCGTTTTTGCTCGAACATTAAATGCCTCCAAATGGTATTTAATTAACTTCCCGAGCCCCTGGAAGCATGAAAATCACTTTAAACATGCTAATTTTAGCTCTAACACTGATGATCCACCTACAAATGTGAACTGACGTTCAAAAATAAAACATTTGAAAACGGACCATTTTCCACATTTCTGAAGCATGACGTAATGGGGGGGTGTTATCTCTTTTGTCGAAAATCAGCCGTTTTTGCTCTAACATTAAATGCCTCCAAATGGTATTTAATTAACTTCCCGGGGTGAAGAAACCCTTTTTGAGAACTCAGAGTGAGTAAATTGGCCATTTTCATTCACTTTTAACCATTCCATAAATCTTGTGTTTTGGGCCCCTGGAAGCATGAAAATCACTTTAAACATGCTAATTTTAGCTCTAACACTGATGATCCACCTACAAATGTGAACTGACGTTCAAAAATAAAACATTTGAAAACGGACCATTTTCCACATTTCTGAAGCATGACGTAATGGGGGGGTGTTATCTCTTTTGTCGAAAATCAGCCGTTTTTGCTCTAACATTAAATGCCTCCAAATGGTATTTAATTAACTTCCCGGGGTGAAGAAACCCTTTTTGAGAACTCAGAGTGAGTAAATTGGCCATTTTCATGCACTTTTAACCATTCCATAAATCTTGTGTTTTGGGCCCCTGGAAGCATGAAAATCACTTTAAACATGCTAATTTTAGCTCTAACACTGATGATCCACCTACAAATGTGAACTGACGTTCAAAAATAAAACATTTGAAAACGGACCATTTTCCACATTTCTGAAGCATGACGTAATGGGGGGGTGTTATCTCTTTTGTCGAAAATCAGCCGTTTTTGCTCTAACATTAAATGCCTCCAAATGGTATTTATTTAACTTCCCGAGCCCCTGGAAGCATGAAAATCACTTTAAACATGCTAATTTTAGCTCTAACACTGATGATCCACCTACAAATGTGAACTGACGTTCAAAAATAAAACATTTGAAAACGGACCATTTTCCACATTTCTGAAGCATGACGTAATGGGGGGGTGTTATCTCTTTTGTCGAAAATCAGCCGTTTTTGCTCTAACATTAAATGCCTCCAAATGGTATTTAATTAACTTCCCGGGGTGAAGAAACCCTTTTTGAGAACTCAGAGTGAGTAAATTGGCCATTTTCATGCACTTTTAACCATTCCATAAATCTTGTGTTTTGGGCCCCTGGAAGCATGAAAATCACTTTAAACATGCTAATTTTAGCTCTAACACTGATGATCCACCTACAAATGTGAACTGACGTTCAAAAATAAAACATTTGAAAACGGACCATTTTCCACATTTCTGAAGCATGACGTAATGGGGGGGTGTTATCTCTTTTGTCGAAAATCAGCCGTTTTTGCTCTAACATTAAATGCCTCCAAATGGTATTTAATTAAACTTCCCGAGCCCCTGGAAGCATGAAAATCACTTTAAACATGCTAATTTTAGCTCTAACACTGATGATCCACCTACAAATGTGAACTGACGTTCAAAAATAAAACATTTGAAAACGGACCATTTTCCACATTTCTGAAGCATGACGTAATGGGGGGGTGTTATCTCTTTTGTCGAAAATCAGCCGTTTTTGCTCGAACATTAAATGCCTCCAAATGGTATTTAATTAACTTCCCGAGCCCCTGGAAGCATGAAAATCACTTTAAACATGCTAATTTTAGCTCTAACACTGATGATCCACCTACAAATGTGAACTGACGTTCAAAAATAAAACATTTGAAAACGGACCATTTTCCACATTTCTGAAGCATGACGTAATGGGGGGGTGTTATCTCTTTTGTTGAAAATCAGCCGTTTTTGCTCTAACATTAAATGCCTCCAAATGGTATTTAATTAACTTCCCGGGGTGAAGAAACCCTTTTTGAGAACTCAGAGTGAGTAAATTGGCCATTTTCATTCACTTTTAACCATTCCATAAATCTTGTGTTTTGGGCCCCTGGAAGCATGAAAATCACTTTAAACATGCTAATTTTAGCTCTAACACTGATGATCCACCTACAAATGTGAACTGACGTTCAAAAATAAAACATTTGAAAACGGACCATTTTCCACATTTCTGAAGCATGACGTAATGGGGGGGTGTTATCTCTTTTGTCGAAAATCAGCCGTTTTTGCTCGAACATTAAATGCCTCCAAATGGTATTTAATTAACTTCCCGGGGTGAAGAAACCCTTTTTGAGAACTCAGAGTGAGTAAATTGGCCATTTTCATGCACTTTTAACCATTCCATAAATCTTGTGTTTTGGGCCCCTGGAAGCATGAAAATCACTTTAAACATGCTAATTTTAGCTCTAACACTGATGATCCACCTACAAATGTGAACTGACGTTCAAAAATAAAACATTTGAAAACGGACCATTTTCCACATTTCTGAAGCATGACGTAATGGGGGCTGTTATCTCTTTTGTCGAAAATCAGCCGTTTTTGCCCGAACATTAAATGCCTCCAAATGGTATTTAATTAACTTCCCGAGCCCCTGGAAGCATGAAAATCACTTTAAACATGCTAATTTTAGCTCTAACACTGATGATCCACCTACAAATGTGAACTGACATTAAAAAAAAAAACATTTGAAAACGGACCATTTTCCACATTTCTGAAGCATGACGTAATGGGGGGTGTTATCTCTTTTGTCGAAAATCAGCCGTTTTTGCTCTAACATTAAATGCCTCCAAATGGTATTTAATTAACTTCCCGGGGTGAAGAAACCCTTTTTGAGAACTCAGAGTGAGTAAATTGGCCATTTTCATGCACTTTTAACCATTCCATAAATCTTGTGTTTTGGGCCCCTGGAAGCATGAAAATCACTTTAAACATGCTAATTTTAGCTCTAACACTGATGATCCACCTACAAATGTGAACTGACGTTCAAAAATAAAACATTTGAAAACGGACCATTTTCCACATTTCTGAAGCATGACGTAATGGGGGGGGTGTTATCTCTTTTGTCGAAAATCAGCCGTTTTTGCTCGAACATTAAATGCCTCCAAATGGTATTTAATTAACTTCCCGAGCCCCTGGAAGCATGAAAATCACTTTAAACATGCTAATTTTAGCTCTAACACTGATGATCCACCTACAAATGTGAACTGACGTTCAAAAATAAAACATTTGAAAACTGACCATTTTCCACATTTCTGAAGCATGACGTAATGGGGGGGTGTTATCTCTTTTGTCGAAAATCAGCCGTTTTTGCTCTAACATTAAATGCCTCCAAATGGTATTTAATTAACTTCCCGGGGTGAAGAAACCCTTTTTGAGAACTCAGAGTGAGTAAATTGGCCATTTTCATGCACTTTTAACCATTCCATAAATCTTGTGTTTTGGGCCCCTGGAAGCATGAAAATCACTTTAAACATGCTAATTTTAGCTCTAACACTGATGATCCACCGACAAATGTGAACTGACGTTCAAAAATAAAACATTTGAAAACGGACCATTTTCCACATTTCTGAAGCATGACGTAATGGGGGGGTGTTATCTCTTTTGTCGAAAATCAGCCGTTTTTGCTCTAACATTAAATGCCTCCAAATGGTATTTATTTAACTTCCCGGGGTGGAGAAACCCTTTTTGAGAACTCAGAGTGAGTAAATTGGCCATTTTCATGCACTTTTAACCATTCCATAAATCTTGTGTTTTGGGCCCCTGGAAGCATGAAAATCACTTTAAACATGCTAATTTTAGCTCTAACACTGATGATCCACCTACAAATGTGAACTGACGATCAAAAATAAACCATTTGAAAACGGACCATTTTCCACATTTCTGAAGCATGACGTAATGGGGGGGTGTTATCTCTTTTGTCGAAAATCAGCTGTTTTTGCTCTAACATTAAATGCCTCCAAATGGTATTTAATTAACTTCCCGAGCCCCTGGAAGCATGAAAATCACTTTAAACATGCTAATTTTAGCTCTAACACTGATGATCCACCTACAAATGTGAACTGACGTTCAAAAATAAAACATTTGAAAACGGACCATTTTCCACATTTCTGAAGCATGACGTAATGGGGGGGTGTTATCTCTTTTGTCGAAAATCAGCCGTTTTTGCTCTAACATTAAATGCCTCCAAATGGTATTTAATTAACTTCCCGGGGTGAAGAAACCCTTTTTGAGAACTCAGAGTGAGTGTATTGGCCATTTTCATGCACTTTTAACCATTCCATAAATCTTGTGTTTTGGGCCCCTGGAAGAATGAAAATCACTTTAAACATGCTAATTTTAGCTCTAACACTGATGATCCACCTACAAATGTGAACTGACGTTCAAAAATAAAACATTTGAAAACGGACCATTTTCCACATTTCTGAAGCATGACGTAATGGGGGGGTGTTATCTCTTTTGTCGAAAATCAGCCGTTTTTGCTCTAACATTAAATGCCTCCAAATGGTATTTAATTAACTTCCCGAGCCCCTGGAAGCATGAAAATCACTTTAAACATGCTAATTTTAGCTCTAACACTGATGATCCACCTACAAATGTGAACTGACGTTCAAAAATAAAACATTTGAAAACGGACCATTTTCCACATTTCTGAAGCATGACGTAATGGGGGGGTGTTATCTCTTTTGTCGAAAATCAGCCGTTTTTGCTCGAACATTAAATGCCTCCAAATGGTATTTAATTAACTTCCCGAGCCCCTGGAAGCATGAAAATCACTTTAAACATGCTAATTTTAGCTCTAACACTGATGATCCACCTACAAATGTGAACTGACGTTCAAAAATAAAACATTTGAAAACGGACCATTTTCCACATTTCTGAAGCATGACGTAATGGGGGGGTGTTATCTCTTTTGTCGAAAATCAGCCGTTTTTGCTCTAACATTAAATGCCTCCAAATGGTATTTAATTAACTTCCCGGGGTGAAGAAACCCTTTTTGAGAACTCAGAGTGAGTAAATTGGCCATTTTCATTCACTTTTAACCATTCCATAAATCTTGTGTTTTGGGCCCCTGGAAGCATGAAAATCACTTTAAACATGCTAATTTTAGCTCTAACACTGATGATCCACCTACAAATGTGAACTGACGTTCAAAAATAAAACATTTGAAAACGGACCATTTTCCACATTTCTGAAGCATGACGTAATGGGGGGGTGTTATCTCTTTTGTCGAAAATCAGCCGTTTTTGCTCTAACATTAAATGCCTCCAAATGGTATTTAATTAACTTCCCGGGGTGAAGAAACCCTTTTTGAGAACTCAGAGTGAGTAAATTGGCCATTTTCATGCACTTTTAACCATTCCATAAATCTTGTGTTTTGGGCCCCTGGAAGCATGAAAATCACTTTAAACATGCTAATTTTAGCTCTAACACTGATGATCCACCTACAAATGTGAACTGACGTTCAAAAATAAAACATTTGAAAACGGACCATTTTCCACATTTCTGAAGCATGACGTAATGGGGGGGTGTTATCTCTTTTGTCGAAAATCAGCCGTTTTTGCTCTAACATTAAATGCCTCCAAATGGTATTTATTTAACTTCCCGAGCCCCTGGAAGCATGAAAATCACTTTAAACATGCTAATTTTAGCTCTAACACTGATGATCCACCTACAAATGTGAACTGACGTTCAAAAATAAAACATTTGAAAACGGACCATTTTCCACATTTCTGAAGCATGACGTAATGGGGGGGTGTTATCTCTTTTGTCGAAAATCAGCCGTTTTTGCTCTAACATTAAATGCCTCCAAATGGTATTTAATTAACTTCCCGGGGTGAAGAAACCCTTTTTGAGAACTCAGAGTGAGTAAATTGGCCATTTTCATGCACTTTTAACCATTCCATAAATCTTGTGTTTTGGGCCCCTGGAAGCATGAAAATCACTTTAAACATGCTAATTTTAGCTCTAACACTGATGATCCACCTACAAATGTGAACTGACGTTCAAAAATAAAACATTTGAAAACGGACCATTTTCCACATTTCTGAAGCATGACGTAATGGGGGGGTGTTATCTCTTTTGTCGAAAATCAGCCGTTTTTGCTCTAACATTAAATGCCTCCAAATGGTATTTAATTAAACTTCCCGAGCCCCTGGAAGCATGAAAATCACTTTAAACATGCTAATTTTAGCTCTAACACTGATGATCCACCTACAAATGTGAACTGACGTTCAAAAATAAAACATTTGAAAACGGACCATTTTCCACATTTCTGAAGCATGACGTAATGGGGGGGTGTTATCTCTTTTGTCGAAAATCAGCCGTTTTTGCTCGAACATTAAATGCCTCCAAATGGTATTTAATTAACTTCCCGAGCCCCTGGAAGCATGAAAATCACTTTAAACATGCTAATTTTAGCTCTAACACTGATGATCCACCTACAAATGTGAACTGACGTTCAAAAATAAAACATTTGAAAACGGACCATTTTCCACATTTCTGAAGCATGACGTAATGGGGGGGTGTTATCTCTTTTGTTGAAAATCAGCCGTTTTTGCTCTAACATTAAATGCCTCCAAATGGTATTTAATTAACTTCCCGGGGTGAAGAAACCCTTTTTGAGAACTCAGAGTGAGTAAATTGGCCATTTTCATTCACTTTTAACCATTCCATAAATCTTGTGTTTTGGGCCCCTGGAAGCATGAAAATCACTTTAAACATGCTAATTTTAGCTCTAACACTGATGATCCACCTACAAATGTGAACTGACGTTCAAAAATAAAACATTTGAAAACGGACCATTTTCCACATTTCTGAAGCATGACGTAATGGGGGGGTGTTATCTCTTTTGTCGAAAATCAGCCGTTTTTGCTCGAACATTAAATGCCTCCAAATGGTATTTAATTAACTTCCCGGGGTGAAGAAACCCTTTTTGAGAACTCAGAGTGAGTAAATTGGCCATTTTCATGCACTTTTAACCATTCCATAAATCTTGTGTTTTGGGCCCCTGGAAGCATGAAAATCACTTTAAACATGCTAATTTTAGCTCTAACACTGATGATCCACCTACAAATGTGAACTGACGTTCAAAAATAAAACATTTGAAAACGGACCATTTTCCACATTTCTGAAGCATGACGTAATGGGGGGGTGTTATCTCTTTTGTCGAAAATCAGCCGTTTTTGCCCTAACATTAAATGCCTCCAAATGGTATTTAATTAACTTCCCGAGCCCCTGGAAGCATGAAAATCACTTTAAACATGCTAATTTTAGCTCTAACACTGATGATCCACCTACAAATGTGAACTGACGTTCAAAAATAAAACATTTGAAAACGGACCATTTTCCACATTTCTGAAGCATGACGTAATGGGGGGGTGTTATCTCTTTTGTCGAAAATCAGCCGTTTTTGCTCTAACATTAAATGCCTCCAAATGGTATTTAATTAACTTCCCGGGGTGAAGAAACCCTTTTTGAGAACTCAGAGTGAGTAAATTGGCCATTTTCATGCACTTTTAACCATTCCATAAATCTTGTGTTTTGGGCCCCTGGAAGCATGAAAATCACTTTAAACATGCTAATTTTAGCTCTAACACTGATGGCAAGGGGCGACAATCGGTCCCCCCGAACGTATGGCAGAGTACCACGATCCCCCCGGGAAGCCATCTTGGGCGGGAGGCGAGTCTCGGCTGGTATGCCCGAAGCGGCGTAGCCGGGGCGCGCCTTTTCCCGCCCTAGAGTGGGTTGGCCTAGACACTGACGCAGCTGGCCACGCCCTTGGGGCAGGCAGGGGCGGGTTTACGCCCGCCCTGAAGACGGATAAAAGGAGGAGCAAGACCAGAAAGCATCCTCTTGTTCCTGTGCTCTGAAGCTGCACCTCCTCGCTGCACGTGAGCTCGAGACGGAACGAAGAGCCATTTTTGAGCGTTGTAATCTTTCTCGTTTGTTTTACAGATACTCTGTCGGAGAATGCCGAAGAAGGCGGGAAAGCGAATGACTACCGAACAGATGCTGCGTGTTCTCATGAAGGAGATGACCGACCTAAAAAGGCGGATGGATAAAAATGAGGAAGGGGGCCCGAAACGTCCTTTGGAGGGAACGGCCCCGGGAGGAAAAGGCAAGAGGCCCAGGAGAGGAGCAGCTGGGGGAGATACCCCGGGTCTCGGTGCCCCGCTCGAAGCACCCACTCCTGTGCCGGAGGAAGGGAATCCGATTCCCGAGGTGGTCACCCCCGTGTCCGGGGAAGACATGCCGCCCGAGCTGGCAGCACAAGTAGCAGCGTGGTTGGGTAAAAGTAGCAAGGGCGCCACGGCTGTCGACGCGCAGGTGTTAATGAAGCAACTGCGGGAAACTCGTGAAGCAGCGAAGATATCCACGCCGGCTGCGGCCGTAGAGAAGCCACAGGGCACGGTTTTGGTCGCAGAGACAGCGTCCAGTTCAGGTAAGCGGCCATTGCCGATTGCGAGGGAAGAGTCGGCTCCCTCTCGAAGGGAGAGGTTGGGTCAGCATGTTCCTTTAGCTATTAAAGAAAAGATATGGGCAGGGGAATATGTGAACATCTTCTCGTTGCTTACTGATCATTATGAGATGGAGCATGTTAAAGGTCAAAAGGATCTTATGCATCCGAGTGTTTGGCGCGCAAAGATGGCCGCCTTTAAGGTTAATGAAAACGTTGGCAATTGGGGCAAGGCATGGGGGATTTTCACATCGATCTTGGGAGAACGGAGGCCCGAATTGCTACCCGAGTTGCCGAGTTATCAGTCACGGATCATGGGGTACTCGGTATCACACGAGGGTAATCATTGGTTTTGCTATGATAATCTTTTCAGAAAAGCAAAAGAACATGATAAAAACTTAACTTGGGATTGTTATGATTCTGTGTCCTGGTCCAAAATGAAGGAGACTGGTATGTTGAAAGTGCCATTAGTAGGGAGTAATGTGGGCGAATCCTCCCGTCAGTATGCGGGGACGCCTTTTCGATCAGGTACGGGTACCGACAATCACTCGAGGCCTACCGGTAATACAGGTAAAAAGGGGGTTTGTTGGAATTTTAACAGGAGTAAATGTACTAGGCCCCAGGGGTCGTGCAAATTTAGACACGAATGTAGTGGGTGTGGGCAATCATCCCATCCTGAGTCCACGTGCAGAGCCAAAACGGGTGATAACGGGGGTAGAGGAGGTGCCAAACAGGTCTAACATAGTCCGAGGGGCGCCTTTACCTACCCCGATTGATACCTTGGCAATGATTCCCTGGCTCAGTGAATACCCGGATCGTGCTTCCGCTGGGGTGTTGCGGAACGGGTTTTCATATGGTTTCCGCATCCCAGTGGGGGACTTTCAGGGTGTGGAAAAATGCAAAAATCAGATATCGGTCTTGCAGCATACGACCGTGGTACAGGAAAAGATCCGGAAGGAGGTTACTCGAGGTCGAGTCGCCGGTCCGTTTAGTGTACCCCCGGTGGCTAACTTTGTCTGTTCGCCTTTAGGAGTGGTCCCCAAGAAGGACCCGGGTGAGTTTCGGCTGATACATAATTTGTCAGCCCCTCGTGGTCTTTCCGTAAACGAAGCGATAGACCCGGAAATGTGTTCGGTACGGTACGCATCTTTCGATGAGGCCGTGGCCATTTTGAAACGCCTGGGGCCCGGGGCGCTGATGGCAAAATCTGATATCGAGTCAGCGTTCCGGTTGCTCCCGGTACATCCAGACGATCAGCGTCTACTGGGTTTCATGTTTCAGGGTCAGTATTATATGGATAGATGTATGCCGATGGGATGCTCAATTTCTTGTGCCTATTTCGAGAAATTCAGTAGTTTTCTACAATGGGTCTTCACAAAGAAGACGGGTTTTCAACATGTGATGCATTATCTCGATGATTTTTTGTTCCTGGGGGCAGCCGGGGATCCGGAATGTGGGCAAGCTTTGGCTGCATTTTGTGTTTTAATGAATCAGTTTGGCGTGCCATTGGCACCAGGTAAGACGGTGGGTCCTTCGACTTGCCTCGAGTTTCTGGGGATCGAGTTAGACTCCGGAGAAGGTTGTTTCCGTTTACCAAGTGATAAAGTGTTTAAGTTCAGGGCATCCCTGCAAATGTGTCTGAGTGAAGCTAAGGTTAAGCTGCATCAGTTACAGCAGTTAGTGGGCCAGTTGAATTTTGCCCTGAGAGTTATACCTATGGCCCGCCCCTTTTCCCGTTCGATCGCTCAAGCCATGGTCGGATTGAAGGAGGGCCATCATCGCACGAGGCTCTCGGCCGAGGTCCGCCAGGACATGCGCATTTGGTTGGCATTTCTGGCGGATTTCAATGGTCGAGTCGTCTGGAATAAACCAGCTGTGTCCTCTGAGGAGCTGGGGCTGTGGACAGATTCGGCAGGGAGTGTAGGTTTTGGTGCCATTTTCGGTGCTCTATGGTCTGCACAGAAATGGCCGGCATGGTGGCATAACAGTGGACTGACAAGTAACATTGCTTTCCTGGAACTTTTCCCCATTTTCGTGGCCCTGAGAACGTGGCCCGAAGGGTTCAGAGATCACTCTGTGGTATTTTGGTCTGACAATATGACCGTGGTTGAGTGTATCAATAGTCAGGCAGCACGATGCAAATGGGTTTTGAGGCTGCTCAAGGAGATCGTATTACTGTGTATGCAACTGAATGTGTTATTCAAAGCAAGACATGTCCCTGGGGTAATGAACCAGGCGGCTGATGCCCTTTCTCATTTTCGTATGCAGGCCTTCTGGGGTTTTCTGCCCACAGCGGACCCGGAGCCGGCACCCTTTCCCGAAGCTCTTTGGTCTCTCGGTGCCCCGAACTTCGTAACCTCGTGGGAGAGAGTTTAGCACCCAGGACGAGGAAGGCATATGAAGGGGCGTTCCGGTCCTATTTAGCCTTTTTGGGGACTGCTAGTGAGGAGCTTTGGGGCCAGGAGGAAGGGGTTGTGAACTTCCCGATGTCATAACATCTGGCAGGAAAGACGGTGGCCACGGCCCAGAGGCATCGGGCTGCCATTTCCTTTGTTGCTAGGGCTCATGGGATCCAGGACCCGACAGCGTCTTTCGTTGTGCAAAAAGCGCTACGTGGGTGGCAACGCCTTGAGGGTCGCAGAATAGATGAGAGGCGCCCGATAGGTTTGGATAGGTTGGCCCAGTTATTATCCAGACTCCCTACAACATGTTCGTCTCAGTTTGAGACAGTGTTATTCCGAGCCGCTTTTACGCTGGCATTTCATGGGGCTATGCGGGTAAGCGAATTAGTGGCAAGGAACAAGCAGGATGTGACGGGAGGACTGTGCGCAGAGCACGTTCAGATCAGAGGGGAGACGATGACTGTCTCGTTTGTGAGGTCCAAAACCGACCAGAGTGGGATGGGTGAATGCATAATTATACGCAGGATTCCCGGGTCGTCCATGTGCCCAGTGAAGTGTTTAGAGGACTATTTAACACGAAGGGTGGCATCATGGGGGGGGACCTTGTTGAGACACGCGGACGCCACCCCACTGACAAGGTTTCAGTTTCAGCGGGTGCTTGCGATGTCGATTACAGCTGCGGGCTTGAACCCGGGCGAATTTGGGACCCATTCCTTTCGGATAGGGGCTGCTACAGAGGCTACAGCCAGGGGTCTGAATGTGGAACAAGTTAAACGTGTGGGGCGTTGGTCCTCCAATTGTTATAAAAGGTATGTGCGTTTGCACATGTTGTGAAGCCGTAACGATGTACTCACGCTTCTTGTTTTTGTTTGGTTTTCAGTTACGCAAGCCTACGAGGCGGGGCGGACTATGCAGTCGACCCAACACCGGGCCAGCGGTCAGACATCACCGGCTGTTAAAAAGGAGGTGTGGGTCGTGGGCCACTCATACGTGAGGCGTGCCGCGGACGTATTCAAGGCAGGTGACATGGTGCACGTGGCTGGGGAATACGGGTACAGTGTGTCCTTCTACGGAAAGGGCGGTCTCTGTATTGACCAGTTCCAATCATTTTTCGAGGGTTTGCTAGGGCGGACGAGGTCACCGCCGTCTGTAGTCATAGTACATCTTGGGGGCAATGATTTGGTCACCACTGGTAGACGACTTCTCCTGGAAGCGATGCTTTCCACTGTAAGTTGGTTAGCGAGGAGAGTTCCAGGGTGCACGATTGCATGGTCCCATATGATCCCACGAAAAGTGTGGCGGGGGGCTTTTTCGGTTTCTGCTCTTAATTACTCTGTGAGAAAAATTAATAACAAAGTAAGTAGGTTGTTCCGTTCCAATGCACTGCATTCTATCGCGCATGGATGTATTAATGATGACAGTATGTACTTGGGGGATGGTGTTCATTTGTCTCGGATTGGGAGTGAGTTACTCATAGGAGACTTCATAGCTTGGCTGAAGACGTTAAACATGACCTTTAGGTAGGAGTGTGGTGGGGGGTCCGGATAGCCGGTCAACTATCCGGACCTGTGGCGGTAAGGTCATGATCGGTGAGCACTAATTGGAAGATCCCTATGAGTGGGCGTCACCCATTACGGATGGGGGCGCTCGGGGGAGGTGGCCATTGGCCCCTCAACGGGGAGGCGGTCCCTTCTAAGGATGGGTCACCGAAAGGAAAGGGAAGGCGGTCAAGGCCCCTTCATGGGTAGGAGGGGTTACAGCCCCCTCCTGGGGAATTTCCCGGGGCCAGTACGTCTGCGACGGCAGATGTGGTAAGTTGTGTGGGGTTTGGGGGGGGTCTACGCTACCTTCTAGATACCTCACACGAGTCCTCGTACGACCTTTAAGTGGCGTTGAGTTTTATTGGGGCCCCCGTCAAGTCAAGGGAAATTGGTAGTTGCACTTGAGGTAAGCCTCCGTGCCGCCCCTCTCAAGTGAGGGGGATATGTCTGGGTTAGGGATCTTGACACCGGTTACGACCTTGCCGTTGGCCCTTAAACGTTAGGATGTACAATTTCAAAAGTTAAGTAAATGTTTGGTAGGATGTTAGTTCGGCTAGGAGAACCTTTGTACTAGAGGATATGTTAAGGTTAGCCAAACATCGCAATGTGGTAATGAAATTGTACATGATATGAAACTGTTTATTTTAATGTTTTAATTTTGTTTCAAATTTTAATAAATACGGCCCGGGAGGGTCACTCCCTCCCGTCTCCAAAAACTTCAGAACTGTTTCCGGTTTCCCATCCTTGGGGATTGTGTTGAGAGGGGGTGGCGGGTATCTCAGCCATATGATCCACCTACAAATGTGAACTGACGTTCAAAAATAAAACATTTGAAAACGGACCATTTTCCACATTTCTGAAGCATGACGCAATGGGGGGTGTTATCTCTTTTGTCGAAAATCAGCCGTTTTTGCTCTAACATTAAATGCCTCCAAATGGTATTTAATTAACTTCCCGAGCCCCTGGAAGCATGAAAATCACTTTAAACATGCTAATTTTAGCTCTAACACTGATGATCCACCTACAAATGTGAACTGACGTTCAAAAATAAAACATTTGAAAACGGACCATTTTCCACATTTCTGAAGCATGACGTAATGGGGGGGTGTTATCTCTTTTGTCGAAAATCAGCCGTTTTTGCTCGAACATTAAATGCCTCCAAATGGTATTTAATTAACTTCCCGAGCCCCTGGAAGCATGAAAATCACTTTAAACATGCTAATTTTAGCTCTAACACTGATGATCCACCTACAAATGTGAACTGACGTTCAAAAATAAAACATTTGAGAACGGACCATTTTCCACATTTCTGAAGCATGACGTAATGGGGGGGTGTTATCTCTTTTGTGGAAAATCAGCCGTTTTTGCTCTAACATTAAATGCCTCCAAATGGTATTTAATTAACTTCCCGAGCCCCTGGAAGCATGAACATCACTTTAAACATGCTAATTTTAGCTCTAACACTGATGATCCACCTACAAATGTGAACTGACGTTCAAAAATAAACCATTTGAAAACGGACCATTTTCCACATTTCTGAAGCATGACGTAATGGGGGGGTGTTATCTCTTTTGTCGAAAATCAGCCGTTTTTGCTCTAACATTAAATGCCTCCAAATGGTATTTAATTAACTTCCCGAGCCCCTGGAAGCATGAAAATCACTTTAAACATGCTAATTTTAGCTCTAACACTGATGATCCACCTACAAATGTGAACTGACGTTCAAAAATAAAACATTTGAAAACGGACCATTTTCCACATTTCTGAAGCATGACGTAATGGGGGGGTGTTATCTCTTTTGTCGAAAATCAGCCGTTTTTGCTCTAACATTAAATGCCTCCAAATGGTATTTAATTAACTTCCCGGGGTGAAGAAACCCTTTTTGAGAACTCAGAGTGAGTAAATTGGCCATTTTCATGCACTTTTAACCATTCCATAAATCTTGTGTTTTGGGCCCCTGGAAGAATGAAAATCACTTTAAACATGCTAATTTTAGCTCTAACACTGATGATCCACCTACAAATGTGAACTGACGTTCAAAAATAAAACATTTGAAAACGGACCATTTTCCACATTTCTGAAGCATGACGTAATGGGGGGGTGTTATCTCTTTTGTCGAAAATCAGCCGTTTTTGCTCTAACATTAAATGCCTCCAAATGGTATTTAATTAACTTCCCGAGCCCCTGGAAGCATGAAAATCACTTTAAACATGCTAATTTTAGCTCTAACACTGATGATCCACCTACAAATGTGAACTGACGTTCAAAAATAAAACATTTGAAAACGGACCATTTTCCACATTTCTGAAGCATGACGTAATGGGGGGGTGTTATCTCTTTTGTCGAAAATCAGCCGTTTTTGCTCGAACATTAAATGCCTCCAAATGGTATTTAATTAACTTCCCGGGGTGAAGAAACCCTTTTTGAGAACTCAGAGTGAGTAAATTGGCCATTTTCATTCACTTTTAACCATTCCATAAATCTTGTGTTTTGGGCCCCTGGAAGCATGAAAATCACTTTAAACATGCTAATTTTAGCTCTAACACTGATGATCCACCTACAAATGTGAACTGACGTTCAAAAATAAAACATTTGAAAACGGACCATTTTCCACATTTCTGAAGCATGACGTAATGGGGGGGTGTTATCTCTTTTGTCGAAAATCAGCCGTTTTTGCTCTAACATTAAATGCCTCCAAATGGTATTTAATTAACTTCCCGGGGTGAAGAAACCCTTTTTGAGAACTCAGAGTGAGTAAATTGGCCATTTTCATGCACTTTTAACCATTCCATAAATCTTGTGTTTTGGGCCCCTGGAAGCATGAAAATCACTTTAAACATGCTAATTTTAGCTCTAACACTGATGATCCACCTACAAATGTGAACTGACGTTCAAAAATAAAACATTTGAAAACGGACCATTTTCCACATTTCTGAAGCATGACGTAATGGGGGGGTGTTATCTCTTTTGTCGAAAATCAGCCGTTTTTGCTCTAACATTAAATGCCTCCAAATGGTATTTAATTAACTTCCCGAGCCCCTGGAAGCATGAAAATCACTTTAAACATGCTAATTTTAGCTCTAACACTGATGATCCACCTACAAATGTGAACTGACGTTCAAAAATAAAACATTTGAAAACGGACCATTTTCCACATTTCTGAAGCATGACGTAATGGGGGGGGTGTTATCTCTTTTGTCGAAAATCAGCCGTTTTTGCTCTAACATTAAATGCCTCCAAATGGTATTTAATTAACTTCCCGGGGTGAAGAAACCCTTTTTGAGAACTCAGAGTGAGTAAATTGGCCATTTTCATGCACTTTTAACCATTCCATAAATCTTGTGTTTTGGGCCCCTGGAAGCATGAAAATCACTTTAAACATGCTAATTTTAGCTCTAACACTGATGATCCACCTACAAATGTGAACTGACGTTCAAAAATAAAACATTTGAAAACGGACCATTTTCCACATTTCTGAAGCATGACGTAATGGGGGGGTGTTATCTCTTTTGTCGAAAATCAGCCGTTTTTGCTCTAACATTAAATGCCTCCAAATGGTATTTAATTAACTTCCCGAGCCCCTGGAAGCATGAAAATCACTTTAAACATGCTAATTTTAGCTCTAACACTGATGATCCACCTACAAATGTGAACTGACGTTCAAAAATAAAACATTTGAAAACGGACCATTTTCCACATTTCTGAAGCATGACGTAATGGGGGGGTGTTATCTCTTTTGTCGAAAATCAGCCGTTTTTGCTCGAACATTAAATGCCTCCAAATGGTATTTAATTAACTTCCCGAGCCCCTGGAAGCATGAAAATCACTTTAAACATGCTAATTTTAGCTCTAACACTGATGATCCACCTACAAATGTGAACTGACGTTCAAAAATAAAACATTTGAAAACGGACCATTTTCCACATTTCTGAAGCATGACGTAATGGGGGGGTGTTATCTCTTTTGTTGAAATTCAGCCGTTTTTGCTCTAACATTAAATGCCTCCAAATGGTATTTAATTAACTTCCCGGGGTGAAGAAACCCTTTTTGAGAACTCAGAGTGAGTAAATTGGCCATTTTCATTCACTTTTAACCATTCCATAAATCTTGTGTTTTGGGCCCCTGGAAGCATGAAAATCACTTTAAACGTGCTAATTTTAGCTCTAACACTGATGATCCACCTACAAATGTGAACTGACGTTCAAAAATAAAACATTTGAAAACGGACCATTTTCCACATTTCTGAAGCATGACGTAATGGGGGGGTGTTATCTCTTTTGTCGAAAATCAGCCGTTTTTGCTCTAACATTAAATGCCTCCAAATGGTATTTAATTAACTTCCCGGGGTGAAGAAACCCTTTTTGAGAACTCAGAGTGAGTAAATTGGCCATTTTCATGCACTTTTAACCATTCCATAAATCTTGTGTTTTGGGCCCCTGGAAGAATGAAAATCACTTTAAACATGCTAATTTTAGCTCTAACACTGATGATCCACCTACAAATGTGAACTGACGTTCAAAAATAAAACATTTGAAAACGGACCATTTTCCACATTTCTGAAGCATGACGTAATGGGGGGGTGTTATCTCTTTTGTCGAAAATCACCCGTTTTTGCTCTAACATTAAATGCCTCCAAATGGTATTTAATTAACTTCCCGAGCCCCTGGAAGCATGAAAATCACTTTAAACATGCTAATTTTAGCTCTAACACTGATGATCCACCTACAAGTGTGAACTGACGTTCAAAAATAAAACATTTGAAAACGGACCATTTTCCACATTTCTGAAGCATGACGTAATGGGGGGGTGTTATCTCTTTTGTCGAAAATCAGCCGTTTTTGCTCGAACATTAAATGCCTCCAAATGGTATTTAATTAACTTCCCGAGCCCCTGGAAGCATGAAAATCACTTTAAACATGCTAATTTTAGCTCTAACACTGATGATCCACCTACAAATGTGAACTGACGTTCAAAAATAAAACATTTGAAAACGGACCATTTTCCACATTTCTGAAGCATGACGTAATGGGGGGGTGTTATCTCTTTTGTCGAAAATCAGCCGTTTTTGCTCGAACATTAAATGCCTCCAAATGGTATTTAATTAACTTCCCGGGGTGAAGAAACCCTTTTTGAGAACTCAGAGTGAGTAAATTGGCCATTTTCATTCACTTTTAACCATTCCATAAATCTTGTGTTTTGGGCCCCTGGAAGCATGAAAATCACTTTAAACATGCTAATTTTAGCTCTAACACTGATGATCCACCTACAAATGTGAACTGACGTTCAAAAATAAAACATTTGAAAACGGACCATTTTCCACATTTCTGAAGCATGACGTAATGGGGGGGTGTTATCTCTTTTGTCGAAAATCAGCCGTTTTTGCTCTAACATTAAATGCCTCCAAATGGTATTTAATTAACTTCCCGGGGTGAAGAAACCCTTTTTGAGAACTCAGAGTGAGTAAATTGGCCATTTTCATGCACTTTTAACCATTCCATAAATCTTGTGTTTTGGGCCCCTGGAAGCATGAAAATCACTTTAAACATGCTAATTTTAGCTCTAACACTGATGATCCACCTACAAATGTGAACTGACGTTCAAAAATAAAACATTTGAAAACGGACCATTTTCCACATTTCTGAAGCATGACGTAATGGGGGGGTGTTATCTCTTTTGTCGAAAATCAGCCGTTTTTGCTCTAACATTAAATGCCTCCAAATGGTATTTAATTAACTTCCCGAGCCCCTGGAAGCATGAAAATCACGTTAAACATGCTAATTTTAGCTCTAACACTGATGATCCACCTACAAATGTGAACTGACGTTCAAAAATAAAACATTTGAAAACGGACCATTTTCCACATTTCTGAAGCATGACGTAATGGGGGGGTGTTATCTCTTTTGTCGAAAATCAGCCGTTTTTGCTCTAACATTAAATGCCTCCAAATGGTATTTAATTAACTTCCCGGGGTGAAGAAACCCTTTTTGAGAACTCAGAGTGAGTAAATTGGCCATTTTCATGCACTTTTAACCATTCCATAAATCTTGTGTTTTGGGCCCCTGGAAGCATGAAAATCACTTTAAACATGCTAATTTTAGCTCTAACACTGATGATCCACCTACAAATGTGAACTGACGTTCAAAAATAAAACATTTGAAAACGGACCATTTTCCACATTTCTGAAGCATGACGTAATGGGGGGGTGTTATCTCTTTTGTCGAAAATCAGCCGTTTTTGCTCTAACATTAAATGCCTCCAAATGGTATTTAATTAACTTCCCGAGCCCCTGGAAGCATGAAAATCACTTTAAACATGCTAATTTTAGCTCTAACACTGATGATCCACCTACAAATGTGAACTGACGTTCAAAAATAAAACATTTGAAAACGGACCATTTTCCACATTTCTGAAGCATGACGTAATGGGGGGGTGTTATCTCTTTTGTCGAAAATCAGCCGTTTTTGCTCGAACATTAAATGCCTCCAAATGGTATTTAATTAACTTCCCGAGCCCCTGGAAGCATGAAAATCACTTTAAACATGCTAATTTTAGCTCTAACACTGATGATCCACCTACAAATGTGAACTGACGTTCAAAAATAAAACATTTGAAAACGGACCATTTTCCACATTTCTGAAGCATGACGTAATGGGGGGGTGTTATCTCTTTTGTTGAAAATCAGCCGTTTTTGCTCTAACATTAAATGCCTCAAATGGTATTTAATTAACTTCCCGGGGTGAAGAAACCCTTTTTGAGAACTCAGAGTGAGTAAATTGGCCATTTTCATTCACTTTTAACCATTCCATAAATCTTGTGTTTTGGGCCCCTGGAAGCATGAAAATCACTTTAAACATGCTAATTTTAGCTCTAACACTGATGATCCACCTACAAATGTGAACTGACGTTCAAAAATAAAACATTTGAAAACGGACCATTTTCCACATTTCTGAAGCATGACGTAATGGGGGGTGTTATCTCTTTTGTCGAAAATCAGCCGTTTTTGCTCGAACATTAAATGCCTCCATATGGTATTTAATTAACTTCCCGGGGTGAAGAAACCCTTTTTGAGAACTCAGAGTGAGTAAATTGGCCATTTTCATGCACTTTTAACCATTCCATAAATCTTGTGTTTTGGGCCCCTGGAAGCATGAAAATCACTTTAAACATGCTAATTTTAGCTCTAACACTGATGATCCACCTACAAATGTGAACTGACGTTCAAAAATAAAACATTTGAAAACGGACCATTTTCCACATTTCTGAAGCATGACGTAATGGGGGGGTGTTATCTCTTTTGTCGAAAATCAGCCGTTTTTGCTCTAACATTAAATGCCTCCAAATGGTATTTAATTAACTTCCCGAGCCCCTGGAAGCATGAAAATCACTTTAAACATGCTAATTTTAGCTCTAACACTGATGATCCACCTACAAATGTGAACTGACGTTCAAAAATAAAACATTTGAAAACGGACCATTTTCCACATTTCTGAAGCATGACGTAATGGGGGGGTGTTATCTCTTTTGTCGAAAATCAGCCGTTTTTGCTCGAACATTAAATGCCTCCAAATGGTATTTAATTAACTTCCCGGGGTGAAGAAACCCTTTTTGAGAACTCAGAGTGAGTAAATTGGCCATTTTCATTCACTTTTAACCATTCCATAAATCTTGTGTTTTGGGCCCCTGGAAGCATGAAAATCACTTTAAACATGCTAATTTTAGCTCTAACACTGATGATCCACCTACAAATGTGAACTGACGTTCAAAAATAAAACATTTGAAAACGGACCATTTTCCACATTTCTGAAGCATGACGTAATGGGGGGGTGTTATCTCTTTTGTCGAAAATCAGCCGTTTTTGCTCTAACATTAAATGCCTCCAAATGGTATTTAATTAACTTCCCGGGGTGAAGAAACCCTTTTTGAGAACTCAGAGTGAGTAAATTGGCCATTTTCATGCACTTTTAACCATTCCATAAATCTTGTGTTTTGGGCCCCTGGAAGCATGAAAATCACTTTAAACATGCTAATTTTAGCTCTAACACTGATGATCCACCTACAAATGTGAACTGACGTTCAAAAATAAAACATTTGAAAACGGACCATTTTCCACATTTCTGAAGCATGACGTAATGGGGGGGTGTTATCTCTTTTGTCGAAAATCAGCCGTTTTTGCTCTAACATTAAATGCCTCCAAATGGTATTTAATTAACTTCCCGAGCCCCTGGAAGCATGAAAATCACTTTAAACATGCTAATTTTAGCTCTAACACTGATGATCCACCTACAAATGTGAACTGACGTTCAAAAATAAAACATTTGAAAACGGACCATTTTCCACATTTCTGAAGCATGACGTAATGGGGGGGGTGTTATCTCTTTTGTCGAAAATCAGCCGTTTTTGCTCTAACATTAAATGCCTCCAAATGGTATTTAATTAACTTCCCGGGGTGAAGAAACCCTTTTTGAGAACTCAGAGTGAGTAAATTGGCCATTTTCATGCACTTTTAACCATTCCATAAATCTTGTGTTTTGGGCCCCTGGAAGCATGAAAATCACTTTAAACATGCTAATTTTAGCTCTAACACTGATGATCCACCTACAAATGTGAACTGACGTTCAAAAATAAAACATTTGAAAACGGACCATTTTCCACATTTCTGAAGCATGACGTAATGGGGGGGTGTTATCTCTTTTGTCGAAAATCAGCCGTTTTTGCTCTAACATTAAATGCCTCCAAATGGTATTTAATTAACTTCCCGAGCCCCTGGAAGCATGAAAATCACTTTAAACATGCTAATTTTAGCTCTAACACTGATGATCCACCTACAAATGTGAACTGACGTTCAAAAAGAAAACATTTGAAAACGGACCATTTTCCACATTTCTGAAGCATGACGTAATGGGGGGGTGTTATCTCTTTTGTCGAAAATCAGCCGTTTTTGCTCGAACATTAAATGCCTCCAAATGGTATTTAATTAACTTCCCGAGCCCCTGGAAGCATGAAAATCACTTTAAACATGCTAATTTTAGCTCTAACACTGATGATCCACCTACAAATGTGAACTGACGTTCAAAAATAAAACATTTGAAAACGGACCATTTTCCACATTTCTGAAGCATGACGTAATGGGGGGGTGTTATCTCTTTTGTTGAAAATCAGCCGTTTTTGCTCTAACATTAAATGCCTCCAAATGGTATTTAATTAACTTCCCGGGGTGAAGAAACCCTTTTTGAGAACTCAGAGTGAGTAAATTGGCCATTTTCATTCACTTTTAACCATTCCATAAATCTTGTGTTTTGGGCCCCTGGAAGCATGAAAATCACTTTAAACGTGCTAATTTTAGCTCTAACACTGATGATCCACCTACAAATGTGAACTGACGTTCAAAAATAAAACATTTGAAAACGGACCATTTTCCACATTTCTGAAGCATGACGTAATGGGGGGGTGTTATCTCTTTTGTCGAAAATCAGCCGTTTTTGCTCTAACATTAAATGCCTCCAAATGGTATTTAATTAACTTCCCGGGGTGAAGAAACCCTTTTTGAGAACTCAGAGTGAGTAAATTGGCCATTTTCATGCACTTTTAACCATTCCATAAATCTTGTGTTTTGGGCCCCTGGAAGAATGAAAATCACTTTAAACATGCTAATTTTAGCTCTAACACTGATGATCCACCTACAAATGTGAACTGACGTTCAAAAATAAAACATTTGAAAACGGACCATTTTCCACATTTCTGAAGCATGACGTAATGGGGGGGTGTTATCTCTTTTGTCGAAAATCAGCCGTTTTTGCTCGAACATTAAATGCCTCCAAATGGTATTTAATTAACTTCCCGAGCCCCTGGAAGCATGAAAATCACTTTAAACATGCTAATTTTAGCTCTAACACTGATGATCCACCTACAAATGTGAACTGACGTTCAAAAATAAAACATTTGAAAACGGACCATTTTCCACATTTCTGAAGCATGACGTAATGGGGGGGTGTTATCTCTTTTGTCGAAAATCAGCCGTTTTTGCTCGAACATTAAATGCCTCCAAATGGTATTTAATTAACTTCCCGGGGTGAAGAAACCCTTTTTGAGAACTCAGAGTGAGTAAATTGGCCATTTTCATTCACTTTTAACCATTCCATAAATCTTGTGTTTTGGGCCCCTGGAAGCATGAAAATCACTTTAAACATGCTAATTTTAGCTCTAACACTGATGATCCACCTACAAATGTGAACTGACGTTCAAAAATAAAACATTTGAAAACGGACCATTTTCCACATTTCTGAAGCATGACGTAATGGGGGGGTGTTATCTCTTTTGTCGAAAATCAGCCGTTTTTGCTCTAACATTAAATGCCTCCAAATGGTATTTAATTAACTTCCCGGGGTGAAGAAACCCTTTTTGAGAACTCAGAGTGCGTAAATTGGCCATTTTCATGCACTTTTAACCATTCCATAAATCTTGTGTTTTGGGCCCCTGGAAGCATGAAAATCACTTTAAACATGCTAATTTTAGCTCTAACACTGATGATCCACCTACAAATGTGAACTGACGTTCAAAAATAAAACATTTGAAAACGGACCATTTTCCACATTTCTGAAGCATGACGTAATGGGGGGGTGTTATCTCTTTTGTCGAAAATCAGCCGTTTTTGCTCTAACATTAAATGCCTCCAAATGGTATTTAATTAACTTCCCGAGCCCCTGGAAGCATGAAAATCACGTTAAACATGCTAATTTTAGCTCTAACACTGATGATCCACCTACAAATGTGAACTGACGTTCAAAAATAAAACATTTGAAAACGGACCATTTTCCACATTTCTGAAGCATGACGTAATGGGGGGGTGTTATCTCTTTTGTCGAAAATCAGCCGTTTTTGCTCTAACATTAAATGCCTCCAAATGGTATTTAATTAACTTCCCGGGGTGAAGAAACCCTTTTTGAGAACTCAGAGTGAGTAAATTGGCCATTTTCATGCACTTTTAACCATTCCATAAATCTTGTGTTTTGGGCCCCTGGAAGCATGAAAATCACTTTAAACATGCTAATTTTAGCTCTAACACTGATGATCCACCTACAAATGTGAACTGACGTTCAAAAATAAAACATTTGAAAACGGACCATTTTCCACATTTCTGAAGCATGACGTAATGGGGGGGTGTTATCTCTTTTGTCGAAAATCAGCCGTTTTTGCTCTAACATTAAATGCCTCCAAATGGTATTTAATTAACTTCCCGAGCCCCTGGAAGCATGAAAATCACTTTAAACATGCTAATTTTAGCTCTAACACTGATGATCCACCTACAAATGTGAACTGACGTTCAAAAATAAAACATTTGAAAACGGACCATTTTCCACATTTCTGAAGCATGACGTAATGGGGGGGTGTTATCTCTTTTGTCGAAAATCAGCCGTTTTTGCTCGAACATTAAATGCCTCCAAATGGTATTTAATTAACTTCCCGAGCCCCTGGAAGCATGAAAATCACTTTAAACATGCTAATTTTAGCTCTAACACTGATGATCCACCTACAAATGTGAACTGAATTCAAAAATAAAACATTTGAAAACGGACCATTTTCCACATTTCTGAAGCATGACGTAATGGGGGGGTGTTATCTCTTTTGTTGAAAATCAGCCGTTTTTGCTCTAACATTAAATGCCTCAAATGGTATTTAATTAACTTCCCGGGGTGAAGAAACCCTTTTTGAGAACTCAGAGTGAGTAAATTGGCCATTTTCATTCACTTTTAACCATTCCATAAATCTTGTGTTTTGGGCCCCTGGAAGCATGAAAATCACTTTAAACATGCTAATTTTAGCTCTAACACTGATGATCCACCTACAAATGTGAACTGACGTTCAAAAATAAAACATTTGAAAACGGACCATTTTCCACATTTCTGAAGCATGACGTAATGGGGGGTGTTATCTCTTTTGTCGAAAATCAGCCGTTTTTGCTCGAACATTAAATGCCTCCAAATGGTATTTAATTAACTTCCCGGGGTGAAGAAACCCTTTTTGAGAACTCAGAGTGAGTAAATTGGCCATTTTCATGCACTTTTAACCATTCCATAAATCTTGTGTTTTGGGCCCCTGGAAGCATGAAAATCACTTTAAACATGCTAATTTTAGCTCTAACACTGATGATCCACCTACAAATGTGAACTGACGTTCAAAAATAAAACATTTGAAAACGGACCATTTTCCACATTTCTGAAGCATGACGTAATGGGGGGGTGTTATCTCTTTTGTCGAAAATCAGCCGTTTTTGCTCTAACATTAAATGCCTCCAAATGGTATTTAATTAACTTCCCGAGCCCCTGGAAGCATGAAAATCACTTTAAACATGCTAATTTTAGCTCTAACACTGATGATCCACCTACAAATGTGAACTGACGTTCAAAAATAAAACATTTGAAAACGGACCATTTTCCACATTTCTGAAGCATGACGTAATGGGGGGGTGTTATCTCTTTTGTCGAAAATCAGCCGTTTTTGCTCTAACATTAAATGCCTCCAAATGGTATTTAATTAACTTCCCGGGGTGAAGAAACCCTTTTTGAGAACTCAGAGTGAGTAAATTGGCCATTTTCATGCACTTTTAACCATTCCATAAATCTTGTGTTTTGGGCCCCTGGAAGCATGAAAATCACTTTAAACATGCTAATTTTAGCTCTAACACTGATGATCCACCTACAAATGTGAACTGACGTTCAAAAATAAAACATTTGAAAACGGACCATTTTCCACATTTCTGAAGCATAACGTAATGGGGGGGTGTTATCTCTTTTGTCGAAAATCAGCCGTTTTTGCTCTAACATTAAATGCCTCCAAATGGTATTTAATTAACTTCCCGAGCCCCTGGAAGCATGAAAATCACTTTAAACATGCTAATTTTAGCTCTAACACTGATGATCCACCTACAAATGTGAACTGACGTTCAAAAATAAAACATTTGAAAACGGACCATTTTCCACATTTCTGAAGCATGACGTAATGGGGGGGTGTTATCTCTTTTGTCGAAAATCAGCCGTTTTTGCTCGAACATTAAATGCCTCCAAATGGTATTTAATTAACTTCCCGAGCCCCTGGAAGCATGAAAATCACTTTAAACATGCTAATTTTAGCTCTAACACTGATGATCCACCTACAAATGTGAACTGACGTTCAAAAATAAAACATTTGAAAACGGACCATTTTCCACATTTCTGAAGCATGACGTAATGGGGGGGTGTTATCTCTTTTGTGGAAAATCAGCCGTTTTTGCTCTAACATTAAATGCCTCCAAATGGTATTTAATTAACTTCCCGAGCCCCTGGAAGCATGAAAATCACTTTAAACATGCTAATTTTAGCTCTAACACTGATGATCCACCTACAAATGTGAACTGACGTTCAAAAATAAAACATTTGAAAACGGACCATTTTCCACATTTCTGAAGCATGACGTAATGGGGGGGTGTTATCTCTTTTGTCGAAAATCAGCCGTTTTTGCTCGAACATTAAATGCATCCAAATGGTATTTAATTAACTTCCCGGGGTGAAGAAACCCTTTTTGAGAACTCAGAGTGAGTAAATTGGCCATTTTCATGCACTTTTAACCATTCCATAAATCTTGTGTTTTGGGCCCCTGGAAGCATGAAAATCACTTTAAACATGCTAATTTTAGCTCTAACACTGATGATCCACCTACAAATGTGAACTGACGTTCAAAAATAAAACATTTGAAAACGGACCATTTTCCACATTTCTGAAGCATGACGTAATGGGGGGGGGGTGTTATCTCTTTTGTCGAAAATCAGCCGTTTTTGCTCGAACATTAAATGCCTCCAAATGGTATTTAATTAACTTCCCGAGCCCCTGGAAGCATGAAAATCACTTTAAACATGCTAATTTTAGCTCTAACACTGATGATCCACCTACAAATGTGAACTGACGTTCAAAAATAAAACATTTGAAAACGGACCATTTTCCACATTTCTGAAGCATGACGTAATGGGGGGGTGTTATCTCTTTTGTCGAAAATCAGCCGTTTTTGCTCTAACATTAAATGCCTCCAAATGGTATTTAATTAACTTCCCGGGGTGAAGAAACCCTTTTTGAGAACTCAGAGTGAGTAAATTGGCCATTTTCATGCACTTTTAACCATTCCATAAATCTTGTGTTTTGGGCCCCTGGAAGCATGAAAATCACTTTAAACATGCTAATTTTAGCTCTAACACTGATGATCCACCTACAAATGTGAACTGACGTTCAAAAATAAAACATTTGAAAACGGACCATTTTCCACATTTCTGAAGCATGACGTAATGGGGGGGGGTGTTATCTCTTTTGTCGAAAATCAGCCGTTTCTGCTCGAACATTAAATGCCTCCAAATGGTATTTAATTAACTTCCCCAGCCCCTGGAAGCATGAAAATCACTTTAAACATGCTAATTTTAGCTCTAACACTGATGATCCACCTACAAATGTGAACTGACGTTCAAAAATAAAACATTTGAAAACGGACCATTTTCCACATTTCTGAAGCATGACGTAATGGGGGGGTGTTATCTCTTTTGTTGAAAATCAGCCGTTTTTGCTCGAACATTAAATGCCTCCAAATGGTATTTAATTAACTTCCCGGGGTGAAGAAACCCTTTTTGAGAACTCAGAGTGAGTAAATTGGCCATTTTCATGCACTTTTAACCATTCCATAAATCTTGTGTTTTGGGCCCCTGGAAGCATGAAAATCACTTTAAACATGCTAATTTTAGCTCTAACACTGATGATCCACCTACAAATGTGAACTGACGTTCAAAAATAAAACATTTGAAAACGGACCATTTCCACATTTCTGAAGCATGACGTAATGGGGGGGTGTTATCTCTTTTGTCGAAAATCAGCCGTTTTTGCTCTAACATTAAATGCCTCCAAATGGTATTTAATTAACTTCCCGAGCCCCTGGAAGCATGAAAATCACTTTAAACATGCTAATTTTAGCTCTAACACTGATGATCCACCTACAAATGTGAACTGACGTTCAAAAATAAAACATTTGAAAACGGACCATTTTCCACATTTCTGAAGCATGACGTAATGGGGGGGTGTTATCTCTTTTGTCGAAAATCAGCCGTTTTTGCTCTAACATTAAATGCCTCCAAATGGTATTTAATTAACTTCCCGGGGTGAAGAAACCCTTTTTGAGAACTCAGAGTGAGTAAATTGGCCATTTTCATGCACTTTTAACCATTCCATAAATCTTGTGTTTTGGGCCCCTGGAAGCATGAAAATCACTTTAAACATGCTAATTTTAGCTCTAACACTGATGATCCACCTACAAATGTGAACTGACGTTCAAAAATAAAACATTTGAAAACGGACCATTTTCCACATTTCTGAAGCATAACGTAATGGGGGGGTGTTATCTCTTTTGTCGAAAATCAGCCGTTTTTGCTCTAACATTAAATGCCTCCAAATGGTATTTAATTAACTTCCCGAGCCCCTGGAAGCATGAAAATCACTTTAAACATGCTAATTTTAGCTCTAACACTGATGATCCACCTACAAATGTGAACTGACGTTCAAAAATAAAACATTTGAAAACGGACCATTTTCCACATTTCTGAAGCATGACGTAATGGGGGGGTGTTATCTCTTTTGTCGAAAATCAGCCGTTTTTGCTCGAACATTAAATGCCTCCAAATGGTATTTAATTAACTTCCCGAGCCCCTGGAAGCATGAAAATCACTTTAAACATGCTAATTTTAGCTCTAACACTGATGATCCACCTACAAATGTGAACTGACGTTCAAAAATAAAACATTTGAAAACGGACCATTTTCCACATTTCTGAAGCATGACGTAATGGGGGGGTGTTATCTCTTTTGTGGAAAATCAGCCGTTTTTGCTCTAACATTAAATGCCTCCAAATGGTATTTAATTAACTTCCCGAGCCCCTGGAAGCATGAAAATCACTTTAAACATGCTAATTTTAGCTCTAACACTGATGATCCACCTACAAATGTGAACTGACGTTCAAAAATAAAACATTTGAAAACGGACCATTTTCCACATTTCTGAAGCATGACGTAATGGGGGGGTGTTATCTCTTTTGTCGAAAATCAGCCGTTTTTGCTCGAACATTAAATGCATCCAAATGGTATTTAATTAACTTCCCGGGGTGAAGAAACCCTTTTTGAGAACTCAGAGTGAGTAAATTGGCCATTTTCATGCACTTTTAACCATTCCATAAATCTTGTGTTTTGGGCCCCTGGAAGCATGAAAATCACTTTAAACATGCTAATTTTAGCTCTAACACTGATGATCCACCTACAAATGTGAACTGACGTTCAAAAATAAAACATTTGAAAACGGACCATTTTCCACATTTCTGAAGCATGACGTAATGGGGGGGGGTGTTATCTCTTTTGTCGAAAATCAGCCGTTTTTGCTCGAACATTAAATGCCTCCAAATGGTATTTAATTAACTTCCCGAGCCCCTGGAAGCATGAAAATCACTTTAAACATGCTAATTTTAGCTCTAACACTGATGATCCACCTACAAATGTGAACTGACGTCCAAAAATAAAACATTTGAAAACGGACCATTTTCCACATTTCTGAAGCATGACGTAATGGGGGGGTGTTATCTCTTTTGTCGAAAATCAGCCGTTTTTGCTCGAACATTAAATGCCTCCAAATGGTATTTAATTAACTTCCCGAGCCCCTGGAAGCATGAAAATCACTTTAAACATGCTAATTTTAGCTCTAACACTGATGATCCACCTACAAATGTGAACTGACGTTCAAAAATAAAACATTTGAAAACGGACCATTTTCCACATTTCTGAAGCATGACGTAATGGGGGGGTGTTATCTCTTTTGTGGAAAATCAGCCGTTTTTGCTCTAACATTAAATGCCTCCAAATGGTATTTAATTAACTTCCCGAGCCCCTGGAAGCATGAAAATCACTTTAAACATGCTAATTTTAGCTCTAACACTGATGATCCACCTACAAATGTGAACTGACGTTCAAAAATAAAACATTTGAAAACGGACCATTTTCCACATTTCTGAAGCATGACGTAATGGGGGGGTGTTATCTCTTTTGTCGAAAATCAGCCGTTTTTGCTCGAACATTAAATGCATCCAAATGGTATTTAATTAACTTCCCGCGGTGAAGAAACCCTTTTTGAGAACTCAGAGTGAGTAAATTGGCCATTTTCATGCACTTTTAACCATTCCATAAATCTTGTGTTTTGGGCCCCTGGAAGCATGAAAATCACTTTAAACATGCTAATTTTAGCTCTAACACTGATGATCCACCTACAAATGTGAACTGACGTTCAAAAATAAAACATTTGAAAACGGACCATTTTCCACATTTCTGAAGCATGACATAATGGGGGGGTGTTATCTCTTTTGTCGAAAATCAGCCGTTTTTGCTCTAACATTAAATGCCTCCAAATGGTATTTAATTAACTTCCCGGGGTGAAGAAACCCTTTTTGAGAACTCAGAGTGAGTAAATTGGCCATTTTCATGCACTTTTAACCATTCCATAAATCTTGTGTTTTGGGCCCCTGGAAGCATGAAAATCACTTTAAACATGCTAATTTTAGCTCTAACACTGATGATCCACCTACAAATGTGAACTGACGTTCAAAAATAAAACATTTGAAAACGGACCATTTTCCACATTTCTGAAGCATGACGTAATGGGGGGGGGTGTTATCTCTTTTGTCGAAAATCAGCCGTTTCTGCTCGAACATTAAATGCCTCCAAATGGTATTTAATTAACTTCCCGAGCCCCTGGAAGCATGAAAATCACTTTAAACATGCTAATTTTAGCTCTAACACTGATGATCCACCTACAAATGTGAACTGACGTTCAAAAATAAAACATTTGAAAACGGACCATTTTCCACATTTCTGAAGCATGACGTAATGGGGGGGTGTTATCTCTTTTGTGGAAAATCAGCCGTTTTTGCTCGAACATTAAATGCCTCTAAATGGTATTTATTTCACTTCCCGAGCCCCTGGAAGCATGAAAATCACTTCAAACATGCTAATTTTAGCTCTAACACTGATGATCCACCTACAAATGTGAACTGACGTTCAAAAATAAAACATTTGAAAACGGACCATTTTCCACATTTCTGAAGCATGACGTAATGGGGGGGTGTTATCCCTTTTGTCGAAAATCAGCCGTTTTTGCTCGAACATTAAATGCCTCCAAATGGTATTTAATTAACTTCCCGAGCCCCTGGAAGCATGAAAATCACTTTAAACATGCTAATTTTAGCTCTAACACTGATGATCCACCTACAAATGTGAACTGACGTTCAAAAATAAAACATTTGAAAACGGACCATTTTCCACATTTCTGAAGCATGACGTAATGGGGGGGTGTTATCTCTTTTGTTGAAAATCAGCCGTTTTTGCTCTAACATTAAATGCCTCAAATGGTATTTAATTAACTTCCCGGAGTGAAGAAACCCTTTTTGAGAACTCAGAGTGAGTAAATTGGCCATTTTCATTCACTTTTAACCATTCCATAAATCTTGTGTTTTGGGCCCCTGGAAGCATGAAAATCACTTTAAACATGCTAATTTTAGCTCTAACACTGATGATCCACCTACAAATGTGAACTGACGTTCAAAAATAAAACATTTGAAAACGGACCATTTTCCACATTTCTGAAGCATGACGTAATGGGGGGTGTTATCTCTTTTGTCGAAAATCAGCCGTTTTTGCTCGAACATTAAATGCCTCCAAATGGTATTTAATTAACTTCCCGGGGTGAAGAAACCCTTTTTGAGAACTCAGAGTGAGTAAATTGGCCATTTTCATGCACTTTTAACCATTCCATAAATCTTGTGTTTTGGGCCCCTGGAAGCATGAAAATCACTTTAAACATGCTAATTTTAGCTCTAACACTGATGATCCACCTACAAATGTGAACTGACGTTCAAAAATAAAACATTTGAAAACGGACCATTTCCACATTTCTGAAGCATGACGTAATGGGGGGGTGTTATCTCTTTTGTCGAAAATCAGCCGTTTTTGCTCTAACATTAAATGCCTCCAAATGGTATTTAATTAACTTCCCGAGCCCCTGGAAGCATGAAAATCACTTTAAACATGCTAATTTTAGCTCTAACACTGATGATCCACCTACAAATGTGAACTGACGTTCAAAAATAAAACATTTGAAAACGGACCATTTTCCACATTTCTGAAGCATGACGTAATGGGGGGGTGTTATCTCTTTTGTCGAAAATCAGCCGTTTTTGCTCTAACATTAAATGCCTCCAAATGGTATTTAATTAACTTCCCGGGGTGAAGAAACCCTTTTTGAGAACTCAGAGTGAGTAAATTGGCCATTTTCATGCACTTTTAACCATTCCATAAATCTTGTGTTTTGGGCCCCTGGAAGCATGAAAATCACTTTAAACATGCTAATTTTAGCTCTAACACTGATGATCCACCTACAAATGTGAACTGACGTTCAAAAATAAAACATTTGAAAACGGACCATTTTCCACATTTCTGAAGCATAACGTAATGGGGGGGTGTTATCTCTTTTGTCGAAAATCAGCCGTTTTTGCTCTAACATTAAATGCCTCCAAATGGTATTTAATTAACTTCCCGAGCCCCTGGAAGCATGAAAATCACTTTAAACATGCTAATTTTAGCTCTAACACTGATGATCCACCTACAAATGTGAACTGACGTTCAAAAATAAAACATTTGAAAACGGACCATTTTCCACATTTCTGAAGCATGACGTAATGGGGGGGTGTTATCTCTTTTGTCGAAAATCAGCCGTTTTTGCTCGAACATTAAATGCCTCCAAATGGTATTTAATTAACTTCCCGAGCCCCTGGAAGCATGAAAATCACTTTAAACATGCTAATTTTAGCTCTAACACTGATGATCCACCTACAAATGTGAACTGACGTTCAAAAATAAAACATTTGAAAACGGACCATTTTCCACATTTCTGAAGCATGACGTAATGGGGGGGTGTTATCTCTTTTGTGGAAAATCAGCCGTTTTTGCTCTAACATTAAATGCCTCCAAATGGTATTTAATTAACTTCCCGAGCCCCTGGAAGCATGAAAATCACTTTAAACATGCTAATTTTAGCTCTAACACTGATGATCCACCTACAAATGTGAACTGACGTTCAAAAATAAAACATTTGAAAACGGACCATTTTCCACATTTCTGAAGCATGACGTAATGGGGGGGTGTTATCTCTTTTGTCGAAAATCAGCCGTTTTTGCTCGAACATTAAATGCATCCAAATGGTATTTAATTAACTTCCCGGGGTGAAGAAACCCTTTTTGAGAACTCAGAGTGAGTAAATTGGCCATTTTCATGCACTTTTAACCATTCCATAAATCTTGTGTTTTGGGCCCCTGGAAGCATGAAAATCACTTTAAACATGCTAATTTTAGCTCTAACACTGATGATCCACCTACAAATGTGAACTGACGTTCAAAAATAAAACATTTGAAAACGGACCATTTTCCACATTTCTGAAGCATGACGTAATGGGGGGGGTGTTATCTCTTTTGTCGAAAATCAGCCGTTTTTGCTCGAACATTAAATGCCTCCAAATGGTATTTAATTAACTTCCCGAGCCCCTGGAAGCATGAAAATCACTTTAAACATGCTAATTTTAGCTCTAACACTGATGATCCACCTACAAATGTGAACTGACGTCCAAAAATAAAACATTTGAAAACGGACCATTTTCCACATTTCTGAAGCATGACGTAATGGGGGGGTGTTATCTCTTTTGTCGAAAATCAGCCGTTTTTGCTCGAACATTAAATGCCTCCAAATGGTATTTAATTAACTTCCCGAGCCCCTGGAAGCATGAAAATCACTTTAAACATGCTAATTTTAGCTCTAACACTGATGATCCACCTACAAATGTGAACTGACGTTCAAAAATAAAACATTTGAAAACGGACCATTTTCCACATTTCTGAAGCATGACGTAATGGGGGGGTGTTATCTCTTTTGTGGAAAATCAGCCGTTTTTGCTCTAACATTAAATGCCTCCAAATGGTATTTAATTAACTTCCCGAGCCCCTGGAAGCATGAAAATCACTTTAAACATGCTAATTTTAGCTCTAACACTGATGATCCACCTACAAATGTGAACTGACGTTCAAAAATAAAACATTTGAAAACGGACCATTTTCCACATTTCTGAAGCATGACGTAATGGGGGGGTGTTATCTCTTTTGTCGAAAATCAGCCGTTTTTGCTCGAACATTAAATGCATCCAAATGGTATTTAATTAACTTCCCGCGGTGAAGAAACCCTTTTTGAGAACTCAGAGTGAGTAAATTGGCCATTTTCATGCACTTTTAACCATTCCATAAATCTTGTGTTTTGGGCCCCTGGAAGCATGAAAATCACTTTAAACATGCTAATTTTAGCTCTAACACTGATGATCCACCTACAAATGTGAACTGACGTTCAAAAATAAAACATTTGAAAACGGACCATTTTCCACATTTCTGAAGCATGACGTAATGGGGGGGGGGGTGTTATCTCTTTTGTCGAAAATCAGCCGTTTTTGCTCGAACATTAAATGCCTCCAAATGGTATTTAATTAACTTCCCGAGCCCCTGGAAGCATGAAAATCACTTTAAACATGCTAATTTTAGCTCTAACACTGATGATCCACCTACAAATGTGAACTGACGTTCAAAAATAAAACATTTGAAAACGGACCATTTTCCACATTTCTGAAGCATGGCGTAATGGGGGGGTGTTATCTCTTTTGTCGAAAATCAGCCGTTTTTGCTCTAACATTAAATGCCTCCAAATGGTATTTAATTAACTTTCCGGGGTGAAGAAACCCTTTTTGAGAACTCAGAGTGAGTAAATTGGCCATTTTCATGCACTTTTAACCATTCCATAAATCTTGTGTTTTGGGCCCCTGGAAGCATGAAAATCACTTTAAACATGCTAATTTTAGCTCTAACACTGATGATCCACCTACAAATGTGAACTGACGTTCAAAAATAAAACATTTGAAAACGGACCATTTTCCACATTTCTGAAGCATGACGTAATGGGGGGGGGTGTTATCTCTTTTGTCGAAAATCAGCCGTTTTTGCTCGAACATTAAATGCCTCCAAATGGTATTTAATTAACTTCCCGAGCCCCTGGAAGCATGAAAATCACTTTAAACATGCTAATTTTAGCTCTAACACTGATGATCCACCTACAAATGTGAACTGACGTTCAAAAATAAAACATTTGAAAACGGACCATTTTCCACATTTCTGAAGCATGACGTAATGGGGGGGTGTTATCTCTTTTGTGGAAAATCAGCCGTTTTTGCTCGAACATTAAATGCCTCCAAATGGTATTTATTTCACTTCCCGAGCCCCTGGAAGCATGAAAATCACTTCAAACATGCTAATTTTAGCTCTAACACTGATGATCCACCTACAAATGTGAACTGACGTTCAAAAATAAAACATTTGAAAACGGACCATTTTCCACATTTCTGAAGCATGACGTAATGGGGGGGTGTTATCCCTTTTGTCGAAAATCAGCCGTTTTTGCTCGAACATTAAATGCCTCCAAATGGTATTTAATTAACTTCCCGAGCCCCTGGAAGCATGAAAATCACTTTAAACATGCTAATTTTAGCTCTAACACTGATGATCCACCTACAAATGTGAACTGACGTTCAAAAATAAAACATTTGAAAACGGACCATTTTCCACATTTCTGAAGCATGACGTAATGGGGGGGTGTTATCTCTTTTGTGGAAAATCAGCCTTTTTTGCTCTAACATTAAATGCCTCCAAATGGTATTTAATTAACTTCCCGAGCCCCTGGAAGCATGAAAATCACTTTAAACATGCTAATTTTAGCTCTAACACTGATGATCCACCTACAAATGTGAACTGACGTTCAAAAATAAAACATTTGAAAACGGACCATTTTCCACATTTCTGAAGCATGACGTAATGGGGGGGTGTTATCTCTTTTGTCGAAAATCAGCCGTTTTTGCTCGAACATTAAATGCCTCCAAATGGTATTTAATTAACTTCCCGGGGTGAAGAAACCCTTTTTGAGAACTCAGAGTGAGTAAATTGGCCATTTTCATGCACTTTTAACCATTCCATAAATCTTGTGTTTTGGGCCCCTGGAAGCATGAAAATCACTTTAAACATGCTAATTTTAGCTCTAACACTGATGATCCACCTACAAATGTGAACTGACGTTCAAAAATAAAACATTTGAAAACGGACCATTTTCCACATTTCTGAAGCATGACGTAATGGGGGGGGGTGTTATCTCTTTTGTCGAAAATCAGCCGTTTCTGCTCGAACATTAAATGCCTCCAAATGGTATTTAATTAACTTCCCGAGCCCCTGGAAGCATGAAAATCACTTTAAACATGCTAATTTTAGCTCTAACACTGATGATCCACCTACAAATGTGAACTGACGTTCAAAAATAAAACATTTGAAAACGGACCATTTTCCACATTTCTGAAGCATGACGTAATGGGGGGGTGTTATCTCTTTTGTGGAAAATCAGCCGTTTTTGCTCGAACATTAAATGCCTCTAAATGGTATTTATTTCACTTCCCGAGCCCCTGGAAGCATGAAAATCACTTCAAACATGCTAATTTTAGCTCTAACACTGATGATCCACCTACAAATGTGAACTGACGTTCAAAAATAAAACATTTGAAAACGGACCATTTTCCACATTTCTGAAGCATGACGTAATGGGGGGGTGTTATCCCTTTTGTCGAAAATCAGCCGTTTTTGCTCGAACATTAAATGCCTCCAAATGGTATTTAATTAACTTCCCGAGCCCCTGGAAGCATGAAAATCACTTTAAACATGCTAATTTTAGCTCTAACACTGATGATCCACCTACAAATGTGAACTGACGTTCAAAAATAAAACATTTGAAAACGGACCATTTTCCACATTTCTGAAGCATGACATAATGGGGGGGTGTTATCTCTTTTGTTGAAAATCAGCCGTTTTTGCTCTAACATTAAATGCCTCAAATGGTATTTAATTAACTTCCCGGAGTGAAGAAACCCTTTTTGAGAACTCAGAGTGAGTAAATTGGCCATTTTCATTCACTTTTAACCATTCCATAAATCTTGTGTTTTGGGCCCCTGGAAGCATGAAAATCACTTTAAACATGCTAATTTTAGCTCTAACACTGATGATCCACCTACAAATGTGAACTGACGTTCAAAAATAAAACATTTGAAAACGGACCATTTTCCACATTTCTGAAGCATGACGTAATGGGGGGTGTTATCTCTTTTGTCGAAAATCAGCCGTTTTTGCTCGAACATTAAATGCCTCCAAATGGTATTTAATTAACTTCCCGGGGTGAAGAAACCCTTTTTGAGAACTCAGAGTGAGTAAATTGGCCATTTTCATGCACTTTTAACCATTCCATAAATCTTGTGTTTTGGGCCCCTGGAAGCATGAAAATCACTTTAAACATGCTAATTTTAGCTCTAACACTGATGATCCACCTACAAATGTGAACTGACGTTCAAAAATAAAACATTTGAAAACGGACCATTTCCACATTTCTGAAGCATGACGTAATGGGGGGGTGTTATCTCTTTTGTCGAAAATCAGCCGTTTTTGCTCTAACATTAAATGCCTCCAAATGGTATTTAATTAACTTCCCGAGCCCCTGGAAGCATGAAAATCACTTTAAACATGCTAATTTTAGCTCTAACACTGATGATCCACCTACAAATGTGAACTGACGTTCAAAAATAAAACATTTGAAAACGGACCATTTTCCACATTTCTGAAGCATGACGTAATGGGGGGGTGTTATCTCTTTTGTCGAAAATCAGCCGTTTTTGCTCTAACATTAAATGCCTCCAAATGGTATTTAATTAACTTCCCGGGGTGAAGAAACCCTTTTTGAGAACTCAGAGTGAGTAAATTGGCCATTTTCATGCACTTTTAACCATTCCATAAATCTTGTGTTTTGGGCCCCTGGAAGCATGAAAATCACTTTAAACATGCTAATTTTAGCTCTAACACTGATGATCCACCTACAAATGTGAACTGACGTTCAAAAATAAAACATTTGAAAACGGACCATTTTCCACATTTCTGAAGCATAACGTAATGGGGGGGTGTTATCTCTTTTGTCGAAAATCAGCCGTTTTTGCTCTAACATTAAATGCCTCCAAATGGTATTTAATTAACTTCCCGAGCCCCTGGAAGCATGAAAATCACTTTAAACATGCTAATTTTAGCTCTAACACTGATGATCCACCTACAAATGTGAACTGACGTTCAAAAATAAAACATTTGAAAACGGACCATTTTCCACATTTCTGAAGCATGACGTAATGGGGGGGTGTTATCTCTTTTGTCGAAAATCAGCCGTTTTTGCTCGAACATTAAATGCCTCCAAATGGTATTTAATTAACTTCCCGAGCCCCTGGAAGCATGAAAATCACTTTAAACATGCTAATTTTAGCTCTAACACTGATGATCCACCTACAAATGTGAACTGACGTTCAAAAATAAAACATTTGAAAACGGACCATTTTCCACATTTCTGAAGCATGACGTAATGGGGGGGTGTTATCTCTTTTGTGGAAAATCAGCCGTTTTTGCTCTAACATTAAATGCCTCCAAATGGTATTTAATTAACTTCCCGAGCCCCTGGAAGCATGAAAATCACTTTAAACATGCTAATTTTAGCTCTAACACTGATGATCCACCTACAAATGTGAACTGACGTTCAAAAATAAAACATTTGAAAACGGACCATTTTCCACATTTCTGAAGCATGACGTAATGGGGGGGTGTTATCTCTTTTGTCGAAAATCAGCCGTTTTTGCTCGAACATTAAATGCATCCAAATGGTATTTAATTAACTTCCCGGGGTGAAGAAACCCTTTTTGAGAACTCAGAGTGAGTAAATTGGCCATTTTCATGCACTTTTAACCATTCCATAAATCTTGTGTTTTGGGCCCCTGGAAGCATGAAAATCACTTTAAACATGCTAATTTTAGCTCTAACACTGATGATCCACCTACAAATGTGAACTGACGTTCAAAAATAAAACATTTGAAAACGGACCATTTTCCACATTTCTGAAGCATGACGTAATGGGGGGGGTGTTATCTCTTTTGTCGAAAATCAGCCGTTTTTGCTCTAACATTAAATGCCTCCAAATGGTATTTAATTAACTTCCCGGGGTGAAGAAACCCTTTTTGAGAACTCAGAGTGAGTAAATTGGCCATTTTCATGCACTTTTAACCATTCCATAAATCTTGTGTTTTGGGCCCCTGGAAGCATGAAAATCACTTTAAACATGCTAATTTTAGCTCTAACACTGATGATCCACCTACAAATGTGAACTGACGTTCAAAAATAAAACATTTGAAAACGGACCATTTTCCACATTTCTGAAGCATGACGTAATGGGGGGGTGTTATCTCTTTTGTCGAAAATCAGCCGTTTTTGCTCTAACATTAAATGCCTCCAAATGGTATTTAATTAACTTCCCGAGCCCCTGGAAGCATGAAAATCACTTTAAACATGCTAATTTTAGCTCTAACACTGATGATCCACCTACAAATGTGAACTGACGTTCAAAAATAAAACATTTGAAAACGGACCATTTTCCACATTTCTGAAGCATGACGTAATGGGGGGGTGTTATCTCTTTTGTCGAAAATCAGCCGTTTTTGCTCGAACATTAAATGCCTCCAAATGGTATTTAATTAACTTCCCGAGCCCCTGGAAGCATGAAAATCACTTTAAACATGCTAATTTTAGCTCTAACACTGATGATCCACCTACAAATGTGAACTGACGTTCAAAAATAAAACATTTGAAAACGGACCATTTTCCACATTTCTGAAGCATGACGTAATGGGGGGGTGTTATCTCTTTTGTTGAAAATCAGCCGTTTTTGCTCTAACATTAAATGCCTCCAAATGGTATTTAATTAACTTCCCGGGGTGAAGAAACCCTTTTTGAGAACTCAGAGTGAGTAAATTGGCCATTTTCATTCACTTTTAACCATTCCATAAATCTTGTGTTTTGGGCCCCTGGAAGCATGAAAATCACTTTAAACGTGCTAATTTTAGCTCTAACACTGATGATCCACCTACAAATGTGAACTGACGTTCAAAAATAAAACATTTGAAAACGGACCATTTTCCACATTTCTGAAGCATGACGTAATGGGGGGGTGTTATCTCTTTTGTCGAAAATCAGCCGTTTTTGCTCTAACATTAAATGCCTCCAAATGGTATTTAATTAACTTCCCGGGGTGAAGAAACCCTTTTTGAGAACTCAGAGTGAGTAAATTGGCCATTTTCATGCACTTTTAACCATTCCATAAATCTTGTGTTTTGGGCCCCTGGAAGAATGAAAATCACTTTAAACATGCTAATTTTAGCTCTAACACTGATGATCCACCTACAAATGTGAACTGACGTTCAAAAATAAAACATTTGAAAACGGACCATTTTCCACATTTCTGAAGCATGACGTAATGGGGGGGTGTTATCTCTTTTGTCGAAAATCAGCCGTTTTTGCTCGAACATTAAATGCCTCCAAATGGTATTTAATTAACTTCCCGAGCCCCTGGAAGCATGAAAATCACTTTAAACATGCTAATTTTAGCTCTAACACTGATGATCCACCTACAAATGTGAACTGACGTTCAAAAATAAAACATTTGAAAACGGACCATTTTCCACATTTCTGAAGCATGACGTAATGGGGGGGTGTTATCTCTTTTGTCGAAAATCAGCCGTTTTTGCTCGAACATTAAATGCCTCCAAATGGTATTTAATTAACTTCCCGGGGTGAAGAAACCCTTTTTGAGAACTCAGAGTGAGTAAATTGGCCATTTTCATTCACTTTTAACCATTCCATAAATCTTGTGTTTTGGGCCCCTGGAAGCATGAAAATCACTTTAAACATGCTAATTTTAGCTCTAACACTGATGATCCACCTACAAATGTGAACTGACGTTCAAAAATAAAACATTTGAAAACGGACCATTTTCCACATTTCTGAAGCATGACGTAATGGGGGGGTGTTATCTCTTTTGTCGAAAATCAGCCGTTTTTGCTCTAACATTAAATGCCTCCAAATGGTATTTAATTAACTTCCCGGGGTGAAGAAACCCTTTTTGAGAACTCAGAGTGCGTAAATTGGCCATTTTCATGCACTTTTAACCATTCCATAAATCTTGTGTTTTGGGCCCCTGGAAGCATGAAAATCACTTTAAACATGCTAATTTTAGCTCTAACACTGATGATCCACCTACAAATGTGAACTGACGTTCAAAAATAAAACATTTGAAAACGGACCATTTTCCACATTTCTGAAGCATGACGTAATGGGGGGGTGTTATCTCTTTTGTCGAAAATCAGCCGTTTTTGCTCTAACATTAAATGCCTCCAAATGGTATTTAATTAACTTCCCGAGCCCCTGGAAGCATGAAAATCACGTTAAACATGCTAATTTTAGCTCTAACACTGATGATCCACCTACAAATGTGAACTGACGTTCAAAAATAAAACATTTGAAAACGGACCATTTTCCACATTTCTGAAGCATGACGTAATGGGGGGGTGTTATCTCTTTTGTCGAAAATCAGCCGTTTTTGCTCTAACATTAAATGCCTCCAAATGGTATTTAATTAACTTCCCGGGGTGAAGAAACCCTTTTTGAGAACTCAGAGTGAGTAAATTGGCCATTTTCATGCACTTTTAACCATTCCATAAATCTTGTGTTTTGGGCCCCTGGAAGCATGAAAATCACTTTAAACATGCTAATTTTAGCTCTAACACTGATGATCCACCTACAAATGTGAACTGACGTTCAAAAATAAAACATTTGAAAACGGACCATTTTCCACATTTCTGAAGCATGACGTAATGGGGGGGTGTTATCTCTTTTGTCGAAAATCAGCCGTTTTTGCTCTAACATTAAATGCCTCCAAATGGTATTTAATTAACTTCCCGAGCCCCTGGAAGCATGAAAATCACTTTAAACATGCTAATTTTAGCTCTAACACTGATGATCCACCTACAAATGTGAACTGACGTTCAAAAATAAAACATTTGAAAACGGACCATTTTCCACATTTCTGAAGCATGACGTAATGGGGGGGTGTTATCTCTTTTGTCGAAAATCAGCCGTTTTTGCTCGAACATTAAATGCCTCCAAATGGTATTTAATTAACTTCCCGAGCCCCTGGAAGCATGAAAATCACTTTAAACATGCTAATTTTAGCTCTAACACTGATGATCCACCTACAAATGTGAACTGACGTTCAAAAATAAAACATTTGAAAACGGACCATTTTCCACATTTCTGAAGCATGACGTAATGGGGGGGTGTTATCTCTTTTGTTGAAAATCAGCCGTTTTTGCTCTAACATTAAATGCCTCAAATGGTATTTAATTAACTTCCCGGGGTGAAGAAACCCTTTTTGAGAACTCAGAGTGAGTAAATTGGCCATTTTCATTCACTTTTAACCATTCCATAAATCTTGTGTTTTGGGCCCCTGGAAGCATGAAAATCACTTTAAACATGCTAATTTTAGCTCTAACACTGATGATCCACCTACAAATGTGAACTGACGTTCAAAAATAAAACATTTGAAAACGGACCATTTTCCACATTTCTGAAGCATGACGTAATGGGGGGTGTTATCTCTTTTGTCGAAAATCAGCCGTTTTTGCTCGAACATTAAATGCCTCCAAATGGTATTTAATTAACTTCCCGGGGTGAAGAAACCCTTTTTGAGAACTCAGAGTGAGTAAATTGGCCATTTTCATGCACTTTTAACCATTCCATAAATCTTGTGTTTTGGGCCCCTGGAAGCATGAAAATCACTTTAAACATGCTAATTTTAGCTCTAACACTGATGATCCACCTACAAATGTGAACTGACGTTCAAAAATAAAACATTTGAAAACGGACCATTTTCCACATTTCTGAAGCATGACGTAATGGGGGGGTGTTATCTCTTTTGTCGAAAATCAGCCGTTTTTGCTCTAACATTAAATGCCTCCAAATGGTATTTAATTAACTTCCCGAGCCCCTGGAAGCATGAAAATCACTTTAAACATGCTAATTTTAGCTCTAACACTGATGATCCACCTACAAATGTGAACTGACGTTCAAAAATAAAACATTTGAAAACGGACCATTTTCCACATTTCTGAAGCATGACGTAATGGGGGGGTGTTATCTCTTTTGTCGAAAATCAGCCGTTTTTGCTCTAACATTAAATGCCTCCAAATGGTATTTAATTAACTTCCCGGGGTGAAGAAACCCTTTTTGAGAACTCAGAGTGAGTAAATTGGCCATTTTCATGCACTTTTAACCATTCCATAAATCTTGTGTTTTGGGCCCCTGGAAGCATGAAAATCACTTTAAACATGCTAATTTTAGCTCTAACACTGATGATCCACCTACAAATGTGAACTGACGTTCAAAAATAAAACATTTGAAAACGGACCATTTTCCACATTTCTGAAGCATAACGTAATGGGGGGGTGTTATCTCTTTTGTCGAAAATCAGCCGTTTTTGCTCTAACATTAAATGCCTCCAAATGGTATTTAATTAACTTCCCGAGCCCCTGGAAGCATGAAAATCACTTTAAACATGCTAATTTTAGCTCTAACACTGATGATCCACCTACAAATGTGAACTGACGTTCAAAAATAAAACATTTGAAAACGGACCATTTTCCACATTTCTGAAGCATGACGTAATGGGGGGGTGTTATCTCTTTTGTCGAAAATCAGCCGTTTTTGCTCGAACATTAAATGCCTCCAAATGGTATTTAATTAACTTCCCGAGCCCCTGGAAGCATGAAAATCACTTTAAACATGCTAATTTTAGCTCTAACACTGATGATCCACCTACAAATGTGAACTGACGTTCAAAAATAAAACATTTGAAAACGGACCATTTTCCACATTTCTGAAGCATGACGTAATGGGGGGGTGTTATCTCTTTTGTGGAAAATCAGCCGTTTTTGCTCTAACATTAAATGCCTCCAAATGGTATTTAATTAACTTCCCGAGCCCCTGGAAGCATGAAAATCACTTTAAACATGCTAATTTTAGCTCTAACACTGATGATCCACCTACAAATGTGAACTGACGTTCAAAAATAAAACATTTGAAAACGGACCATTTTCCACATTTCTGAAGCATGACGTAATGGGGGGGTGTTATCTCTTTTGTCGAAAATCAGCCGTTTTTGCTCGAACATTAAATGCATCCAAATGGTATTTAATTAACTTCCCGGGGTGAAGAAACCCTTTTTGAGAACTCAGAGTGAGTAAATTGGCCATTTTCATGCACTTTTAACCATTCCATAAATCTTGTGTTTTGGGCCCCTGGAAGCATGAAAATCACTTTAAACATGCTAATTTTAGCTCTAACACTGATGATCCACCTACAAATGTGAACTGACGTTCAAAAATAAAACATTTGAAAACGGACCATTTTCCACATTTCTGAAGCATGACGTAATGGGGGGGGGGTGTTATCTCTTTTGTCGAAAATCAGCCGTTTTTGCTCGAACATTAAATGCCTCCAAATGGTATTTAATTAACTTCCCGAGCCCCTGGAAGCATGAAAATCACTTTAAACATGCTAATTTTAGCTCTAACACTGATGATCCACCTACAAATGTGAACTGACGTTCAAAAATAAAACATTTGAAAACGGACCATTTTCCACATTTCTGAAGCATGACGTAATGGGGGGGTGTTATCTCTTTTGTCGAAAATCAGCCGTTTTTGCTCTAACATTAAATGCCTCCAAATGGTATTTAATTAACTTCCCGGGGTGAAGAAACCCTTTTTGAGAACTCAGAGTGAGTAAATTGGCCATTTTCATGCACTTTTAACCATTCCATAAATCTTGTGTTTTGGGCCCCTGGAAGCATGAAAATCACTTTAAACATGCTAATTTTAGCTCTAACACTGATGATCCACCTACAAATGTGAACTGACGTTCAAAAATAAAACATTTGAAAACGGACCATTTTCCACATTTCTGAAGCATGACGTAATGGGGGGGGTGTTATCTCTTTTGTCGAAAATCAGCCGTTTCTGCTCGAACATTAAATGCCTCCAAATGGTATTTAATTAACTTCCCGAGCCCCTGGAAGCATGAAAATCACTTTAAACATGCTAATTTTAGCTCTAACACTGATGATCCACCTACAAATGTGAACTGACGTTCAAAAATAAAACATTTGAAAACGGACCATTTTCCACATTTCTGAAGCATGACGTAATGGGGGGGTGTTATCTCTTTTGTTGAAAATCAGCCGTTTTTGCTCGAACATTAAATGCCTCCAAATGGTATTTAATTAACTTCCCGGGGTGAAGAAACCCTTTTTGAGAACTCAGAGTGAGTAAATTGGCCATTTTCATGCACTTTTAACCATTCCATAAATCTTGTGTTTTGGGCCCCTGGAAGCATGAAAATCACTTTAAACATGCTAATTTTAGCTCTAACACTGATGATCCACCTACAAATGTGAACTGACGTTCAAAAATAAAACATTTGAAAACGGACCATTTCCACATTTCTGAAGCATGACGTAATGGGGGGGTGTTATCTCTTTTGTCGAAAATCAGCCGTTTTTGCTCTAACATTAAATGCCTCCAAATGGTATTTAATTAACTTCCCGAGCCCCTGGAAGCATGAAAATCACTTTAAACATGCTAATTTTAGCTCTAACACTGATGATCCACCTACAAATGTGAACTGACGTTCAAAAATAAAACATTTGAAAACGGACCATTTTCCACATTTCTGAAGCATGACGTAATGGGGGGGTGTTATCTCTTTTGTCGAAAATCAGCCGTTTTTGCTCTAACATTAAATGCCTCCAAATGGTATTTAATTAACTTCCCGGGGTGAAGAAACCCTTTTTGAGAACTCAGAGTGAGTAAATTGGCCATTTTCATGCACTTTTAACCATTCCATAAATCTTGTGTTTTGGGCCCCTGGAAGCATGAAAATCACTTTAAACATGCTAATTTTAGCTCTAACACTGATGATCCACCTACAAATGTGAACTGACGTTCAAAAATAAAACATTTGAAAACGGACCATTTTCCACATTTCTGAAGCATAACGTAATGGGGGGGTGTTATCTCTTTTGTCGAAAATCAGCCGTTTTTGCTCTAACATTAAATGCCTCCAAATGGTATTTAATTAACTTCCCGAGCCCCTGGAAGCATGAAAATCACTTTAAACATGCTAATTTTAGCTCTAACACTGATGATCCACCTACAAATGTGAACTGACGTTCAAAAATAAAACATTTGAAAACGGACCATTTTCCACATTTCTGAAGCATGACGTAATGGGGGGGTGTTATCTCTTTTGTCGAAAATCAGCCGTTTTTGCTCGAACATTAAATGCCTCCAAATGGTATTTAATTAACTTCCCGAGCCCCTGGAAGCATGAAAATCACTTTAAACATGCTAATTTTAGCTCTAACACTGATGATCCACCTACAAATGTGAACTGACGTTCAAAAATAAAACATTTGAAAACGGACCATTTTCCACATTTCTGAAGCATGACGTAATGGGGGGGTGTTATCTCTTTTGTGGAAAATCAGCCGTTTTTGCTCTAACATTAAATGCCTCCAAATGGTATTTAATTAACTTCCCGAGCCCCTGGAAGCATGAAAATCACTTTAAACATGCTAATTTTAGCTCTAACACTGATGATCCACCTACAAATGTGAACTGACGTTCAAAAATAAAACATTTGAAAACGGACCATTTTCCACATTTCTGAAGCATGACGTAATGGGGGGGTGTTATCTCTTTTGTCGAAAATCAGCCGTTTTTGCTCGAACATTAAATGCATCCAAATGGTATTTAATTAACTTCCCGGGGTGAAGAAACCCTTTTTGAGAACTCAGAGTGAGTAAATTGGCCATTTTCATGCACTTTTAACCATTCCATAAATCTTGTGTTTTGGGCCCCTGGAAGCATGAAAATCACTTTAAACATGCTAATTTTAGCTCTAACACTGATGATCCACCTACAAATGTGAACTGACGTTCAAAAATAAAACATTTGAAAACGGACCATTTTCCACATTTCTGAAGCATGACGTAATGGGGGGGGTGTTATCTCTTTTGTCGAAAATCAGCCGTTTTTGCTCGAACATTAAATGCCTCCAAATGGTATTTAATTAACTTCCCGAGCCCCTGGAAGCATGAAAATCACTTTAAACATGCTAATTTTAGCTCTAACACTGATGATCCACCTACAAATGTGAACTGACGTTCAAAAATAAAACATTTGAAAACGGACCATTTTCCACATTTCTGAAGCATGACGTAATGGGGGGGTGTTATCTCTTTTGTGGAAAATCAGCCGTTTTTGCTCTAACATTAAATGCCTCCAAATGGTATTTAATTAACTTCCCGAGCCCCTGGAAGCATGAAAATCACTTTAAACATGCTAATTTTAGCTCTAACACTGATGATCCACCTACAAATGTGAACTGACGTTCAAAAATAAAACATTTGAAAACGGACCATTTTCCACATTTCTGAAGCATGACGTAATGGGGGGGTGTTATCTCTTTTGTCGAAAATCAGCCGTTTTTGCTCGAACATTAAATGCATCCAAATGGTATTTAATTAACTTCCCGCGGTGAAGAAACCCTTTTTGAGAACTCAGAGTGAGTAAATTGGCCATTTTCATGCACTTTTAACCATTCCATAAATCTTGTGTTTTGGGCCCCTGGAAGCATGAAAATCACTTTAAACATGCTAATTTTAGCTCTAACACTGATGATCCACCTACAAATGTGAACTGACGTTCAAAAATAAAACATTTGAAAACGGACCATTTTCCACATTTCTGAAGCATGACATAATGGGGGGGTGTTATCTCTTTTGTCGAAAATCAGCCGTTTTTGCTCTAACATTAAATGCCTCCAAATGGTATTTAATTAACTTCCCGGGGTGAAGAAACCCTTTTTGAGAACTCAGAGTGAGTAAATTGGCCATTTTCATGCACTTTTAACCATTCCATAAATCTTGTGTTTTGGGCCCCTGGAAGCATGAAAATCACTTTAAACATGCTAATTTTAGCTCTAACACTGATGATCCACCTACAAATGTGAACTGACGTTCAAAAATAAAACATTTGAAAACGGACCATTTTCCACATTTCTGAAGCATGACGTAATGGGGGGGGGTGTTATCTCTTTTGTCGAAAATCAGCCGTTTCTGCTCGAACATTAAATGCCTCCAAATGGTATTTAATTAACTTCCCGAGCCCCTGGAAGCATGAAAATCACTTTAAACATGCTAATTTTAGCTCTAACACTGATGATCCACCTACAAATGTGAACTGACGTTCAAAAATAAAACATTTGAAAACGGACCATTTTCCACATTTCTGAAGCATGACGTAATGGGGGGGTGTTATCTCTTTTGTGGAAAATCAGCCGTTTTTGCTCGAACATTAAATGCCTCTAAATGGTATTTATTTCACTTCCCGAGCCCCTGGAAGCATGAAAATCACTTCAAACATGCTAATTTTAGCTCTAACACTGATGATCCACCTACAAATGTGAACTGACGTTCAAAAATAAAACATTTGAAAACGGACCATTTTCCACATTTCTGAAGCATGACGTAATGGGGGGGTGTTATCCCTTTTGTCGAAAATCAGCCGTTTTTGCTCGAACATTAAATGCCTCCAAATGGTATTTAATTAACTTCCCGAGCCCCTGGAAGCATGAAAATCACTTTAAACATGCTAATTTTAGCTCTAACACTGATGATCCACCTACAAATGTGAACTGACGTTCAAAAATAAAACATTTGAAAACGGACCATTTTCCACATTTCTGAAGCATGACGTAATGGGGGGGTGTTATCTCTTTTGTTGAAAATCAGCCGTTTTTGCTCTAACATTAAATGCCTCAAATGGTATTTAATTAACTTCCAGGAGTGAAGAAACCCTTTTTGAGAACTCAGAGTGAGTAAATTGGCCATTTTCATTCACTTTTAACCATTCCATAAATCTTGTGTTTTGGGCCCCTGGAAGCATGAAAATCACTTTAAACATGCTAATTTTAGCTCTAACGCTGATGATCCACCTACAAATGTGAACTGACGTTCAAAAATAAAACATTTGAAAACGGACCATTTTCCACATTTCTGAAGCATGACGTAATGGGGGGTGTTATCTCTTTTGTCGAAAATCAGCCGTTTTTGCTCGAACATTAAATGCCTCCAAATGGTATTTAATTAACTTCCCGGGGTGAAGAAACCCTTTTTGAGAACTCAGAGTGAGTAAATTGGCCATTTTCATGCACTTTTAACCATTCCATAAATCTTGTGTTTTGGGCCCCTGGAAGCATGAAAATCACTTTAAACATGCTAATTTTAGCTCTAACACTGATGATCCACCTACAAATGTGAACTGACGTTCAAAAATAAAACATTTGAAAACGGACCATTTCCACATTTCTGAAGCATGACGTAATGGGGGGGTGTTATCTCTTTTGTCGAAAATCAGCCGTTTTTGCTCTAACATTAAATGCCTCCAAATGGTATTTAATTAACTTCCCGAGCCCCTGGAAGCATGAAAATCACTTTAAACATGCTAATTTTAGCTCTAACACTGATGATCCACCTACAAATGTGAACTGACGTTCAAAAATAAAACATTTGAAAACGGACCATTTTCCACATTTCTGAAGCATGACGTAATGGGGGGGTGTTATCTCTTTTGTCGAAAATCAGCCGTTTTTGCTCTAACATTAAATGCCTCCAAATGGTATTTAATTAACTTCCCGGGGTGAAGAAACCCTTTTTGAGAACTCAGAGTGAGTAAATTGGCCATTTTCATGCACTTTTAACCATTCCATAAATCTTGTGTTTTGGGCCCCTGGAAGCATGAAAATCACTTTAAACATGCTAATTTTAGCTCTAACACTGATGATCCACCTACAAATGTGAACTGACGTTCAAAAATAAAACATTTGAAAACGGACCATTTTCCACATTTCTGAAGCATAACGTAATGGGGGGGTGTTATCTCTTTTGTCGAAAATCAGCCGTTTTTGCTCTAACATTAAATGCCTCCAAATGGTATTTAATTAACTTCCCGAGCCCCTGGAAGCATGAAAATCACTTTAAACATGCTAATTTTAGCTCTAACACTGATGATCCACCTACAAATGTGAACTGACGTTCAAAAATAAAACATTTGAAAACGGACCATTTTCCACATTTCTGAAGCATGACGTAATGGGGGGGTGTTATCTCTTTTGTCGAAAATCAGCCGTTTTTGCTCGAACATTAAATGCCTCCAAATGGTATTTAATTAACTTCCCGAGCCCCTGGAAGCATGAAAATCACTTTAAACATGCTAATTTTAGCTCTAACACTGATGATCCACCTACAAATGTGAACTGACGTTCAAAAATAAAACATTTGAAAACGGACCATTTTCCACATTTCTGAAGCATGACGTAATGGGGGGGTGTTATCTCTTTTGTGGAAAATCAGCCGTTTTTGCTCTAACATTAAATGCCTCCAAATGGTATTTAATTAACTTCCCGAGCCCCTGGAAGCATGAAAATCACTTTAAACATGCTAATTTTAGCTCTAACACTGATGATCCACCTACAAATGTGAACTGACGTTCAAAAATAAAACATTTGAAAATGGACCATTTTCCACATTTCTGAAGCATGACGTAATGGGGGGGTGTTATCTCTTTTGTCGAAAATCAGCCGTTTTTGCTCGAACATTAAATGCATCCAAATGGTATTTAATTAACTTCCCGGGGTGAAGAAACCCTTTTTGAGAACTCAGAGTGAGTAAATTGGCCATTTTCATGCACTTTTAACCATTCCATAAATCTTGTGTTTTGGGCCCCTGGAAGCATGAAAATCACTTTAAACATGCTAATTTTAGCTCTAACACTGATGATCCACCTACAAATGTGAACTGACGTTCAAAAATAAAACATTTGAAAACGGACCATTTTCCACATTTCTGAAGCATGACGTAATGGGGGGGGTGTTATCTCTTTTGTCGAAAATCAGCCGTTTTTGCTCGAACATTAAATGCCTCCAAATGGTATTTAATTAACTTCCCGAGCCCCTGGAAGCATGAAAATCACTTTAAACATGCTAATTTTAGCTCTAACACTGATGATCCACCTACAAATGTGAACTGACGTCCAAAAATAAAACATTTGAAAACGGACCATTTTCCACATTTCTGAAGCATGACGTAATGGGGGGGTGTTATCTCTTTTGTCGAAAATCAGCCGTTTTTGCTCGAACATTAAATGCCTCCAAATGGTATTTAATTAACTTCCCGAGCCCCTGGAAGCATGAAAATCACTTTAAACATGCTAATTTTAGCTCTAACACTGATGATCCACCTACAAATGTGAACTGACGTTCAAAAATAAAACATTTGAAAACGGACCATTTTCCACATTTCTGAAGCATGACGTAATGGGGGGGTGTTATCTCTTTTGTGGAAAATCAGCCGTTTTTGCTCTAACATTAAATGCCTCCAAATGGTATTTAATTAACTTCCCGAGCCCCTGGAAGCATGAAAATCACTTTAAACATGCTAATTTTAGCTCTAACACTGATGATCCACCTACAAATGTGAACTGACGTTCAAAAATAAAACATTTGAAAACGGACCATTTTCCACATTTCTGAAGCATGACGTAATGGGGGGGTGTTATCTCTTTTGTCGAAAATCAGCCGTTTTTGCTCGAACATTAAATGCATCCAAATGGTATTTAATTAACTTCCCGCGGTGAAGAAACCCTTTTTGAGAACTCAGAGTGAGTAAATTGGCCATTTTCATGCACTTTTAACCATTCCATAAATCTTGTGTTTTGGGCCCCTGGAAGCATGAAAATCACTTTAAACATGCTAATTTTAGCTCTAACACTGATGATCCACCTACAAATGTGAACTGACGTTCAAAAATAAAACATTTGAAAACGGACCATTTTCCACATTTCTGAAGCATGACGTAATGGGGGGGGGGTGTTATCTCTTTTGTCGAAAATCAGCCGTTTTTGCTCGAACATTAAATGCCTCCAAATGGTATTTAATTAACTTCCCGAGCCCCTGGAAGCATGAAAATCACTTTAAACATGCTAATTTTAGCTCTAACACTGATGATCCACCTACAAATGTGAACTGACGTTCAAAAATAAAACATTTGAAAACGGACCATTTTCCACATTTCTGAAGCATGACGTAATGGGGGGGTGTTATCTCTTTTGTCGAAAATCAGCCGTTTTTGCTCTAACATTAAATGCCTCCAAATGGTATTTAATTAACTTCCCGGGGTGAAGAAACCCTTTTTGAGAACTCAGAGTGAGTAAATTGGCCATTTTCATGCACTTTTAACCATTCCATAAATCTTGTGTTTTGGGCCCCTGGAAGCATGAAAATCACTTTAAACATGCTAATTTTAGCTCTAACACTGATGATCCACCTACAAATGTGAACTGACGTTCAAAAATAAAACATTTGAAAACGGACCATTTTCCACATTTCTGAAGCATGACGTAATGGGGGGGGGTGTTATCTCTTTTGTCGAAAATCAGCCGTTTTTGCTCGAACATTAAATGCCTCCAAATGGTATTTAATTAACTTCCCGAGCCCCTGGAAGCATGAAAATCACTTTAAACATGCTAATTTTAGCTCTAACACTGATGATCCACCTACAAATGTGAACTGACGTTCAAAAATAAAACATTTGAAAACGGACCATTTTCCACATTTCTGAAGCATGACGTAATGGGGGGGTGTTATCTCTTTTGTGGAAAATCAGCCGTTTTTGCTCGAACATTAAATGCCTCCAAATGGTATTTATTTCACTTCCCGAGCCCCTGGAAGCATGAAAATCACTTCAAACATGCTAATTTTAGCTCTAACACTGATGATCCACCTACAAATGTGAACTGACGTTCAAAAATAAAACATTTGAAAACGGACCATTTTCCACATTTCTGAAGCATGACGTAATGGGGGGGTGTTATCCCTTTTGTCGAAAATCAGCCGTTTTTGCTCGAACATTAAATGCCTCCAAATGGTATTTAATTAACTTCCCGAGCCCCTGGAAGCATGAAAATCACTTTAAACATGCTAATTTTAGCTCTAACACTGATGATCCACCTACAAATGTGAACTGACGTTCAAAAATAAAACATTTGAAAACGGACCATTTTCCACATTTCTGAAGCATGACGTAATGGGGGGGTGTTATCTCTTTTGTGGAAAATCAGCCTTTTTTGCTCTAACATTAAATGCCTCCAAATGGTATTTAATTAACTTCCCGAGCCCCTGGAAGCATGAAAATCACTTTAAACATGCTAATTTTAGCTCTAACACTGATGATCCACCTACAAATGTGAACTGACGTTCAAAAATAAAACATTTGAAAACGGACCATTTTCCACATTTCTGAAGCATGACGTAATGGGGGGGTGTTATCTCTTTTGTCGAAAATCAGCCGTTTTTGCTCGAACATTAAATGCCTCCAAATGGTATTTAATTAACTTCCCGGGGTGAAGAAACCCTTTTTGAGAACTCAGAGTGAGTAAATTGGCCATTTTCATGCACTTTTAACCATTCCATAAATCTTGTGTTTTGGGCCCCTGGAAGCATGAAAATCACTTTAAACATGCTAATTTTAGCTCTAACACTGATGATCCACCTACAAATGTGAACTGACGTTCAAAAATAAAACATTTGAAAACGGACCATTTTCCACATTTCTGAAGCATGACGTAATGGGGGGGGTGTTATCTCTTTTGTCGAAAATCAGCCGTTTCTGCTCGAACATTAAATGCCTCCAAATGGTATTTAATTAACTTCCCGAGCCCCTGGAAGCATGAAAATCACTTTAAACATGCTAATTTTAGCTCTAACACTGATGATCCACCTACAAATGTGAACTGACGTTCAAAAATAAAACATTTGAAAACGGACCATTTTCCACATTTCTGAAGCATGACGTAATGGGGGGGTGTTATCTCTTTTGTGGAAAATCAGCCGTTTTTGCTCGAACATTAAATGCCTCTAAATGGTATTTATTTCACTTCCCGAGCCCCTGGAAGCATGAAAATCACTTCAAACATGCTAATTTTAGCTCTAACACTGATGATCCACCTACAAATGTGAACTGACGTTCAAAAATAAAACATTTGAAAACTGACCATTTTCCACATTTCTGAAGCATGACGTAATGGGGGGGTGTTATCCCTTTTGTCGAAAATCAGCCGTTTTTGCTCGAACATTAAATGCCTCCAAATGGTATTTAATTAACTTCCCGAGCCCCTGGAAGCATGAAAATCACTTTAAACATGCTAATTTTAGCTCTAACACTGATGATCCACCTACAAATGTGAACTGACGTTCAAAAATAAAACATTTGAAAACGGACCATTTTCCACATTTCTGAAGCATGACGTAATGGGGGGGTGTTATCTCTTTTGTTGAAAATCAGCCGTTTTTGCTCTAACATTAAATGCCTCAAATGGTATTTAATTAACTTCCCGGAGTGAAGAAACCCTTTTTGAGAACTCAGAGTGAGTAAATTGGCCATTTTCATTCACTTTTAACCATTCCATAAATCTTGTGTTTTGGGCCCCTGGAAGCATGAAAATCACTTTAAACATGCTAATTTTAGCTCTAACACTGATGATCCACCTACAAATGTGAACTGACGTTCAAAAATAAAACATTTGAAAACGGACCATTTTCCACATTTCTGAAGCATGACGTAATGGGGGGTGTTATCTCTTTTGTCGAAAATCAGCCGTTTTTGCTCGAACATTAAATGCCTCCAAATGGTATTTAATTAACTTCCCGGGGTGAAGAAACCCTTTTTGAGAACTCAGAGTGAGTAAATTGGCCATTTTCATGCACTTTTAACCATTCCATAAATCTTGTGTTTTGGGCCCCTGGAAGCATGAAAATCACTTTAAACATGCTAATTTTAGCTCTAACACTGATGGTCCACCTACAAATGTGAACTGACGTTCAAAAATAAAACATTTGAAAACGGACCATTTCCACATTTCTGAAGCATGACGTAATGGGGGGGTGTTATCTCTTTTGTCGAAAATCAGCCGTTTTTGCTCTAACATTAAATGCCTCCAAATGGTATTTAATTAACTTCCCGAGCCCCTGGAAGCATGAAAATCACTTTAAACATGCTAATTTTAGCTCTAACACTGATGATCCACCTACAAATGTGAACTGACGTTCAAAAATAAAACATTTGAAAACGGACCATTTTCCACATTTCTGAAGCATGACGTAATGGGGGGGTGTTATCTCTTTTGTCGAAAATCAGCCGTTTTTGCTCTAACATTAAATGCCTCCAAATGGTATTTAATTAACTTCCCGGGGTGAAGAAACCCTTTTTGAGAACTCAGAGTGAGTAAATTGGCCATTTTCATGCACTTTTAACCATTCCATAAATCTTGTGTTTTGGGCCCCTGGAAGCATGAAAATCACTTTAAACATGCTAATTTTAGCTCTAACACTGATGATCCACCTACAAATGTGAACTGACGTTCAAAAATAAAACATTTGAAAACGGACCATTTTCCACATTTCTGAAGCATAACGTAATGGGGGGGTGTTATCTCTTTTGTCGAAAATCAGCCGTTTTTGCTCTAACATTAAATGCCTCCAAATGGTATTTAATTAACTTCCCGAGCCCCTGGAAGCATGAAAATCACTTTAAACATGCTAATTTTAGCTCTAACACTGATGATCCACCTACAAATGTGAACTGACGTTCAAAAATAAAACATTTGAAAACGGACCATTTTCCACATTTCTGAAGCATGACGTAATGGGGGGGTGTTATCTCTTTTGTCGAAAATCAGCCGTTTTTGCTCGAACATTAAATGCCTCCAAATGGTATTTAATTAACTTCCCGAGCCCCTGGAAGCATGAAAATCACTTTAAACATGCTAATTTTAGCTCTAACACTGATGATCCACCTACAAATGTGAACTGACGTTCAAAAATAAAACATTTGAAAACGGACCATTTTCCACATTTCTGAAGCATGACGTAATGGGGGGGTGTTATCTCTTTTGTGGAAAATCAGCCGTTTTTGCTCTAACATTAAATGCCTCCAAATGGTATTTAATTAACTTCCCGAGCCCCTGGAAGCATGAAAATCACTTTAAACATGCTAATTTTAGCTCTAACACTGATGATCCACCTACAAATGTGAACTGACGTTCAAAAATAAAACATTTGAAAACGGACCATTTTCCACATTTCTGAAGCATGACGTAATGGGGGGGTGTTATCTCTTTTGTCGAAAATCAGCCGTTTTTGCTCGAACATTAAATGCATCCAAATGGTATTTAATTAACTTCCCGGGGTGAAGAAACCCTTTTTGAGAACTCAGAGTGAGTAAATTGGCCATTTTCATGCACTTTTAACCATTCCATAAATCTTGTGTTTTGGGCCCCTGGAAGCATGAAAATCACTTTAAACATGCTAATTTTAGCTCTAACACTGATGATCCACCTACAAATGTGAACTGACGTTCAAAAATAAAACATTTGAAAACGGACCATTTTCCACATTTCTGAAGCATGACGTAATGGGGGGGGGTGTTATCTCTTTTGTCGAAAATCAGCCGTTTTTGCTCGAACATTAAATGCCTCCAAATGGTATTTAATTAACTTCCCGAGCCCCTGGAAGCATGAAAATCACTTTAAACATGCTAATTTTAGCTCTAACACTGATGATCCACCTACAAATGTGAACTGACGTCCAAAAATAAAACATTTGAAAACGGACCATTTTCCACATTTCTGAAGCATGACGTAATGGGGGGGTGTTATCTCTTTTGTGGAAAATCAGCCGTTTTTGCTCTAACATTAAATGCCTCCAAATGGTATTTAATTAACTTCCCGAGCCCCTGGAAGCATGAAAATCACTTTAAACATGCTAATTTTAGCTCTAACACTGATGATCCACCTACAAATGTGAACTGACGTTCAAAAATAAAACATTTGAAAACGGACCATTTTCCACATTTCTGAAGCATGACGTAATGGGGGGGTGTTATCTCTTTTGTCGAAAATCAGCCGTTTTTGCTCGAACATTAAATGCATCCAAATGGTATTTAATTAACTTCCCGCGGTGAAGAAACCCTTTTTGAGAACTCAGAGTGAGTAAATTGGCCATTTTCATGCACTTTTAACCATTCCATAAATCTTGTGTTTTGGGCCCCTGGAAGCATGAAAATCACTTTAAACATGCTAATTTTAGCTCTAACACTGATGATCCACCTACAAATGTGAACTGACGTTCAAAAATAAAACATTTGAAAACGGACCATTTTCCACATTTCTGAAGCATGACGTAATGGGGGGGGGGGTGTTATCTCTTTTGTCGAAAATCAGCCGTTTTTGCTCGAACATTAAATGCCTCCAAATGGTATTTAATTAACTTCCCGAGCCCCTGGAAGCATGAAAATCACTTTAAACATGCTAATTTTAGCTCTAACACTGATGATCCACCTACAAATGTGAACTGACGTTCAAAAATAAAACATTTGAAAACGGACCATTTTCCACATTTCTGAAGCATGACGTAATGGGGGGGTGTTATCTCTTTTGTCGAAAATCAGCCGTTTTTGCTCTAACATTAAATGCCTCCAAATGGTATTTAATTAACTTCCCGGGGTGAAGAAACCCTTTTTGAGAACTCAGAGTGAGTAAATTGGCCATTTTCATGCACTTTTAACCATTCCATAAATCTTGTGTTTTGGGCCCCTGGAAGCATGAAAATCACTTTAAACATGCTAATTATAGCTCTAACACTGATGATCCACCTACAAATGTGAACTGACGTTCAAAAATAAAACATTTGAAAACGGACCATTTTCCACATTTCTGAAGCATGACGTAATGGGGGGGGGTGTTATCTCTTTTGTCGAAAATCAGCCGTTTTTGCTCGAACATTAAATGCCTCCAAATGGTATTTAATTAACTTCCCGAGCCCCTGGAAGCATGAAAATCACTTTAAACATGCTAATTTTAGCTCTAACACTGATGATCCACCTACAAATGTGAACTGACGTTCAAAAATAAAACATTTGAAAACGGACCATTTTCCACATTTCTGAAGCATGACGTAATGGGGGGGTGTTATCTCTTTTGTGGAAAATCAGCCGTTTTTGCTCGAACATTAAATGCCTCCAAATGGTATTTATTTCACTTCCCGAGCCCCTGGAAGCATGAAAATCACTTCAAACATGCTAATTTTAGCTCTAACACTGATGATCCACCTACAAATGTGAACTGACGTTCAAAAATAAAACATTTGAAAACGGACCATTTTCCACATTTCTGAAGCATGACGTAATGGGGGGGTGTTATCCCTTTTGTCGAAAATCAGCCGTTTTTGCTCGAACATTAAATGCCTCCAAATGGTATTTAATTAACTTCCCGAGCCCCTGGAAGCATGAAAATCACTTTAAACATGCTAATTTTAGCTCTAACACTGATGATCCACCTACAAATGTGAACTGACGTTCAAAAATAAAACATTTGAAAACGGACCATTTTCCACATTTCTGAAGCATGACGTAATGGGGGGGTGTTATCTCTTTTGTGGAAAATCAGCCTTTTTTGCTCTAACATTAAATGCCTCCAAATGGTATTTAATTAACTTCCCGAGCCCCTGGAAGCATGAAAATCACTTTAAACATGCTAATTTTAGCTCTAACACTGATGATCCACCTACAAATGTGAACTGACGTTCAAAAATAAAACATTTGAAAACGGACCATTTTCCACATTTCTGAAGCATGACGTAATGGGGGGGTGTTATCTCTTTTGTCGAAAATCAGCCGTTTTTGCTCGAACATTAAATGCCTCCAAATGGTATTTAATTAACTTCCCGGGGTGAAGAAACCCTTTTTGAGAACTCAGAGTGAGTAAATTGGCCATTTTCATGCACTTTTAACCATTCCATAAATCTTGTGTTTTGGGCCCCTGGAAGCATGAAAATCACTTTAAACATGCTAATTTTAGCTCTAACACTGATGATCCACCTACAAATGTGAACTGACGTTCAAAAATAAAACATTTGAAAACGGACCATTTTCCACATTTCTGAAGCATGACGTAATGGGGGGGGGTGTTATCTCTTTTGTCGAAAATCAGCCGTTTTTGCTCAAACATTAAATGCCTCCAAATGGTATTTAATTAACTTCCCGAGCCCCTGGAAGCATGAAAATCACTTTAAACATGCTAATTTTAGCTCTAACACTGATGATCCACCTACAAATGTGAACTGACGTTCAAAAATAAAACATTTGAAAACGGACCATTTTCCACATTTCTGAAGCATGACGTAATGGGGGGGTGTTATCTCTTTTGTCGAAAATCAGCCGTTTTTGCTCTAACATTAAATGCCTCCAAATGGTATTTAATTAACTTCCCGGGGTGAAGAAACCCTTTTTGAGAACTCAGAGTGAGTAAATTGGCCATTTTCATGCACTTTTAACCATTCCATAAATCTTGTGTTTTGGGCCCCTGGAAGCATGAAAATCACTTTAAACATGCTAATTTTAGCTCTAACACTGATGATCCACCTACAAATGTGAACTGACGTTCAAAAATAAAACATTTGAAAACGGACCATTTTCCACATTTCTGAAGCATGACGTAATGGGGGGGGTGTTATCTCTTTTGTCGAAAATCAGCCGTTTTTGCTCGAACATTAAATGCCTCCAAATGGTATTTAATTAACTTCCCGAGCCCCTGGAAGCATGAAAATCACTTTAAACATGCTAATTTTAGCTCTAACACTGATGATCCACCTACAAATGTGAACTGACGTTCAAAAATAAAACATTTGAAAACGGACCATTTTCCACATTTCTGAAGCATGACGTAATGGGGGGGTGTTATCTCTTTTGTGGAAAATCAGCCGTTTTTGCTCGAACATTAAATGCCTCCAAATGGTATTTATTTCACTTCCCGAGCCCCTGGAAGCATGAAAATCACTTTAAACATGCTAATTTTAGCTCTAACACTGATGATCCACCTACAAATGTGAACTGACGTTCAAAAATAAAACATTTGAAAACGGACCATTTTCCACATTTCTGAAGCATGACGTAATGGGGGGGTGTTATCTCTTTTGTGGAAAATCAGCCATTTTTCCTCGAACATTAAATGCCTCCAAATGGTATTTTATTAACTTCCCGGGGTGAAGAAACCCTTTTTGAGAACTCAGAGTGAGTAAATTGGCCATTTTCATGCACTTTTAACCATTCCATAAATCTTGTGTTTTGGGCCCCTGGATGCATGAAAATCACTTTAAACATGCTAATTTTAGCTCTAACACTGATGATCCACCTACAAATGTGAACTGACGTTCAAAAATAAAACATTTGAAAACGGACCATTTTCCACATTTCTGAAGCATGACATAATGGAGGGGTGTTATCTCTTTTGTCGAAAATCAGCCGTTTTTGCTCTAACATTAAATGCCTCCAAATGGTATTTAATTAACTTCCCGGGGTGAAGAAACCCTTTTTGAGAACTCAGAGTGAGTAAATTGGCCATTTTCATGCACTTTTAACCATTCCATAAATCTTGTGTTTTGGGCCCCTGGAAGCATGAACATCTCTTTAAACATGCTAATTTTAGCTCTAACACTGATGATCCACCTACAAATGTGAACTGACGTTCAAAAATAAAACATTTGAAAACGGACCATTTTCCACATTTCTGAAGCATGACGTAATGGGGGGGTGTTATCTCTTTTGTCGAAAATCAGCCGTTTTTGCTCTAACATTAAATGCCTCCAAATGGTATTTAATTAACTTCCCGGGGTGAAGAAACCCTTTTTGAGAACTCAGAGTGAGTAAATTGGCCATTTTCATGCACTTTTAACCATTCCATAAATCTTGTGTTTTGGGCCCCTGGAAGCATGAAAATCACTTTAAACATGCTAATTTTAGCTCTAACACTGATGATCCACCTACAAATGTGAACTGACGTTCAAAAATAAAACATTTGAAAACGGACCATTTTCCACATTTCTGAAGCATGACGTAATGGGGGGGTGTTATCTCTTTTGTCGAAAATCAGCCGTTTTTGCTCGAACATTAAATGCCTCCAAATGGTATTTAATTAACTTCCCGAGCCCCTGGAAGCATGAAAATCACTTTAAACATGCTAATTTTAGCTCTAACACTGATGATCCACCTACAAATGTGAACTGACGTTCAAAAATAAAACATTTGAAAACGGACCATTTTCCACATTTCTGAAGCATGACGTAATGGGGGGTGTTATCTCTTTTGTCGAAAATCAGCCGTTTTTGCTCGAACATTAAATGCCTCCAAATGGTATTTAATTAACTTCCCGGGGTGAAGAAACCCTTTTTGAGAACTCAGAGTGAGTAAATTGGCCATTTTCATGCACTTTTAACCATTTCATAAATCTTGTGTTTTGGGCCCCTGGAAGCATGAAAATCACTTTAAACATGCTAATTTTAGCTCTAACACTGATGATCCACCTACAAATGTGAACTGACGTTCAAAAATAAAACATTTGAAAACGGACCATTTTCCACATTTCTGAAGCATGACGTAATGGGGGGGGGTTATCTCTTTTGTCGAAAATCAGCCGTTTTTGCTCGAACATTAAATGCCTCCAAATGGTATTTAATTAACTTCCCGAGCCCCTGGAAGCATGAAAATCACTTTAAACATGCTAATTTTAGCTCTAACACTGATGATCCACCTACAAATGTGAACTGACGTTCAAAAATAAAACATTTGAAAACGGACCATTTTCCACATTTCTGAAGCATGACGTAATGGGGGGGTGTTATCTCTTTTGTCGAAAATCAGCTGTTTTTGCTCTAACATTAAATGCCTCCAAATGGTATTTAATTAACTTCCCGGGGTGAAGAAACCCTTTTTGAGAACTCAGAGTGAGTAAATTGGCCATTTTCATGCACTTTTAACCATTCCATAAATCTTGTGTTTTGGGCCCCTGGAAGCATGAAAATCACTTTAAACATGCTAATTTTAGCTCTAACACTGATGATCCACCTACAAATGTGAACTGACGTTCAAAAATAAAACATTTGAAAACGGACCATTTTCCACATTTCTGAAGCATGACGTAATGGGGGGGGTGTTATCTCTTTTGTCGAAAATCAGCCGTTTTTGCTCGAACATTAAATGCCTCCAAATGGTATTTAATTAACTTCCCGAGCCCCTGGAAGCATGAAAATCACTGTAAACCTGCTAATTTTAGCTCTAACACTGATGATCCACCTACAAATGTGAACTGACGTTCAAAAATAAAACATTTGAAAACGGACCATTTTCCACATTTCTGAAGCATGACGTAATGGGGGGGTGTTATCTCTTTTGTCGAAAATCAGCCGTTTTTGCTCTAACATTAAATGCCTCCAAATGGTATTTAATTAACTTCCCGGGGTGAAGAAACCCTTTTTGAGAACTCAGAGTGAGTAAATTGGCCATTTTCATGCACTTTTAACCATTCCATAAATCTTGTGTTTTGGGCCCCTGGAAGCATGAAAATCACTTTAAACATGCTAATTTTAGCTCTAACACTGATGATCCACCTACAAATGTGAACTGACGTTCAAAAATAAACCATTTGAAAACGGACCATTTTCCACATTTCTGAAGCATGACGTAATGGGGGGGTGTTATCTCTTTTGTCGAAAATCAGCCGTTTTTGCTCTAACATTAAATGCCTCCAAATGGTATTTAATTAACTTCCCGAGCCCCTGGAAGCATGAAAATCACTTTAAACATGCTAATTTTAGCTCTAACACTGATGATCCACCTACAAATGTGAACTGACGTTCAAAAATAAAACATTTGAAAACGGACCATTTTCCACATTTCTGAAGCATGACGTAATGGGGGGGTGTTATCTCTTTTGTCGAAAATCAGCCGTTTTTGCTCTAACATTAAATGCCTCCAAATGGTATTTAATTAACTTCCCGGGGTGAAGAAACTCTTTTTGAGAACTCAGAGTGAGTAAATTGGCCATTTTCATGCACTTTTAACCATTCCATAAATCTTGTGTTTTGGGCCCCTGGAAGCATGAAAATCACTTTAAACATGCTAATTTTAGCTCTAACACTGATGATCCACCTACAAATGTGAACTGACGTTCAAAAATAAAACATTTGAAAACGGACCATTTTCCACATTTCTGAAGCATGACGTAATGGGGGGGTGTTATCTCTTTTGTCGAAAATCAGCCGTTTTTGCTCTAACATTAAATGCCTCCAAATGGTATTTAATTAACTTCCCGAGCCCCTGGAAGCATGAAAATCACTTTAAACATGCTAATTTTAGCTCTAACACTGATGATCCACCTACAAATGTGAACTGACGTTCAAAAATAAAACATTTGAAAACGGACCATTTTCCACATTTCTGAAGCATGACGTAATGGGGGGGTGTTATCTCTTTTGTCGAAAATCAGCCGTTTTTGCTCTAACATTAAATGCCTCCAAATGGTATTTAATTAACTTCCCGAGCCCCTGGAAGCATGAAAATCACTTTAAACATGCTAATTTTAGCTCTAACACTGATGATCCACCTACAAATGTGAACTGACGTTCAAAAATAAAACATTTGAAAACGGACCATTTTCCACATTTCTGAAGCATGACGTAATGGGGGGGTGTTATCTCTTTTGTCGAAAATCAGCCGTTTTTGCTCGAACATTAAATGCCTCCAAATGGTATTTAATTAACTTCCCGGGGTGAAGAAACCCTTTTTGAGAACTCAGAGTGAGTAAATTGGCCATTTTCATGCACTTTTAACCATTCCATAAATCTTGTGTTTTGGGCCCCTGGAAGCATGAAAATCACTTTAAACATGCTAATTTTAGCTCTAACACTGATGATCCACCTACAAATGTGAACTGACGTTCAAAAATAAAACATTTGAAAACGGACCATTTTCCACATTTCTGAAGCATGACGTAATGGGGGGGGTGTTATCTCTTTTGTCGAAAATCAGCCGTTTTTGCTCGAACATTAAATGCCTCCAAATGGTATTTAATTAACTTCCCGAGCCCCTGGAAGCATGAAAATCACTTTAAACATGCTAATTTTAGCTCTAACACTGATGATCCACCTACAAATGTGAACTGACGTTCAAAAATAAAACATTTGAAAACGGACCATTTTCCACATTTTTGAAGCATGACGTAATGGGGGGGTGTTATCTCTTTTGTGGAAAATCAGCCGTTTTTGCTCGAACATTAAATGCCTCCAAATGGTATTTAATTAACTTCCCGAGCCCCTGGAAGCATGAAAATCACTTTAAACATGCTAATTTTAGCTCTAACACTGATGATCCACCTACAAATGTGAACTGACGTTCAAAAATAAAACATTTGAAAACGGACCATTTTCCACATTTCTGAAGCATGACGTAATGGGGGGGTGTTATCTCTTTTGTCGAAAATCAGCCGTTTTTGCTCTAACATTAAATGCCTCCAAATGGTATTTAATTAACTTCCCGGGGTGAAGAAACCCTTTTTGAGAACTCAGAGTGAGTAAATTGGCCATTTTCATGCACTTTTAACCATTCCATAAATCTTGTGTTTTGGGCCCCTGGAAGCATGAAAATCACTTTAAACATGCTAATTTTAGCTCTAACACTGATGATCCACCTACAAATGTGAACTGACGTTCAAAAATAAAACATTTGAAAACGGACCATTTTCCACATTTCTGAAGCATGACGTAATGGGGGGGTGTTATCTCTTTTGTCGAAAATCAGCCGTTTTTGCTCGAACATTAAATGCCTCCAAATGGTATTTAATTAACTTCCCGAGCCCCTGGAAGCATGAAAATCACTTTAAACATGCTAATTTTAGCTCTAACACTGATGATCCACCTACAAATGTGAACTGACGTTCAAAAATAAAACATTTGAAAACGGACCATTTTCCACATTTCTGAAGCATGACGTAATGGGGGGTGTTATCTCTTTTGTCGAAAATCAGCCGTTTTTGCTCGAACATTAAATGCCTCCAAATGGTATTTAATTAACTTCCCGGGGTGAAGAAACCCTTTTTGAGAACTCAGAGTGAGTAAATTGGCCATTTTCATGCACTTTTAACCATTTCATAAATCTTGTGTTTTGGGCCCCTGGAAGCATGAAAATCACTTTAAACATGCTAATTTTAGCTCTAACACTGATGATCCACCTACAAATGTGAACTGACGTTCAAAAATAAAACATTTGAAAACGGACCATTTTCCACATTTCTGAAGCATGACGTAATGGGGGGGGGGTTATCTCTTTTGTCGAAAATCAGCCGTTTTTGCTCGAACATTAAATGCCTCCAAATGGTATTTAATTAACTTCCCGAGCCCCTGGAAGCATGAAAATCACTTTAAACATGCTAATTTTAGCTCTAACACTGATGATCCACCTACAAATGTGAACTGACGTTCAAAAATAAAACATTTGAAAACGGACCATTTTCCACATTTCTGAAGCATGACGTAATGGGGGGGTGTTATCTCTTTTGTCGAAAATCAGCCGTTTTTGCTCTAACATTAAATGCCTCCAAATGGTATTTAATTAACTTCCCGGGGTGAAGAAACCCTTTTTGAGAACTCAGAGTGAGTAAATTGGCCATTTTCATGCACTTTTAACCATTCCATAAATCTTGTGTTTTGGGCCCCTGGAAGCATGAAAATCACTTTAAACATGCTAATTTTAGCTCTAACACTGATGATCCACCTACAAATGTGAACTGACGTTCAAAAATAAAACATTTGAAAACTGACCATTTTCCACATTTCTGAAGCATGACGTAATGGGGGGGTGTTATCTCTTTTGTCGAAAATCAGCCGTTTTTGCTCTAACATTAAATGCCTCCAAATGGTATTTAATTAACTTCCCGAGCCCCTGGAAGCATGAAAATCACTTTAAACATGCTAATTTTAGCTCTAACACTGATGATCCACCTACAAATGTGAACTGACGTTCAAAAATAAAACATTTGAAAACGGACCATTTTCCACATTTCTGAAGCATGACGTAATGGGGGGGTGTTATCTCTTTTATCGAAAATCAGCCGTTTTTGCTCTAACATTAAATGCCTCCAAATGGTATTTAATTAACTTCCCGGGGTGAAGAAACTCTTTTTGAGAACTCAGAGTGAGTAAATTGGCCATTTTCATGCACTTTTAACCATTCCATAAATCTTGTGTTTTGGGCCCCTGGAAGCATGAAAATCACTTTAAACATGCTAATTTTAGCTCTAACACTGATGATCCACCTACAAATGTGAACTGACGTTCAAAAATAAAACATTTGAAAACGGACCATTTTCCACATTTCTGAAGCATGACGTAATGGGGGGGTGTTATCTCTTTTGTCGAAAATCAGCCGTTTTTGCTCTAACATTAAATGCCTCCAAATGGTATTTAATTAACTTCCCGAGCCCCTGGAAGCATGAAAATCACTTTAAACATGCTAATTTTAGCTCTAACACTGATGATCCACCTACAAATGTGAACTGACGTTCAAAAATAAAACATTTGAAAACGGACCATTTTCCACATTTCTGAAGCATGACGTAATGGGGGGGTGTTATCTCTTTTATCGAAAATCAGCCGTTTTTGCTCTAACATTAAATGCCTCCAAATGGTATTTAATTAACTTCCCGGGGTGAAGAAACTCTTTTTGAGAACTCAGAGTGAGTAAATTGGCCATTTTCATGCACTTTTAACCATTCCATAAATCTTGTGTTTTGGGCCCCTGGAAGCATGAAAATCACTTTAAACATGCTAATTTTAGCTCTAACACTGATGATCCACCTACAAATGTGAACTGACGTTCAAAAATAAAACATTTGAAAACGGACCATTTTCCACATTTCTGAAGCATGACGTAATGGGGGGGTGTTATCTCTTTTGTCGAAAATCAGCCGTTTTTGCTCTAACATTAAATGCCTCCAAATGGTATTTAATTAACTTCCCGAGCCCCTGGAAGCATGAAAATCACTTTAAACATGCTAATTTTAGCTCTAACACTGATGATCCACCTACAAATGTGAACTGACGTTCAAAAATAAAACATTTGAAAACGGACCATTTTCCACATTTCTGAAGCATGACGTAATGGGGGGGTGTTATCTCTTTTGTCCAAAATCAGCCGTTTTTGCTCTAACATTAAATGCCTCCAAATGGTATTTAATTAACTTCCCGAGCCCCTGGAAGCATGAAAATCACTTTAAACATGCTAATTTTAGCTCTAACACTGATGATCCACCTACAAATGTGAACTGACGTTCAAAAATAAAACATTTGAAAACGGACCATTTTCCACATTTCTGAAGCATGACGTAATGGGGGGGTGTTATCTCTTTTGTCGAAAATCAGCCGTTTTTGCTCGAACATTAAATGCCTCCAAATGGTATTTAATTAACTTCCCGGGGTGAAGAAACCCTTTTTGAGAACTCAGAGTGAGTAAATTGGCCATTTTCATGCACTTTTAACCATTCCATAAATCTTGTGTTTTGGGCCCCTGGAAGCATGAAAATCACTTTAAACATGCTAATTTTAGCTCTAACACTGATGATCCACCTACAAATGTGAACTGACGTTCAAAAATAAAACATTTGAAAACGGACCATTTTCCACATTTCTGAAGCATGACGTAATGGGGGGGGTGTTATCTCTTTTGTCGAAAATCAGCCGTTTTTGCTCGAACATTAAATGCCTCCAAATGGTATTTAATTAACTTCCCGAGCCCCTGGAAGCATGAAAATCACTTTAAACATGCTAATTTTAGCTCTAACACTGATGATCCACCTACAAATGTGAACTGACGTTCAAAAATAAAACATTTGAAAACGGACCATTTTCCACATTTCTGAAGCATGACGTAATGGGGGGGTGTTATCTCTTTTGTGGAAAATCAGCCGTTTTTGCTCGAACATTAAATGCCTCCAAATGGTATTTAATTAACTTCCCGAGCCCCTGGAAGCATGAAAATCACTTTAAACATGCTAATTTTAGCTCTAACACTGATGATCCACCTACAAATGTGAACTGACGTTCAAAAATAAAACATTTGAAAACGGACCATTTTCCACATTTCTGAAGCATGACGTAATGGGGGGGTGTTATCTCTTTTGTCGAAAATCAGCCGTTTTTGCTCTAACATTAAATGCCTCCAAATGGTATTTAATTAACTTCCCGGGGTGAAGAAACCCTTTTTGAGAACTCAGAGTGAGTAAATTGGCCATTTTCATGCACTTTTAACCATTACATAAATCTTGTGTTTTGGGCCCCTGGAAGCATGAAAATCACTTTAAACATGCTAATTTTAGCTCTAACACTGATGATCCACCTACAAATGTGAACTGACCTTCAAAAATAAAACATTTGAAAACGGACCATTTTCCACATTTCTGAAGCATGACGTAATGGGGGGGTGTTATCTCTTTTGTCGAAAATCAGCCGTTTTTGCTCGAACATTAAATGCCTCCAAATGGTATTTAATTAACTTCCCGAGCCCCTGGAAGCATGAAAATCACTTTAAACATGCTAATTTTAGCTCTAACACTGATGATCCACCTACAAATGTGAACTGACGTTCAAAAATAAAACATTTGAAAACGGACCATTTTCCACATTTCTGAAGCATGACGTAATGGGGGGGTGTTATCTCTTTTGTCGAAAATCAGCCGTTTTTGCTCTAACATTAAATGCCTCCAAATGGTATTTAATTAACTTCCCGGGGTGAAGAAACCCTTTTTGAGAACTCAGAGTGAGTAAATTGGCCATTTTCATGCACTTTTAACCATTCCATAAATCTTGTGTTTTGGGCCCCTGGAAGCATGAAAATCACTTTAAACATGCTAATTTTAGCTCTAACACTGATGATCCACCTACAAATGTGAACTGACGTTCAAAAATAAAACATTTGAAAACGGACCATTTTCCACATTTCTGAAGCATGACGTAATGGGGGGGTGTTATCTCTTTTGTCGAAAATCAGCCGTTTTTGCTCGAACATTAAATGCCTCCAAATAGTATTTAATTAACTTCCCGAGCCCCTGGAAGCATGAAAATCACTTTAAACATGCTAATTTTAGCTCTAACACTGATGATCCACCTACAAATGTGAACTGACGTTCAAAAATAAAACATTTGAAAACGGACCATTTTCCACATTTCTGAAGCATGACGTAATGGGGGGGTGTTATCTCTTTTGTGGAAAATCAGCCGTTTTTGCTCGAACATTAAATGCCTCCAAATGGTATTTAATTAACTTCCCGGGGTGAAGAAACCCTTTTTGAGAACTCAGAGTGAGTAAATTGGCCATTTGCATGCACTTTTAACCATTCCATAAATCTTGTGTTTTGGGCCCCTGGAAGCATGAAAATCACTTTAAACATGCTAATTTTAGCTCTAACACTGATGATCCACCTACAAATGTGAACTGACGTTCAAAAATAAAACATTTGAAAACGGACCATTTTCCACATTTCTGAAGCATGACGTAATGGGGGGGTGTTATCTCTTTTGTCGAAAATCAGCCGTTTTTGCTCTAACATTAAATGCCTCCAAATGGTATTTAATTAACTTCCCGAGCCCCTGGAAGCATGAAAATCACTTTAAACATGCTAATTTTAGCTCTAACACTGATGATCCACCTACAAATGTGAACTGACGTTCAAAAATAAAACATTTGAAAACGGACCATTTTCCACATTTCTGAAGCATGACGTAATGGGGGGGTGTTATCTCTTTTGTCGAAAATCAGCCGTTTTTGCTCTAACATTAAATGCCTCCAAATGGTATTTAATTAACTTCCCGGGTGAAGAAACCCTTTTTGAGAACTCAGAGTGAGTAAATTGGCCATTTTCATGCACTTTTAACCATTCCATAAATCTTGTGTTTTGGGCCCCTGGAAGCATGAAAATCACTTTAAACATGCTAATTTTAGCTCTAACACTGATGATCCACCTACAAATGTGAACTGACGTTCAAAAATAAAACATTTGAAAACGGACCATTTTCCACATTTCTGAAGCATGACGTAATGGGGGGGGTGTTATCTCTTTTGTCGAAAATCAGCCGTTTTTGCTCTAACATTAAATGCCTCCAAATGGTATTTAATTAACTTCCCGAGCCCCTGGAAGCATGAAAATCACTTTAAACATGCTAATTTTAGCTCTAACACTGATGATCCACCTACAAATGTGAACTGACGTTCAAAAATAAAACATTTGAAAACGGACCATTTTCCACATTTCTGAAGCATGACGTAATGGGGGGGTGTTATCTCTTTTGTCGAAAATCAGCCGTTTTTGCTCTAACATTAAATGCCTCCAAATGGTATTTAATTAACTTCCCGGGGTGAAGAAACCCTTTTTGAGAACTCAGAGTGAGTAAATTGGCCATTTTCATGCACTTTTAACCATTCCATAAATCTTGTGTTTTGGGCCCCTGGAAGCATGAAAATCACTTTAAACATGCTAATTTTAGCTCTAACACTGATGATCCACCTACAAATGTGAACTGACGTTCAAAAATAAAACATTTGAAAACGGACCATTTTCCACATTTCTGAAGCATGACGTAATGGGGGGGTGTTATCTCTTTTGTCGAAAATCAGCCATTTTTGCTCTAACATTAAATGCCTCCAAATGGTATTTAATTAACTTCCCGAGCCCCTGGAAGCATGAAAATCACTTTAAACATGCTAATTTTAGCTCTAACACTGATGATCCACCTACAAATGTGAACTGACGTTCAAAAATAAAACATTTGAAAACGGACCATTTTCCACATTTCTGAAGCATGACGTAATGGGGGGGTGTTATCTCTTTTGTCGAAAATCAGCCGTTTTTGCTCTAACATTAAATGCCTCCAAATGGTATTTAATTAACTTCCCGGGGTGAAGAAACCCTTTTTGAGAACTCAGAGTGAGTAAATTGGCCATTTTCATGCACTTTTAACCATTCCATAAATCTTGTGTTTTGGGCCCCTGGAAGCATGAAAATCACTTTAAACATGCTAATTTTAGCTCTAACACTGATGATCCACCTACAAATGTGAACTGACGTTCAAAAATAAAACATTTGAAAACGGACCATTTTCCACATTTCTGAAGCATGACGTAATGGGGGGGTGTTATCTCTTTTGTCGAAAATCAGCCGTTTTTGCTCTAACATTAAATGCCTCCAAATGGTATTTAATTAACTTCCCGAGCCCCTGGAAGCATGAAAATCACTTTAAACATGCTAATTTTAGCTCTAACACTGATGATCCACCTACAAATGTGAACTGACGTTCAAAAATAAAACATTTGAAAACGGACCATTTTCCACATTTCTGAAGCATGACGTAATGGGGGGGTGTTATCTCTTTTGTCGAAAATCAGCCGTTTTTGCTCGAACATTAAATGCCTCCAAATGGTATTTAATTAACTTCCCGAGCCCCTGGAAGCATGAAAATCACTTTAAACATGCTAATTTTAGCCCTAACACTGATGATCCACCTACAAATGTGAACTGACGTTCAAAAATAAAACATTTGAAAACGGACCATTTTCCACATTTCTGAAGCATGACGTAATGGGGGGGTGTTATCTCTTTTGTGGAAAATCAGCCGTTTTTGCTCTAACATTAAATGCCTCCAAATGGTATTTAATTAACTTCCCGAGCCCCTGGAAGCATGAAAATCACTTTAAACATGCTAATTTTAGCTCTAACACTGATGATCCACCTACAAATGTGAACTGACGTTCAAAAATAAAACATTTGAAAACGGACCATTTTCCACATTTCTGAAGCATGACGTAATGGGGGGGTGTTATCTCTTTTGTCGAAAATCAGCCGTTTTTGCTCGAACATTAAATGCCTCCAAATGGTATTTAATTAACTTCCCAAGCCCCTGGAAGCATGAAAATCACTTTAAACATGCTAATTTTAGCTCTAACACTGATGATCCACCTACAAATGTGAACTGACGTTCAAAAATAAAACATTTGAAAACGGACCATTTTCCACATTTCTGAAGCATGACGTAATGGGGGGGTGTTATCTCTTTTGTCGAAAATCAGCCGTTTTTGCTCTAACATTAAATGCCTCCAAATGGTATTTAATTAACTTCCCGGGGTGAAGAAACCCTTTTTGAGAACTCAGAGTGAGTAAATTGGCCATTTTCATGCACTTTTAACCATTCCATAAATCTTGTGTTTTGGGCCCCTGGAAGCATGAAAATCACTTTAAACATGCTAATTTTAGCTCTAACACTGATGATCCACCTACAAATGTGAACTGACGTTCAAAAATAAAACATTTGAAAACGGACCATTTTCCACATTTCTGAAGCATGACGTAATGGGGGGGTGTTATCTCTTTTGTCGAAAATCAGCCGTTTTTGCTCGAACATTAAATGCCTCCAAATGGTATTTAATTAACTTCCCGAGCCCCTGGAAGCATGAAAATCACTTTAAACATGCTAATTTTAGCTCTAACACTGATGATCCACCTACAAATGTGAACTGACGTTCAAAAATAAAATATTTGAAAACGGACCATTTTCCACATTTCTGAAGCATGACGTAATGGGGGGGTGTTATCTCTTTTGTGGAAAATCAGCCGTTTTTGCTCGAACATTAAATGCCTCCAAATGGTATTTAATTAACTTCCCGGGGTGAAGAAACCCTTTTTGAGAACTCAGAGTGAGTAAATTGGCCATTTTCATGCACTTTTAACCATTCCATAAATCTTGTGTTTTGGGCCCCTGGAAGCATGAAAATCACTTTAAACATGCTAATTTTAGCTCTAACACTGATGATCCACCTACAAATGTGAACTGACGTTCAAAAATAAAACATTTGAAAACGGACCATTTTCCACATTTCTGAAGCATGACGTAATGGGGGGGTGTTATCTCTTTTGTCGAAAATCAGCCGTTTTTGCTCTAACATTAAATGCCTCCAAATGGTATTTAATTAACTTCCCGAGCCCCTGGAAGCATGAAAATCACTTTAAACATGCTAATTTTAGCTCTAACACTGATGATCCACCTACAAATGTGAACTGACGTTCAAAAATAAAACATTTGAAAACGGACCATTTTCCACATTTCTGAAGCATGACGTAATGGGGGGGTGTTATCTCTTTTGTCGAAAATCAGCCGTTTTTGCTCTAACATTAAATGCCTCCAAATGGTATTTAATTAACTTCCCGAGGTGAAGAAACCCTTTTTGAGAACTCAGAGTGAGTAAATTGGCCATTTTCATGCACTTTTAACCATTCCATAAATCTTGTGTTTTGGGCCCCTGGAAGCATGAAAATCACTTTAAACATGCTAATTTTAGCTCTAACACTGATGATCCACCTACAAATGTGAACTGACGTTCAAAAATAAAACATTTGAAAACGGACCATTTTCCACATTTCTGAAGCATGACGTAATGGGGGGGTGTTATCTCTTTTGTCGAAAATCAGCCGTTTTTGCTCTAACATTAAATGCCTCCAAATGGTATTTAATTAACTTCCCGAGCCCCTGGAAGCATGAAAATCACTTTAAACATGCTAATTTTAGCTCTAACACTGATGATCCACCTACAAATGTGAACTGACGTTCAAAAATAAAACATTTGAAAACGGACCATTTTCCACATTTCTGAAGCATGACGTAATGGGGGGGTGTTATCTCTTTTGTCGAAAATCAGCCGTTTTTGCTCTAACATTAAATGCCTCCAAATGGTATTTAATTAACTTCCCGAGCCCCTGGAAGCATGAAAATCACTTTAAACATGCTAATTTTAGCTCTAACACTGATGATCCACCTACAAATGTGAACTGACGTTCAAAAATAAAACATTTGAAAACGGACCATTTTCCACATTTCTGAAGCATGACGTAATGGGGGGGTGTTATCTCTTTTGTCGAAAATCAGCCATTTTTGCTCGAACATTAAATGCCTCCAAATGGTATTTAATTAACTTCCCGAGCCCCTGGAAGCATGAAAATCACTTTAAACATGCTAATTTTAGCTCTAACACTGATGATCCACCTACAAATGTGAACTGACGTTCAAAAATAAAACATTTGAAAACGGACCATTTTCCACATTTCTGAAGCATGACGTAATGGGGGGGGTGTTATCTCTTTTGTGGAAAATCAGCCGTTTTTGCTCTAACATTAAATGCCTCCAAATGGTATTTAATTAACTTCCCGAGCCCCTGGAAGCATGAAAATCACTTTAAACATGCTAATTTTAGCTCTAACACTGATGATCCACCTACAAATGTGAACTGACGTTCAAAAATAAAACATTTGAAAACGGACCATTTTTCACATTTCTGAAGCATGACGTAATGGGGGGGTGTTATCTCTTTTGTCGAAAATCAGCCGTTTTTGCTCGAACATTAAATGCCTCCAAATGGTATTTAATTAACTTCCCGAGCCCCTGGAAGCATGAAAATCACTTTAAACATGCTAATTTTAGCTCTAACACTGATGATCCACCTACAAATGTGAACTGACGTTCAAAAATAAAACATTTGAAAACGGACCATTTTCCACATTTCTGAAGCATGACGTAATGGGGGGGTGTTATCTCTTTTGTCGAAAATCAGCCGTTTTTGCTCTAACATTAAATGCCTCCAAATGGTATTTAATTAACTTCCCGAGCCCCTGGAAGCATGAAAATCACTTTAAACATGCTAATTTTAGCTCTAACACTGATGATCCACCTACAAATGTGAACTGACGTTCAAAAATAAAACATTTGAAAACGGACCATTTTCCACATTTCTGAAGCATGACGTAATGGGGGGGTGTTATCTCTTTTGTCGAAAATCAGCCGTTTTTGCTCGAACATTAAATGCCTCCAAATGGTATTTAATTAACTTCCCGAGCCCCTGGAAGCATGAAAATCACTTTAAACATGCTAATTTTAGCTCTAACACTGATGATCCACCTACAAATGTGAACTGACGTTCAAAAATAAAACATTTGAAAACGGACCATTTTCCACATTTCTGAAGCATGACGTAATGGGGGGGTGTTATCTCTTTTGTGGAAAATCAGCCGTTTTTGCTCTAACATTAAATGCCTCCAAATGGTATTTAATTAACTTCCCGAGCCCCTGGAAGCATGAAAATCACTTTAAACATGCTAATTTTAGCTCTAACACTGATGATCCACCTACAAATGTGAACTGACGTTCAAAAATAAAACATTTGAAAACGGACCATTTTCCACATTTCTGAAGCATGACGTAATGGGGGGGTGTTATCTCTTTTGTCGAAAATCAGCCGTTTTTGCTCGAACATTAAATGCCTCCAAATGGTATTTAATTAACTTCCCGAGCCCCTGGAAGCATGAAAATCACTTTAAACATGCTAATTTTAGCTCTAACACTGATGATCCACCTACAAATGTGAACTGACGTTCAAAAATAAAACATTTGAAAACGGACCATTTTCCACATTTCTGAAGCATGACGTAATGGGGGGGTGTTATCTCTTTTGTCGAAAATCAGCCGTTTTTGCTCTAACATTAAATGCCTCCAAATGGTATTTAATTAACTTCCCGGGGTGAAGAAACCCTTTTTGAGAACTCAGAGTGAGTAAATTGGCCATTTTCATGCACTTTTAACCATTCCATAAATCTTGTGTTTTGGGCCCCTGGAAGCATGAAAATCACTTTAAACATGCTAATTTTAGCTCTAACACTGATGATCCACCTACAAATGTGAACTGACGTTCAAAAATAAAACATTTGAAAACGGACCATTTTCCACATTTCTGAAGCATGACGTAATGGGGGGGTGTTATCTCTTTTGTCGAAAATCAGCCGTTTTTGCTCGAACATTAAATGCCTCCAAATGGTATTTAATTAACTTCCCGAGCCCCTGGAAGCATGAAAATCACTTTAAACATGCTAATTTTAGCTCTAACACTGATGATCCACCTACAAATGTGAACTGACGTTCAAAAATAAAATATTTGAAAACGGACCATTTTCCACATTTCTGAAGCATGACGTAATGGGGGGGTGTTATCTCTTTTGTGGAAAATCAGCCGTTTTTGCTCGAACATTAAATGCCTCCAAATGGTATTTAATTAACTTCCCGGGGTGAAGAAACCCTTTTTGAGAACTCACAGTGAGTAAATTGGCCATGTTCATGCACTTTTTACCATTCCATAAATCTTGTGTTTTGGGCCCCTGGAAGCATGAAAATCACTTTAAACATGCTAATTTTAGCTCTAACACTGATGATCCACCTACAAATGTGAACTGACGTTCAAAAATAAAACATTTGAAAACGGACCATTTTCCACATTTCTGAAGCATGACGTAATGGGGGGGTGTTATCTCTTTTGTCGAAAATCAGCCGTTTTTGCTCTAACATTAAATGCCTCCAAATGGTATTTAATTAACTTCCCGAGCCCCTGGAAGCATGAAAATCACTTTAAACATGCTAATTTTAGCTCTAACACTGATGATCCACCTACAAATGTGAACTGACGTTCAAAAATAAAACATTTGAAAACGGACCATTTTCCACATTTCTGAAGCATGACGTAATGGGGGGGTGTTATCTCTTTTGTCGAAAATCAGCCGTTTTTGCTCTAACATTAAATGCCTCCAAATGGTATTTAATTAACTTCCCGGGGTGAAGAAACCCTTTTTGAGAACTCAGAGTGAGTAAATTGGCCATTTTCATGCACTTTTAACCATTCCATAAATCTTGTGTTTTGGGCCCCTGGAAGCATGAAAATCACTTTAAACATGCTAATTTTAGCTCTAACACTGATGATCCACCTACAAATGTGAACTGACGTTCAAAAATAAAACATTTGAAAACGGACCATTTTCCACATTTCTGAAGCATGACGTAATGGGGGGGTGTTATCTCTTTTGTCGAAAATCAGCCGTTTTTGCTCTAACATTAAATGCCTCCAAATGGTATTTAATTAACTTCCCGAGCCCCTGGAAGCATGAAAATCACTTTAAACATGCTAATTTTAGCTCTAACACTGATGATCCACCTACAAATGTGAACTGACGTTCAAAAATAAAACATTTGAAAACGGACCATTTTCCACATTTCTGAAGCATGACGTAATGGGGGGGTGTTATCTCTTTTGTCGAAAATCAGCCGTTTTTGCTCGAACATTAAATGCCTCCAAATGGTATTTAATTAACTTCCCGAGCCCCTGGAAGCATGAAAATCACTTTAAACATGCTAATTTTAGCTCTAACACTGATGATCCACCTACAAATGTGAACTGACGTTCAAAAATAAAACATTTGAAAACGGACCATTTTCCACATTTCTGAAGCATGACGTAATGGGGGGGGTGTTATCTCTTTTGTGGAAAATCAGCCGTTTTTGCTCTAACATTAAATGCCTCCAAATGGTATTTAATTAACTTCCCGAGCCCCTGGAAGCATGAAAATCACTTTAAACATGCTAATTTTAGCTCTAACACTGATGATCCACCTACAAATGTGAACTGACGTTCAAAAATAAAACATTTGAAAACGGACCATTTTTCACATTTCTGAAGCATGACGTAATGGGGGGGTGTTATCTCTTTTGTCGAAAATCAGCCGTTTTTGCTCGAACATTAAATGCCTCCAAATGGTATTTAATTAACTTCCCGAGCCCCTGGAAGCATGAAAATCACTTTAAACATGCTAATTTTAGCTCTAACACTGATGATCCACCTACAAATGTGAACTGACGTTCAAAAATAAAACATTTGAAAACGGACCATTTTCCACATTTCTGAAGCATGACGTAATGGGGGGGTGTTATCTCTTTTGTCGAAAATCAGCCGTTTTTGCTCTAACATTAAATGCCTCCAAATGGTATTTAATTAACTTCCCGGGGTGAAGAAACCCTTTTTGAGAACTCAGAGTGAGTAAATTGGCCATTTTCATGCACTTTTAACCATTCCATAAATCTTGTGTTTTGGGCCCCTGGAAGCATGAAAATCACTTTAAACATGCTAATTTTAGCTCTAACACTGATGATCCACCTACAAATGTGAACTGACGTTCAAAAATAAAACATTTGAAAACGGACCATTTTCCACATTTCTGAAGCATGACGTAATGGGGGGGTGTTATCTCTTTTGTCGAAAATCAGCCATTTTTGCTCTAACATTAAATGCCTCCAAATGGTATTTAATTAACTTCCCGAGCCCCTGGAAGCATGAAAATCACTTTAAACATGCTAATTTTAGCTCTAACACTGATGATCCACCTACAAATGTGAACTGACGTTCAAAAATAAAACATTTGAAAACGGACCATTTTCCACATTTCTGAAGCATGACGTAATGGGGGGGTGTTATCTCTTTTGTCGAAAATCAGCCGTTTTTGCTCTAACATTAAATGCCTCCAAATGGTATTTAATTAACTTCCCGGGGTGAAGAAACCCTTTTTGAGAACTCAGAGTGAGTAAATTGGCCATTTTCATGCACTTTTAACCATTCCATAAATCTTGTGTTTTGGGCCCCTGGAAGCATGAAAATCACTTTAAACATGCTAATTTTAGCTCTAACACTGATGATCCACCTACAAATGTGAACTGACGTTCAAAAATAAAACATTTGAAAACGGACCATTTTCCACATTTCTGAAGCATGACGTAATGGGGGGGTGTTATCTCTTTTGTCGAAAATCAGCCGTTTTTGCTCTAACATTAAATGCCTCCAAATGGTATTTAATTAACTTCCCGAGCCCCTGGAAGCATGAAAATCACTTTAAACATGCTAATTTTAGCTCTAACACTGATGATCCACCTACAAATGTGAACTGACGTTCAAAAATAAAACATTTGAAAACGGACCATTTTCCACATTTCTGAAGCATGACGTAATGGGGGGGTGTTATCTCTTTTGTCGAAAATCAGCCGTTTTTGCTCGAACATTAAATGCCTCCAAATGGTATTTAATTAACTTCCCGAGCCCCTGGAAGCATGAAAATCACTTTAAACATGCTAATTTTAGCTCTAACACTGATGATCCACCTACAAATGTGAACTGACGTTCAAAAATAAAACATTTGAAAACGGACCATTTTCCACATTTCTGAAGCATGACGTAATGGGGGGGTGTTATCTCTTTTGTGGAAAATCAGCCGTTTTTGCTCTAACATTAAATGCCTCCAAATGGTATTTAATTAACTTCCCGAGCCCCTGGAAGCATGAAAATCACTTTAAACATGCTAATTTTAGCTCTAACACTGATGATCCACCTACAAATGTGAACTGACGTTCAAAAATAAAACATTTGAAAACGGACCATTTTCCACATTTCTGAAGCATGACGTAATGGGGGGGTGTTATCTCTTTTGTCGAAAATCAGCCGTTTTTGCTCGAACATTAAATGCCTCCAAATGGTATTTAATTAACTTCCCAAGCCCCTGGAAGCATGAAAATCACTTTAAACATGCTAATTTTAGCTCTAACACTGATGATCCACCTACAAATGTGAACTGACGTTCAAAAATAAAACATTTGAAAACGGACCATTTTCCACATTTCTGAAGCATGACGTAATGGGGGGGTGTTATCTCTTTTGTCGAAAATCAGCCGTTTTTGCTCTAACATTAAATGCCTCCAAATGGTATTTAATTAACTTCCCGGGGTGAAGAAACCCTTTTTGAGAACTCAGAGTGAGTAAATTGGCCATTTTCATGCACTTTTAACCATTCCATAAATCTTGTGTTTTGGGCCCCTGGAAGCATGAAAATCACTTTAAACATGCTAATTTTAGCTCTAACACTGATGATCCACCTACAAATGTGAACTGACGTTCAAAAATAAAACATTTGAAAACGGACCATTTTCCACATTTCTGAAGCATGACGTAATGGGGGGGTGTTATCTCTTTTGTCGAAAATCAGCCGTTTTTGCTCGAACATTAAATGCCTCCAAATGGTATTTAATTAACTTCCCGAGCCCCTGGAAGCATGAAAATCACTTTAAACATGCTAATTTTAGCTCTAACACTGATGATCCACCTACAAATGTGAACTGACGTTCAAAAATAAAATATTTGAAAACGGACCATTTTCCACATTTCTGAAGCATGACGTAATGGGGGGGTGTTATCTCTTTTGTGGAAAATCAGCCGTTTTTGCTCGAACATTAAATGCCTCCAAATGGTATTTAATTAACTTCCCGGGGTGAAGAAACCCTTTTTGAGAACTCAGAGTGAGTAAATTGGCCATTTTCATGCACTTTTAACCATTCCATAAATCTTGTGTTTTGGGCCCCTGGAAGCATGAAAATCACTTTAAACATGCTAATTTTAGCTCTAACACTGATGATCCACCTACAAATGTGAACTGACGTTCAAAAATAAAACATTTGAAAACGGACCATTTTCCACATTTCTGAAGCATGACGTAATGGGGGGGTGTTATCTCTTTTGTCGAAAATCAGCCGTTTTTGCTCTAACATTAAATGCCTCCAAATGGTATTTAATTAACTTCCCGAGCCCCTGGAAGCATGAAAATCACTTTAAACATGCTAATTTTAGCTCTAACACTGATGATCCACCTACAAATGTGAACTGACGTTCAAAAATAAAACATTTGAAAACGGACCATTTTCCACATTTCTGAAGCATGACGTAATGGGGGGGTGTTATCTCTTTTGTCGAAAATCAGCCGTTTTTGCTCTAACATTAAATGCCTCCAAATGGTATTTAATTAACTTCCCGAGGTGAAGAAACCCTTTTTGAGAACTCAGAGTGAGTAAATTGGCCATTTTCATGCACTTTTAACCATTCCATAAATCTTGTGTTTTGGGCCCCTGGAAGCATGAAAATCACTTTAAACATGCTAATTTTAGCTCTAACACTGATGATCCACCTACAAATGTGAACTGACGTTCAAAAATAAAACATTTGAAAACGGACCATTTTCCACATTTCTGAAGCATGACGTAATGGGGGGGTGTTATCTCTTTTGTCGAAAATCAGCCGTTTTTGCTCTAACATTAAATGCCTCCAAATGGTATTTAATTAACTTCCCGAGCCCCTGGAAGCATGAAAATCACTTTAAACATGCTAATTTTAGCTCTAACACTGATGATCCACCTACAAATGTGAACTGACGTTCAAAAATAAAACATTTGAAAACGGACCATTTTCCACATTTCTGAAGCATGACGTAATGGGGGGGTGTTATCTCTTTTGTCGAAAATCAGCCGTTTTTGCTCTAACATTAAATGCCTCCAAATGGTATTTAATTAACTTCCCGAGCCCCTGGAAGCATGAAAATCACTTTAAACATGCTAATTTTAGCTCTAACACTGATGATCCACCTACAAATGTGAACTGACGTTCAAAAATAAAACATTTGAAAACGGACCATTTTCCACATTTCTGAAGCATGACGTAATGGGGGGGTGTTATCTCTTTTGTCGAAAATCAGCCGTTTTTGCTCTAACATTAAATGCCTCCAAATGGTATTTAATTAACTTCCCGAGCCCCTGGAAGCATGAAAATCACTTTAAACATGCTAATTTTAGCTCTAACACTGATGATCCACCTACAAATGTGAACTGACGTTCAAAAATAAAACATTTGAAAACGGACCATTTTCCACATTTCTGAAGCATGACGTAATGGGGGGGTGTTATCTCTTTTGTCGAAAATCAGCCGTTTTTGCTCGAACATTAAATGCCTCCAAATGGTATTTAATTAACTTCCCAAGCCCCTGGAAGCATGAAAATCACTTTAAACATGCTAATTTTAGCTCTAACACTGATGATCCACCTACAAATGTGAACTGACGTTCAAAAATAAAACATTTGAAAACGGACCATTTTCCACATTTCTGAAGCATGACGTAATGGGGGGGTGTTATCTCTTTTGTCGAAAATCAGCCGTTTTTGCTCTAACATTAAATGCCTCCAAATGGTATTTAATTAACTTCCCGGGGTGAAGAAACCCTTTTTGAGAACTCAGAGTGAGTAAATTGGCCATTTTCATGCACTTTTAACCATTCCATAAATCTTGTGTTTTGGGCCCCTGGAAGCATGAAAATCACTTTAAACATGCTAATTTTAGCTCTAACACTGATGATCCACCTACAAATGTGAACTGACGTTCAAAAATAAAACATTTGAAAACGGACCATTTTCCACATTTCTGAAGCATGACGTAATGGGGGGGTGTTATCTCTTTTGTCGAAAATCAGCCGTTTTTGCTCGAACATTAAATGCCTCCAAATGGTATTTAATTAACTTCCCGAGCCCCTGGAAGCATGAAAATCACTTTAAACATGCTAATTTTAGCTCTAACACTGATGATCCACCTACAAATGTGAACTGACGTTCAAAAATAAAATATTTGAAAACGGACCATTTTCCACATTTCTGAAGCATGACGTAATGGGGGGGTGTTATCTCTTTTGTGGAAAATCAGCCGTTTTTGCTCGAACATTAAATGCCTCCAAATGGTATTTAATTAACTTCCCGGGGTGAAGAAACCCTTTTTGAGAACTCAGAGTGAGTAAATTGGCCATTTTCATGCACTTTTAACCATTCCATAAATCTTGTGTTTTGGGCCCCTGGAAGCATGAAAATCACTTTAAACATGCTAATTTTAGCTCTAACACTGATGATCCACCTACAAATGTGAACTGACGTTCAAAAATAAAACATTTGAAAACGGACCATTTTCCACATTTCTGAAGCATGACGTAATGGGGGGGTGTTATCTCTTTTGTCGAAAATCAGCCGTTTTTGCTCTAACATTAAATGCCTCCAAATGGTATTTAATTAACTTCCCGAGCCCCTGGAAGCATGAAAATCACTTTAAACATGCTAATTTTAGCTCTAACACTGATGATCCACCTACAAATGTGAACTGACGTTCAAAAATAAAACATTTGAAAACGGACCATTTTCCACATTTCTGAAGCATGACGTAATGGGGGGGTGTTATCTCTTTTGTCGAAAATCAGCCGTTTTTGCTCTAACATTAAATGCCTCCAAATGGTATTTAATTAACTTCCCGAGGTGAAGAAACCCTTTTTGAGAACTCAGAGTGAGTAAATTGGCCATTTTCATGCACTTTTAACCATTCCATAAATCTTGTGTTTTGGGCCCCTGGAAGCATGAAAATCACTTTAAACATGCTAATTTTAGCTCTAACACTGATGATCCACCTACAAATGTGAACTGACGTTCAAAAATAAAACATTTGAAAACGGACCATTTTCCACATTTCTGAAGCATGACGTAATGGGGGGGTGTTATCTCTTTTGTCGAAAATCAGCCGTTTTTGCTCTAACATTAAATGCCTCCAAATGGTATTTAATTAACTTCCCGAGCCCCTGGAAGCATGAAAATCACTTTAAACATGCTAATTTTAGCTCTAACACTGATGATCCACCTACAAATGTGAACTGACGTTCAAAAATAAAACATTTGAAAACGGACCATTTTCCACATTTCTGAAGCATGACGTAATGGGGGGGTGTTATCTCTTTTGTCGAAAATCAGCCGTTTTTGCTCTAACATTAAATGCCTCCAAATGGTATTTAATTAACTTCCCGAGCCCCTGGAAGCATGAAAATCACTTTAAACATGCTAATTTTAGCTCTAACACTGATGATCCACCTACAAATGTGAACTGACGTTCAAAAATAAAACATTTGAAAACGGACCATTTTCCACATTTCTGAAGCATGACGTAATGGGGGGGTGTTATCTCTTTTGTCGAAAATCAGCCATTTTTGCTCGAACATTAAATGCCTCCAAATGGTATTTAATTAACTTCCCGAGCCCCTGGAAGCATGAAAATCACTTTAAACATGCTAATTTTAGCTCTAACACTGATGATCCACCTACAAATGTGAACTGACGTTCAAAAATAAAACATTTGAAAACGGACCATTTTCCACATTTCTGAAGCATGACGTAATGGGGGGGGTGTTATCTCTTTTGTGGAAAATCAGCCGTTTTTGCTCTAACATTAAATGCCTCCAAATGGTATTTAATTAACTTCCCGAGCCCCTGGAAGCATGAAAATCACTTTAAACATGCTAATTTTAGCTCTAACACTGATGATCCACCTACAAATGTGAACTGACGTTCAAAAATAAAACATTTGAAAACGGACCATTTTTCACATTTCTGAAGCATGACGTAATGGGGGGGTGTTATCTCTTTTGTCGAAAATCAGCCGTTTTTGCTCGAACATTAAATGCCTCCAAATGGTATTTAATTAACTTCCCGAGCCCCTGGAAGCATGAAAATCACTTTAAACATGCTAATTTTAGCTCTAACACTGATGATCCACCTACAAATGTGAACTGACGTTCAAAAATAAAACATTTGAAAACGGACCATTTTCCACATTTCTGAAGCATGACGTAATGGGGGGGTGTTATCTCTTTTGTCGAAAATCAGCCGTTTTTGCTCTAACATTAAATGCCTCCAAATGGTATTTAATTAACTTCCCGAGCCCCTGGAAGCATGAAAATCACTTTAAACATGCTAATTTTAGCTCTAACACTGATGATCCACCTACAAATGTGAACTGACGTTCAAAAATAAAACATTTGAAAACGGACCATTTTCCACATTTCTGAAGCATGACGTAATGGGGGGGTGTTATCTCTTTTGTCGAAAATCAGCCGTTTTTGCTCGAACATTAAATGCCTCCAAATGGTATTTAATTAACTTCCCGAGCCCCTGGAAGCATGAAAATCACTTTAAACATGCTAATTTTAGCTCTAACACTGATGATCCACCTACAAATGTGAACTGACGTTCAAAAATAAAACATTTGAAAACGGACCATTTTCCACATTTCTGAAGCATGACGTAATGGGGGGGTGTTATCTCTTTTGTGGAAAATCAGCCGTTTTTGCTCTAACATTAAATGCCTCCAAATGGTATTTAATTAACTTCCCGAGCCCCTGGAAGCATGAAAATCACTTTAAACATGCTAATTTTAGCTCTAACACTGATGATCCACCTACAAATGTGAACTGACGTTCAAAAATAAAACATTTGAAAACGGACCATTTTCCACATTTCTGAAGCATGACGTAATGGGGGGGTGTTATCTCTTTTGTCGAAAATCAGCCGTTTTTGCTCGAACATTAAATGCCTCCAAATGGTATTTAATTAACTTCCCGAGCCCCTGGAAGCATGAAAATCACTTTAAACATGCTAATTTTAGCTCTAACACTGATGATCCACCTACAAATGTGAACTGACGTTCAAAAATAAAACATTTGAAAACGGACCATTTTCCACATTTCTGAAGCATGACGTAATGGGGGGGTGTTATCTCTTTTGTCGAAAATCAGCCGTTTTTGCTCTAACATTAAATGCCTCCAAATGGTATTTAATTAACTTCCCGGGGTGAAGAAACCCTTTTTGAGAACTCAGAGTGAGTAAATTGGCCATTTTCATGCACTTTTAACCATTCCATAAATCTTGTGTTTTGGGCCCCTGGAAGCATGAAAATCACTTTAAACATGCTAATTTTAGCTCTAACACTGATGATCCACCTACAAATGTGAACTGACGTTCAAAAATAAAACATTTGAAAACGGACCATTTTCCACATTTCTGAAGCATGACGTAATGGGGGGGTGTTATCTCTTTTGTCGAAAATCAGCCGTTTTTGCTCGAACATTAAATGCCTCCAAATGGTATTTAATTAACTTCCCGAGCCCCTGGAAGCATGAAAATCACTTTAAACATGCTAATTTTAGCTCTAACACTGATGATCCACCTACAAATGTGAACTGACGTTCAAAAATAAAATATTTGAAAACGGACCATTTTCCACATTTCTGAAGCATGACGTAATGGGGGGGTGTTATCTCTTTTGTGGAAAATCAGCCGTTTTTGCTCGAACATTAAATGCCTCCAAATGGTATTTAATTAACTTCCCGGGGTGAAGAAACCCTTTTTGAGAACTCACAGTGAGTAAATTGGCCATGTTCATGCACTTTTTACCATTCCATAAATCTTGTGTTTTGGGCCCCTGGAAGCATGAAAATCACTTTAAACATGCTAATTTTAGCTCTAACACTGATGATCCACCTACAAATGTGAACTGACGTTCAAAAATAAAACATTTGAAAACGGACCATTTTCCACATTTCTGAAGCATGACGTAATGGGGGGGTGTTATCTCTTTTGTCGAAAATCAGCCGTTTTTGCTCTAACATTAAATGCCTCCAAATGGTATTTAATTAACTTCCCGAGCCCCTGGAAGCATGAAAATCACTTTAAACATGCTAATTTTAGCTCTAACACTGATGATCCACCTACAAATGTGAACTGACGTTCAAAAATAAAACATTTGAAAACGGACCATTTTCCACATTTCTGAAGCATGACGTAATGGGGGGGTGTTATCTCTTTTGTCGAAAATCAGCCGTTTTTGCTCTAACATTAAATGCCTCCAAATGGTATTTAATTAACTTCCCGGGGTGAAGAAACCCTTTTTGAGAACTCAGAGTGAGTAAATTGGCCATTTTCATGCACTTTTAACCATTCCATAAATCTTGTGTTTTGGGCCCCTGGAAGCATGAAAATCACTTTAAACATGCTAATTTTAGCTCTAACACTGATGATCCACCTACAAATGTGAACTGACGTTCAAAAATAAAACATTTGAAAACGGACCATTTTCCACATTTCTGAAGCATGACGTAATGGGGGGGTGTTATCTCTTTTGTCGAAAATCAGCCGTTTTTGCTCTAACATTAAATGCCTCCAAATGGTATTTAATTAACTTCCCGAGCCCCTGGAAGCATGAAAATCACTTTAAACATGCTAATTTTAGCTCTAACACTGATGATCCACCTACAAATGTGAACTGACGTTCAAAAATAAAACATTTGAAAACGGACCATTTTCCACATTTCTGAAGCATGACGTAATGGGGGGGTGTTATCTCTTTTGTCGAAAATCAGCCGTTTTTGCTCGAACATTAAATGCCTCCAAATGGTATTTAATTAACTTCCCGAGCCCCTGGAAGCATGAAAATCACTTTAAACATGCTAATTTTAGCTCTAACACTGATGATCCACCTACAAATGTGAACTGACGTTCAAAAATAAAACATTTGAAAACGGACCATTTTCCACATTTCTGAAGCATGACGTAATGGGGGGGGTGTTATCTCTTTTGTGGAAAATCAGCCGTTTTTGCTCTAACATTAAATGCCTCCAAATGGTATTTAATTAACTTCCCGAGCCCCTGGAAGCATGAAAATCACTTTAAACATGCTAATTTTAGCTCTAACACTGATGATCCACCTACAAATGTGAACTGACGTTCAAAAATAAAACATTTGAAAACGGACCATTTTTCACATTTCTGAAGCATGACGTAATGGGGGGGTGTTATCTCTTTTGTCGAAAATCAGCCGTTTTTGCTCGAACATTAAATGCCTCCAAATGGTATTTAATTAACTTCCCGAGCCCCTGGAAGCATGAAAATCACTTTAAACATGCTAATTTTAGCTCTAACACTGATGATCCACCTACAAATGTGAACTGACGTTCAAAAATAAAACATTTGAAAACGGACCATTTTCCACATTTCTGAAGCATGACGTAATGGGGGGGTGTTATCTCTTTTGTCGAAAATCAGCCGTTTTTGCTCTAACATTAAATGCCTCCAAATGGTATTTAATTAACTTCCCGGGGTGAAGAAACCCTTTTTGAGAACTCAGAGTGAGTAAATTGGCCATTTTCATGCACTTTTAACCATTCCATAAATCTTGTGTTTTGGGCCCCTGGAAGCATGAAAATCACTTTAAACATGCTAATTTTAGCTCTAACACTGATGATCCACCTACAAATGTGAACTGACGTTCAAAAATAAAACATTTGAAAACGGACCATTTTCCACATTTCTGAAGCATGACGTAATGGGGGGGTGTTATCTCTTTTGTCGAAAATCAGCCGTTTTTGCTCGAACATTAAATGCCTCCAAATGGTATTTAATTAACTTCCCGAGCCCCTGGAAGCATGAAAATCACTTTAAACATGCTAATTTTAGCTCTAACACTGATGATCCACCTACAAATGTGAACTGACGTTCAAAAAAAAAACATTTGAAAACGGACCATTTTCCACATTTCTGAAGCATGACGTAATGGGGGGGTGTTATCTCTTTTGTCGAAAATCAGCCGTTTTTGCTCTAACATTAAATGCCTCCAAATGGTATTTAATTAACTTCCCGGGTGAAGAAACCCTTTTTGAGAACTCAGAGTGAGTAAATTGGCCATTTTCATGCACTTTTAACCATTCCATAAATCTTGTGTTTTGGGCCCCTGGAAGCATGAAAATCACTTTAAACATGCTAATTTTAGCTCTAACACTGATGATCCACCTACAAATGTGAACTGACGTTCAAAAATAAAACATTTGAAAACGGACCATTTTCCACATTTCTGAAGCATGACGTAATGGGGGGGTGTTATCTCTTTTGTCGAAAATCAGCCGTTTTTGCTCTAACATTAAATGCCTGCAAATGGTATTTAATTAACTTCCCGAGCCCCTGGAAGCATGAAAATCACTTTAAACATGCTAATTTTAGCTCTAACACTGATGATCCACCTACAAATGTGAACTGACGTTCAAAAAAAAAACATTTGAAAACGGACCATTTTCCACATTTCTGAAGCATGACGTAATGGGGGGGTGTTATCTCTTTTGTCGAAAATCAGCCGTTTTTGCTCTAACATTAAATGCCTCCAAATGGTATTTAATTAACTTCCCGGGGTGAAGAAACCCTTTTTGAGAACTCAGAGTGAGTAAATTGGCCATTTTCATGCACTTTTAACCATTCCATAAATCTTGTGTTTTGGGCCCCTGGAAGCATGAAAATCACTTTAAACATGCTAATTTTAGCTCTAACACTGATGATCCACCTACAAATGTGAACTGACGTTCAAAAATAAAACATTTGAAAACGGACCATTTTCCACATTTCTGAAGCATGACGTAATGGGGGGGTGTTATCTCTTTTGTCGAAAATCAGCCGTTTTTGCTCTAACATTAAATGCCTCCAAATGGTATTTAATTAACTTCCCGAGCCCCTGGAAGCATGAAAATCACTTTAAACATGCTAATTTTAGCTCTAACACTGATGATCCACCTACAAATGTGAACTGACGTTCAAAAATAAAACATTTGAAAACGGACCATTTTCCACATTTCTGAAGCATGACGTAATGGGGGGGTGTTATCTCTTTTGTCGAAAATCAGCCGTTTTTGCTCGAACATTAAATGCCTCCAAATGGTATTTAATTAACTTCCCGAGCCCCTGGAAGCATGAAAATCACTTTAAACATGCTAATTTTAGCTCTAACACTGATGATCCACCTACAAATGTGAACTGACGTTCAAAAATAAAACATTTGAAAACGGACCATTTTCCACATTTCTGAAGCATGACGTAATGGGGGGGTGTTATCTCTTTTGTCGAAAATCAGCCGTTTTTGCTCTAACATTAAATGCCTCCAAATGGTATTTAATTAACTTCCCGGGGTGAAGAAACCCTTTTTGAGAACTCAGAGTGAGTAAATTGGCCATTTTCATGCACTTTTAACCATTCCATAAATCTTGTGTTTTGGGCCCCTGGAAGCATGAAAATCACTTTAAACATGCTAATTTTAGCTCTAACACTGATGATCCACCTACAAATGTGAACTGACGTTCAAAAATAAAACATTTGAAAACGGACCATTTTCCACATTTCTGAAGCATGACGTAATGGGGGGGTGTTATCTCTTTTGTCGAAAATCAGCCGTTTTTGCTCGAACATTAAATGCCTCCAAATGGTATTTAATTAACTTCCCGAGCCCCTGGAAGCATGAAAATCACTTTAAACATGCTAATTTTAGCTCTAACACTGATGATCCACCTACAAATGTGAACTGACGTTCAAAAATAAAACATTTGAAAACGGACCATTTTCCACATTTCTGAAGCATGACGTAATGGGGGGTGTTATCTCTTTTGTCGAAAATCAGCCGTTTTTGCTCGAACATTAAATGCCTCCAAATGGTATTTAATTAACTTCCCGGGGTGAAGAAACCCTTTTTGAGAACTCAGAGTGAGTAAATTGGCCATTTTCATGCACTTTTAACCATTTCATAAATCTTGTGTTTTGGGCCCCTGGAAGCATGAAAATCACTTTAAACATGCTAATTTTAGCTCTAACACTGATGATCCACCTACAAATGTGAACTGACGTTCAAAAATAAAACATTTGAAAACGGACCATTTTCCACATTTCTGAAGCATGACGTAATGGGGGGGTGTTATCTCTTTTGTCGAAAATCAGCTGTTTTTGCTCTAACATTAAATGCCTCCAAATGGTATTTAATTAACTTCCCGGGGTGAAGAAACCCTTTTTGAGAACTCAGAGTGAGTAAATTGGCCATTTTCATGCACTTTTAACCATTCCATAAATCTTGTGTTTTGGGCCCCTGGAAGCATGAAAATCACTTTAAACATGCTAATTTTAGCTCTAACACTGATGATCCACCTACAAATGTGAACTGACGTTCAAAAATAAAACATTTGAAAACGGACCATTTTCCACTTTTCTGAAGCATGACGTAATGGGGGGGGTGTTATCACTTTTGTCGAAAATCAGCCGTTTTTGCTCGAACATTAAATGCCTCCAAATGGTATTTAATTAACTTCCCGAGCCCCTGGAAGCATGAAAATCACTTTAAACATGCTAATTTTAGCTCTAACACTGATGATCCACCTACAAATGTGAACTGACGTTCAAAAATAAAACATTTGAAAACGGACCATTTTCCACATTTCTGAAGCATGACGTAATGGGGGGGTGTTATCTCTTTTGTCGAAAATCAGCCGTTTTTGCTCTAACATTAAATGCCTCCAAATGGTATTTAATTAACTTCCCGGGGTGAAGAAACCCTTTTTGAGAACTCAGAGTGAGTAAATTGGCCATTTTCATGCACTTTTAACCATTCCATAAATCTTGTGTTTTGGGCCCCTGGAAGCATGAAAATCACTTTAAACATGCTAATTTTAGCTCTAACACTGATGATCCACCTACAAATGTGAACTGACGTTCAAAAATAAACCATTTGAAAACGGACCATTTTCCACATTTCTGAAGCATGACGTAATGGGGGGGTGTTATCTCTTTTGTCGAAAATCAGCCGTTTTTGCTCTAACATTAAATGCCTCCAAATGGTATTTAATTAACTTCCCGAGCCCCTGGAAGCATGAAAATCACTTTAAACATGCTAATTTTAGCTCTAACACTGATGATCCACCTACAAATGTGAACTGACGTTCAAAAATAAAACATTTGAAAACGGACCATTTTCCACATTTCTGAAGCATGACGTAATGGGGGGGTGTTATCTCTTTTGTCGAAAATCAGCCGTTTTTGCTCTAACATTAAATGCCTCCAAATGGTATTTAATTAACTTCCCGGGGTGAAGAAACTCTTTTTGAGAACTCAGAGTGAGTAAATTGGCCATTTTCATGCACTTTTAACCATTCCATAAATCTTGTGTTTTGGGCCCCTGGAAGCATGAAAATCACTTTAAACATGCTAATTTTAGCTCTAACACTGATGATCCACCTACAAATGTGAACTGACGTTCAAAAATAAAACATTTGAAAACGGACCATTTTCCACATTTCTGAAGCATGACGTAATGGGGGGGTGTTATCTCTTTTGTCGAAAATCAGCCGTTTTTGCTCTAACATTAAATGCCTCCAAATGGTATTTAATTAACTTCCCGAGCCCCTGGAAGCATGAAAATCACTTTAAACATGCTAATTTTAGCTCTAACACTGATGATCCACCTACAAATGTGAACTGACGTTCAAAAATAAAACATTTGAAAACGGACCATTTTCCACATTTCTGAAGCATGACGTAATGGGGGGGTGTTATCTCTTTTGTCGAAAATCAGCCGTTTTTGCTCTAACATTAAATGCCTCCAAATGGTATTTAATTAACTTCCCGAGCCCCTGGAAGCATGAAAATCACTTTAAACATGCTAATTTTAGCTCTAACACTGATGATCCACCTACAAATGTGAACTGACGTTCAAAAATAAAACATTTGAAAACGGACCATTTTCCACATTTCTGAAGCATGACGTAATGGGGGGGTGTTATCTCTTTTGTCGAAAATCAGCCGTTTTTGCTCGAACATTAAATGCCTCCAAATGGTATTTAATTAACTTCCCGGGGTGAAGAAACCCTTTTTGAGAACTCAGAGTGAGTAAATTGGCCATTTTCATGCACTTTTAACCATTCCATAAATCTTGTGTTTTGGGCCCCTGGAAGCATGAAAATCACTTTAAACATGCTAATTTTAGCTCTAACACTGATGATCCACCTACAAATGTGAACTGACGTTCAAAAATAAAACATTTGAAAACGGACCATTTTCCACATTTCTGAAGCATGACGTAATGGGGGGGTGTTATCTCTTTTGTCGAAAATCAGCCGTTTTTGCTCTAACATTAAATGCCTCCAAATGGTATTTAATTAACTTCCCGGGGTGAAGAAACCCTTTTTGAGAACTCAGAGTGAGTAAATTGGCCATTTTCATGCACTTTTAACCATTCCATAAATCTTGTGTTTTGGGCCCCTGGAAGCATGAAAATCACTTTAAACATGCTAATTTTAGCTCTAACACTGATGATCCACCTACAAATGTGAACTGACGTTCAAAAATAAACCATTTGAAAACGGACCATTTTCCACATTTCTGAAGCATGACGTAATGGGGGGGTGTTATCTCTTTTGTCGAAAATCAGCCGTTTTTGCTCTAACATTAAATGCCTCCAAATGGTATTTAATTAACTTCCCGAGCCCCTGGAAGCATGAAAATCACTTTAAACATGCTAATTTTAGCTCTAACACTGATGATCCACCTACAAATGTGAACTGACGTTCAAAAATAAAACATTTGAAAACGGACCATTTTCCACATTTCTGAAGCATGACGTAATGGGGGGGTGTTATCTCTTTTGTCGAAAATCAGCCGTTTTTGCTCTAACATTAAATGCCTCCAAATGGTATTTAATTAACTTCCCGGGGTGAAGAAACTCTTTTTGAGAACTCAGAGTGAGTAAATTGGCCATTTTCATGCACTTTTAACCATTCCATAAATCTTGTGTTTTGGGCCCCTGGAAGCATGAAAATCACTTTAAACATGCTAATTTTAGCTCTAACACTGATGATCCACCTACAAATGTGAACTGACGTTCAAAAATAAAACATTTGAAAACGGACCATTTTCCACATTTCTGAAGCATGACGTAATGGGGGGGTGTTATCTCTTTTGTCGAAAATCAGCCGTTTTTGCTCTAACATTAAATGCCTCCAAATGGTATTTAATTAACTTCCCGAGCCCCTGGAAGCATGAAAATCACTTTAAACATGCTAATTTTAGCTCTAACACTGATGATCCACCTACAAATGTGAACTGACGTTCAAAAATAAAACATTTGAAAACGGACCATTTTCCACATTTCTGAAGCATGACGTAATGGGGGGGTGTTATCTCTTTTGTCGAAAATCAGCCGTTTTTGCTCTAACATTAAATGCCTCCAAATGGTATTTAATTAACTTCCCGAGCCCCTGGAAGCATGAAAATCACTTTAAACATGCTAATTTTAGCTCTAACACTGATGATCCACCTACAAATGTGAACTGACGTTCAAAAATAAAACATTTGAAAACGGACCATTTTCCACATTTCTGAAGCATGACGTAATGGGGGGGTGTTATCTCTTTTGTCGAAAATCAGCCGTTTTTGCTCGAACATTAAATGCCTCCAAATGGTATTTAATTAACTTCCCGGGGTGAAGAAACCCTTTTTGAGAACTCAGAGTGAGTAAATTGGCCATTTTCATGCACTTTTAACCATTCCATAAATCTTGTGTTTTGGGCCCCTGGAAGCATGAAAATCACTTTAAACATGCTAATTTTAGCTCTAACACTGATGATCCACCTACAAATGTGAACTGACGTTCAAAAATAAAACATTTGAAAACGGACCATTTTCCACATTTCTGAAGCATGACGTAATGGGGGGGTGTTATCTCTTTTGTCGAAAATCAGCCGTTTTTGCTCTAACATTAAATGCCTCCAAATGGTATTTAATTAACTTCCCGGGGTGAAGAAACCCTTTTTGAGAACTCAGAGTGAGTAAATTGGCCATTTTCATGCACTTTTAACCATTCCATAAATCTTGTGTTTTGGGCCCCTGGAAGCATGAAAATCACTTTAAACATGCTAATTTTAGCTCTAACACTGATGATCCACCTACAAATGTGAACTGACGTTCAAAAATAAAACATTTGAAAACGGACCGTTTTCCACATTTCTGAAGCATGACGTAATGGGGGGGTGTTATCTCTTTTGTCGAAAATCAGCCGTTTTTGCTCTAACATTAAATGCCTCCAAATGGTATTTAATTAACTTCCCGAGCCCCTGGAAGCATGAAAATCACTTTAAACATGCTAATTTTAGCTCTAACACTGATGATCCACCTACAAATGTGAACTGACGTTCAAAAATAAAACATTTGAAAACGGACCATTTTCCACATTTCTGAAGCATGACGTAATGGGGGGGTGTTATCTCTTTTGTCGAAAATCAGCCGTTTTTGCTCGAACATTAAATGCCTCCAAATGGTATTTAATTAACTTCCCGAGCCCCTGGAAGCATGAAAATCACTTTAAACATGCTAATTTTAGCTCTAACACTGATGATCCACCTACAAATGTGAACTGACGTTCAAAAATAAAACATTTGAAAACGGACCATTTTCCACATTTCTGAAGCATGACGTAATGGGGGGGTGTTATCTCTTTTGTGGAAAATCAGCCGTTTTTGCTCTAACATTAAATGCCTCCAAATGGTATTTAATTAACTTCCCGAGCCCCTGGAAGCATGAAAATCACTTTAAACATGCTAATTTTAGCTCTAACACTGATGATCCACCTACAAATGTGAACTGACGTTCAAAAATAAAACATTTGAAAACGGACCATTTTCCACATTTCTGAAGCATGACGTAATGGGGGGGTGTTATCTCTTTTGTCGAAAATCAGCCGTTTTTGCTCGAACATTAAATGCCTCCAAATGGTATTTAATTAACTTCCCAAGCCCCTGGAAGCATGAAAATCACTTTAAACATGCTAATTTTAGCTCTAACACTGATGATCCACCTACAAATGTGAACTGACGTTCAAAAATAAAACATTTGAAAACGGACCATTTTCCACATTTCTGAAGCATGACGTAATGGGGGGGTGTTATCTCTTTTGTCGAAAATCAGCCGTTTTTGCTCTAACATTAAATGCCTCCAAATGGTATTTAATTAACTTCCCGGGGTGAAGAAACCCTTTTTGAGAACTCAGAGTGAGTAAATTGGCCATTTTCATGCACTTTTAACCATTCCATAAATCTTGTGTTTTGGGCCCCTGGAAGCATGAAAATCACTTTAAACATGCTAATTTTAGCTCTAACACTGATGATCCACCTACAAATGTGAACTGACGTTCAAAAATAAAACATTTGAAAACGGACCATTTTCCACATTTCTGAAGCATGACGTAATGGGGGGGTGTTATCTCTTTTGTCGAAAATCAGCCGTTTTTGCTCGAACATTAAATGCCTCCAAATGGTATTTAATTAACTTCCCGAGCCCCTGGAAGCATGAAAATCACTTTAAACATGCTAATTTTAGCTCTAACACTGATGATCCACCTACAAATGTGAACTGACGTTCAAAAATAAAATATTTGAAAACGGACCATTTTCCACATTTCTGAAGCATGACGTAATGGGGGGGTGTTATCTCTTTTGTGGAAAATCAGCCGTTTTTGCTCGAACATTAAATGCCTCCAAATGGTATTTAATTAACTTCCCGGGGTGAAGAAACCCTTTTTGAGAACTCAGAGTGAGTAAATTGGCCATTTTCATGCACTTTTAACCATTCCATAAATCTTGTGTTTTGGGCCCCTGGAAGCATGAAAATCACTTTAAACATGCTAATTTTAGCTCTAACACTGATGATCCACCTACAAATGTGAACTGACGTTCAAAAATAAAACATTTGAAAACGGACCATTTTCCACATTTCTGAAGCATGACGTAATGGGGGGGTGTTATCTCTTTTGTCGAAAATCAGCCGTTTTTGCTCTAACATTAAATGCCTCCAAATGGTATTTAATTAACTTCCCGAGCCCCTGGAAGCATGAAAATCACTTTAAACATGCTAATTTTAGCTCTAACACTGATGATCCACCTACAAATGTGAACTGACGTTCAAAAATAAAACATTTGAAAACGGACCATTTTCCACATTTCTGAAGCATGACGTAATGGGGGGGTGTTATCTCTTTTGTCGAAAATCAGCCGTTTTTGCTCTAACATTAAATGCCTCCAAATGGTATTTAATTAACTTCCCGAGGTGAAGAAACCCTTTTTGAGAACTCAGAGTGAGTAAATTGGCCATTTTCATGCACTTTTAACCATTCCATAAATCTTGTGTTTTGGGCCCCTGGAAGCATGAAAATCACTTTAAACATGCTAATTTTAGCTCTAACACTGATGATCCACCTACAAATGTGAACTGACGTTCAAAAATAAAACATTTGAAAACGGACCATTTTCCACATTTCTGAAGCATGACGTAATGGGGGGGTGTTATCTCTTTTGTCGAAAATCAGCCGTTTTTGCTCTAACATTAAATGCCTCCAAATGGTATTTAATTAACTTCCCGAGCCCCTGGAAGCATGAAAATCACTTTAAACATGCTAATTTTAGCTCTAACACTGATGATCCACCTACAAATGTGAACTGACGTTCAAAAATAAAACATTTGAAAACGGACCATTTTCCACATTTCTGAAGCATGACGTAATGGGGGGGTGTTATCTCTTTTGTCGAAAATCAGCCGTTTTTGCTCTAACATTAAATGCCTCCAAATGGTATTTAATTAACTTCCCGAGCCCCTGGAAGCATGAAAATCACTTTAAACATGCTAATTTTAGCTCTAACACTGATGATCCACCTACAAATGTGAACTGACGTTCAAAAATAAAACATTTGAAAACGGACCATTTTCCACATTTCTGAAGCATGACGTAATGGAGGGGTGTTATCTCTTTTGTCGAAAATCAGCCATTTTTGCTCGAACATTAAATGCCTCCAAATGGTATTTAATTAACTTCCCGAGCCCCTGGAAGCATGAAAATCACTTTAAACATGCTAATTTTAGCTCTAACACTGATGATCCACCTACAAATGTGAACTGACGTTCAAAAATAAAACATTTGAAAACGGACCATTTTCCACATTTCTGAAGCATGACGTAATGGGGGGGGTGTTATCTCTTTTGTGGAAAATCAGCCGTTTTTGCTCTAACATTAAATGCCTCCAAATGGTATTTAATTAACTTCCCGAGCCCCTGGAAGCATGAAAATCACTTTAAACATGCTAATTTTAGCTCTAACACTGATGATCCACCTACAAATGTGAACTGACGTTCAAAAATAAAACATTTGAAAACGGACCATTTTTCACATTTCTGAAGCATGACGTAATGGGGGGGTGTTATCTCTTTTGTCGAAAATCAGCCGTTTTTGCTCGAACATTAAATGCCTCCAAATGGTATTTAATTAACTTCCCGAGCCCCTGGAAGCATGAAAATCACTTTAAACATGCTAATTTTAGCTCTAACACTGATGATCCACCTACAAATGTGAACTGACGTTCAAAAATAAAACATTTGAAAACGGACCATTTTCCACATTTCTGAAGCATGACGTAATGGGGGGGTGTTATCTCTTTTGTCGAAAATCAGCCGTTTTTGCTCTAACATTAAATGCCTCCAAATGGTATTTAATTAACTTCCCGAGCCCCTGGAAGCATGAAAATCACTTTAAACATGCTAATTTTAGCTCTAACACTGATGATCCACCTACAAATGTGAACTGACGTTCAAAAATAAAACATTTGAAAACGGACCATTTTCCACATTTCTGAAGCATGACGTAATGGGGGGGTGTTATCTCTTTTGTCGAAAATCAGCCGTTTTTGCTCGAACATTAAATGCCTCCAAATGGTATTTAATTAACTTCCCGAGCCCCTGGAAGCATGAAAATCACTTTAAACATGCTAATTTTAGCTCTAACACTGATGATCCACCTACAAATGTGAACTGACGTTCAAAAATAAAACATTTGAAAACGGACCATTTTCCACATTTCTGAAGCATGACGTAATGGGGGGGTGTTATCTCTTTTGTGGAAAATCAGCCGTTTTTGCTCTAACATTAAATGCCTCCAAATGGTATTTAATTAACTTCCCGAGCCCCTGGAAGCATGAAAATCACTTTAAACATGCTAATTTTAGCTCTAACACTGATGATCCACCTACAAATGTGAACTGACGTTCAAAAATAAAACATTTGAAAACGGACCATTTTCCACATTTCTGAAGCATGACGTAATGGGGGGGTGTTATCTCTTTTGTCGAAAATCAGCCGTTTTTGCTCGAACATTAAATGCCTCCAAATGGTATTTAATTAACTTCCCGAGCCCCTGGAAGCATGAAAATCACTTTAAACATGCTAATTTTAGCTCTAACACTGATGATCCACCTACAAATGTGAACTGACGTTCAAAAATAAAACATTTGAAAACGGACCATTTTCCACATTTCTGAAGCATGACGTAATGGGGGGGTGTTATCTCTTTTGTCGAAAATCAGCCGTTTTTGCTCTAACATTAAATGCCTCCAAATGGTATTTAATTAACTTCCCGGGGTGAAGAAACCCTTTTTGAGAACTCAGAGTGAGTAAATTGGCCATTTTCATGCACTTTTAACCATTCCATAAATCTTGTGTTTTGGGCCCCTGGAAGCATGAAAATCACTTTAAACATGCTAATTTTAGCTCTAACACTGATGATCCACCTACAAATGTGAACTGACGTTCAAAAATAAAACATTTGAAAACGGACCATTTTCCACATTTCTGAAGCATGACGTAATGGGGGGGTGTTATCTCTTTTGTCGAAAATCAGCCGTTTTTGCTCGAACATTAAATGCCTCCAAATGGTATTTAATTAACTTCCCGAGCCCCTGGAAGCATGAAAATCACTTTAAACATGCTAATTTTAGCTCTAACACTGATGATCCACCTACAAATGTGAACTGACGTTCAAAAATAAAATATTTGAAAACGGACCATTTTCCACATTTCTGAAGCATGACGTAATGGGGGGGTGTTATCTCTTTTGTGGAAAATCAGCCGTTTTTGCTCGAACATTAAATGCCTCCAAATGGTATTTAATTAACTTCCCGGGGTGAAGAAACCCTTTTTGAGAACTCAGAGTGAGTAAATTGGCCATTTTCATGCACTTTTAACCATTCCATAAATCTTGTGTTTTGGGCCCCTGGAAGCATGAAAATCACTTTAAACATGCTAATTTTAGCTCTAACACTGATGATGCACCTACAAATGTGAACTGACGTTCAAAAATAAAACATTTGAAAACGGACCATTTTCCACATTTCTGAAGCATGACGTAATGGGGGGGGTGTTATCTCTTTTGTCGAAAATCAGCCGTTTTTGCTCTAACATTAAATGCCTCCAAATGGTATTTAATTAACTTCCCGAGCCCCTGGAAGCATGAAAATCACTTTAAACATGCTAATTTTAGCTCTAACACTGATGATCCACCTACAAATGTGAACTGACGTTCAAAAATAAAACATTTGAAAACGGACCATTTTCCACATTTCTGAAGCATGACGTAATGGGGGGGTGTTATCTCTTTTGTCGAAAATCAGCCGTTTTTGCTCTAACATTAAATGCCTCCAAATGGTATTTAATTAACTTCCCGGGGTGAAGAAACCCTTTTTGAGAACTCAGAGTGAGTAAATTGGCCATTTTCATGCACTTTTAACCATTCCATAAATCTTGTGTTTTGGGCCCCTGGAAGCATGAAAATCACTTTAAACATGCTAATTTTAGCTCTAACACTGATGATCCACCTACAAATGTGAACTGACGTTCAAAAATAAAACATTTGAAAACGGACCATTTTCCACATTTCTGAAGCATGACGTAATGGGGGGGTGTTATCTCTTTTGTCGAAAATCAGCCGTTTTTGCTCTAACATTAAATGCCTCCAAATGGTATTTAATTAACTTCCCGAGCCCCTGGAAGCATGAAAATCACTTTAAACATGCTAATTTTAGCTCTAACACTGATGATCCACCTACAAATGTGAACTGACGTTCAAAAATAAAACATTTGAAAACGGACCATTTTCCACATTTCTGAAGCATGACGTAATGGGGGGGTGTTATCTCTTTTGTCGAAAATCAGCCGTTTTTGCTCGAACATTAAATGCCTCCAAATGGTATTTAATTAACTTCCCGAGCCCCTGGAAGCATGAAAATCACTTTAAACATGCTAATTTTAGCTCTAACACTGATGATCCACCTACAAATGTGAACTGACGTTCAAAAATAAAACATTTGAAAACGGACCATTTTCCACATTTCTGAAGCATGACGTAATGGGGGGGGTGTTATCTCTTTTGTGGAAAATCAGCCGTTTTTGCTCTAACATTAAATGCCTCCAAATGGTATTTAATTAACTTCCCGAGCCCCTGGAAGCATGAAAATCACTTTAAACATGCTAATTTTAGCTCTAACACTGATGATCCACCTACAAATGTGAACTGACGTTCAAAAATAAAACATTTGAAAACGGACCATTTTTCACATTTCTGAAGCATGACGTAATGGGGGGGTGTTATCTCTTTTGTCGAAAATCAGCCGTTTTTGCTCGAACATTAAATGCCTCCAAATGGTATTTAATTAACTTCCCGAGCCCCTGGAAGCATGAAAATCACTTTAAACATGCTAATTTTAGCTCTAACACTGATGATCCACCTACAAATGTGAACTGACGTTCAAAAATAAAACATTTGAAAACGGACCATTTTCCACATTTCTGAAGCATGACGTAATGGGGGGGTGTTATCTCTTTTGTCGAAAATCAGCCGTTTTTTCTCGAACATTAAATGCCTCCAAATGGTATTTAATTAACTTCCCGAGCCCCTGGAAGCATGAAAATCACTTTAAACATGCTAATTTTAGCTCTAACACTGATGATCCACCTACAAATGTGAACTGACGTTCAAAAAAAAAACATTTGAAAACGGACCATTTTCCACATTTCTGAAGCATGACGTAATGGGGGGGTGTTATCTCTTTTGTCGAAAATCAGCCGTTTTTGCTCTAACATTAAATGCCTCCAAATGGTATTTAATTAACTTCCCGGGTGAAGAAACCCTTTTTGAGAACTCAGAGTGAGTAAATTGGCCATTTTCATGCACTTTTAACCATTCCATAAATCTTGTGTTTTGGGCCCCTGGAAGCATGAAAATCACTTTAAACATGCTAATTTTAGCTCTAACACTGATGATCCACCTACAAATGTGAACTGACGTTCAAAAATAAAACATTTGAAAACGGACCATTTTCCACATTTCTGAAGCATGACGTAATGGGGGGGTGTTATCTCTTTTGTCGAAAATCAGCCGTTTTTGCTCTAACATTAAATGCCTCCAAATGGTATTTAATTAACTTCCCGAGCCCCTGGAAGCATGAAAATCACTTTAAACATGCTAATTTTAGCTCTAACACTGATGATCCACCTACAAATGTGAACTGACGTTCAAAAATAAAACATTTGAAAACGGACCATTTTCCACATTTCTGAAGCATGACGTAATAGGGGGGTGTTATCTCTTTTGTCGAAAATCAGCCGTTTTTGCTCGAACATTAAATGCCTCCAAATGGTATTTAATTAACTTCCCGAGCCCCTGGAAGCATGAAAATCACTTTAAACATGCTAATTTTAGCTCTAACACTGATGATCCACCTACAAATGTGAACTGACGTTCAAAAATAAAACATTTGAAAACGGACCATTTTCCACATTTCTGAAGCATGACGTAATGGGGGGTGTTATCTCTTTTGTCGAAAATCAGCCGTTTTTGCTCGAACATTAAATGCCTCCAAATGGTATTTAATTAACTTCCCGGGGTGAAGAAACCCTTTTTGAGAACTCAGAGTGAGTAAATTGGCCATTTTCATGCACTTTTAACCATTCCATAAATCTTGTGTTTTGGGCCCCTGGAAGCATGAAAATCACTTTAAACATGCTAATTTTAGCTCTAACACTGATGATCCACCTACAAATGTGAACTGACGTTCAAAAATAAAACATTTGAAAACGGACCATTTTCCACATTTCTGAAGCATGACGTAATGGGGGGGTGTTATCTCTTTTGTCGAAAATCAGCCGTTTTTGCTCGAACATTAAATGCCTCCAAATGGTATTTAATTAACTTCCCGAGCCCCTGGAAGCATGAAAATCACTTTAAACATGCTAATTTTAGCTCTAACACTGATGATCCACCTACAAATGTGAACTGACGTTCAAAAATAAAACATTTGAAAACGGACCATTTTCCACATTTCTGAAGCATGACGTAATGGGGGGTGTTATCTCTTTTGTCGAAAATCAGCCGTTTTTGCTCGAACATTAAATGCCTCCAAATGGTATTTAATTAACTTCCCGGGGTGAAGAAACCCTTTTTGAGAACTCAGAGTGAGTAAATTGGCCATTTTCATGCACTTTTAACCATTTCATAAATCTTGTGTTTGGGCCCCTGGAAGCATGAAAATCACTTTAAACATGCTAATTTTAGCTCTAACACTGATGATCCACCTACAAATGTGAACTGACGTTCAAAAATAAAACATTTGAAAACGGACCATTTTCCACATTTCTGAAGCATGACGTAATGGGGGGGGGTTATCTCTTTTGTCGAAAATCAGCCGTTTTTGCTCGAACATTATATGGCTGAGATACCCGCCACCCCCTCTCAACACGATCCCCAAAAGAAGGGAAACCGGAAACAGTTCTTCAAAGTTTTTGGATGTGGGAGGGAGTGACCCTCCCGCGGCCGTATTTATTAAAACAAAAATTAAACATTAAACGTTTCATATTATGTACAATTTCATTATCACATTTGCGATGTTTGGCTAATCTTAACATATTCTCTAATACAGAGGTTCTCCTAGCCGAACTAGCATCCTACAGAAACATTCTCTATAAACACTGAAATTGTACATCCTAACGTTTAAGGGCCAACGGCAAGGTCATAACCGGTGTCAAGATCCCTAACCAGACTTACCCCTCCCACTTGGGAAGGGCGACAGCACAGAGGCTTACCTCAAGTGCAACTACTAACAATTTCCCTTGACTTGTCGGGGGCACTTAAGACTCGACGCCATTTAAAGGTCGTTCGAATACTTGTGTGTGGTATCTAGAAGGTATCGTGGACCTCCCCCCACCCCACACAACTTACCGCATCTGCCGTCGCAGATGACCCTGGCCCCGGGAAATTCCTCAGGAGGGGGCTGTAACCCCTCCTACACAGGAAGGGGCCTTGACCGCCTTTCCTTAACTTCCGGCGACCCGCCCTTAGACGGGACCGCCTCCCCATTGAGGGGCCAATGGCCACCTCCCCCGAGCGCTCCCATCCGTGTTGGGTGACGCCCACTCATAGGGATCTACCAATTAGTGCTCACCGATCATGACCTTACCGCCTACCAAAAAATAAATACGACAATTCGAACTTATGAAAACATTGGTCGCTACGACCGAAAGAGCATGCTCAAAAAGCAACACTACATCAAGTCCTTTTAATCGTAACAACCTAAATGATATTCACGATACTTTATTATGAAAAACAACAAAACTGATACTTTCACAACCTGTAAACGAAAAAGGAAGAACATACTTAGAAAATCCACTTTATTGCACAACAACTTGCTGTCCTCAGGGGCTGGTGGGTGGGTCAAAATTGGCTCTTTGTTCTGTCCCGAGCTCACGTGTAGCGAGGAGGTGCAGCTTCGGAGCACAAGAACAAGAGGACGTCTTCCGGCCTTGCGTCTCCTTTTATCCGTCTTCAGGGCGGGCGTAAACCCGCCCCTGCCCGTCCCGAGGGCGTGGCTGGCTGCGTCAGTGTCTAGGCCAGCCCACTCTAGGGCGGGAACAGGCGCGCCCCGGCTACGCCGCTTCGGGCATACCAGCCGAGACGCGCCTCCCGCCCAAAAATGGCTTCCCGGGGGGATCGAGGCACTCCGCCATACGTTCGGGGGGACCGAGTGGTCGCCCCTTTCCATATGGCTGAGATACCCGCCACCCCCTCTCAACACGATCCCCAAAAGAAGGGAAACCGGAAACAGTTCTTCAAAGTTTTTGGATGTGGGAGGGAGTGACCCTCCCGCGGCCGTATTTATTAAAACAAAAATTAAACATTAAACGTTTCATATTATGTACAATTTCATTATCACATTTGCGATGTTTGGCTAATCTTAACATATTCTCTAATACAGAGGTTCTCCTAGCCGAACTAGCATCCTACAGAAACATTCTCTATAAACACTGAAATTGTACATCCTAACGTTTAAGGGCCAACGGCAAGGTCATAACCGGTGTCAAGATCCCTAACCAGACTTACCCCTCCCACTTGGGAAGGGCGACAGCACAGAGGCTTACCTCAAGTGCAACTACTAACAATTTCCCTTGACTTGTCGGGGGCACTTAAGACTCGACGCCATTTAAAGGTCGTTCGAATACTTGTGTGTGGTATCTAGAAGGTATCGTGGACCTCCCCCCACCCCACACAACTTACCGCATCTGCCGTCGCAGATGACCCTGGCCCCGGGAAATTCCTCAGGAGGGGGCTGTAACCCCTCCTACACAGGAAGGGGCCTTGACCGCCTTTCCTTAACTTCCGGCGACCCGCCCTTAGACGGGACCGCCTCCCCATTGAGGGGCCAATGGCCACCTCCCCCGAGCGCTCCCATCCGTGTTGGGTGACGCCCACTCATAGGGATCTACCAATTAGTGCTCACCGATCATGACCTTACCGCCACAGGTCCGGATAGTTGACCGGCTATCCGGACCCCCCACCAGACTCCTACCTAAAGGTCATGTTTTAACGATTTTAACCAAGCTAGGAAGTCGCCTATGAGTAACTCATTGCCCACCCTCGACAAATGCACACCATCCCGCAAATACATACTGTCATCATTAATACAACTATGCGAGATCGAATGTAATGTCTTGGAACGGAACAACCGACTCACTTTGTTATTCAATTTTTTAACGGAATGATTCAAAGCAGGGATCGAGATAGCCCCCCGCCACACTTTTCGTGGGATCATATGAGACCACGCAATTGTACACCCCGGAACTCTCCTTGCTAACCAACTTACCGTGGAAAGCATAGCCTCCAGGAGAAGTCGTCTACCGGTGGTGACTAGATCATTGCCCCCCAAATGTACTATGACTATGGACGGCGGTGACCTCATCCGCTCTAACAAACCCTCAAAAAATGCCTGAAACTGGTCAATACAGAGACCGCCCCTTCCGTAGAAGGACACTCTGTACCCGTATTCCCCAGGTACGTGAATCATATCACCTGCTTTGAATACGTCTGCGGCCCGTCTCACGTATGAGTGGCCTACAACCCACACCTCCTTTCTCTCAGCCGGTGATGTGTGACCGCTGGCCTGGTGTTGGGTCAACTGCACAGTCCGCCCTGCCGCGTAGGCTTGCTGAACTGAAAACAAACAGAAGACAAGAAGCGTGAGTACATGATTACAGCTTCACAACATGTGCAATCGCACATACCTCTTATAACAATTGGAGGACCAACGCCCCACCCGTTTCACTTGTTCTACATTGAGACCCCTGGCTGTAGCTTCTGTGGCAGCCCCTATACGAAAGGAATGGGTCCCAAATTCACCCGGGTCCAAGCCCGCTGCGGCAATGGCCATTGCAAGCACCCGCTGAAACTGAAACCTCGTCAGCGGGGTGGCGTCTACATGCCTCAACAATGTCCCCCCCCATGATGCCACCCTTCGTGCTAGGTAATCTTCTAAGCACTGAACCGGACACATGGATGACTCGGGGATCCTGCGAATGATCGTGCAGTCCCCCCTCCCATCTTGGTCAGTCTTGGACCTGAGAAAGGAGACAATCATCGCATCACCCCTGATCTGAACCTGCTCCCTGCACAAGCCCCCCGTCACATCCCGTTTGTTCCTTGCAACCAGCTCACTAACTCTCATAGCCCCGTGAAATGCCAGCATAAATGCAGTCCGGAACAAACAGGTCTCGAACGGGGACGAGCATGTGTTAGGGAGTGTGGTCAGCAACTGGGACAACCTGTCTAGACCTATCGGTCGTCTTACGTCTACTCTGCGACCCTCCAGACGTTGCCACCCTCGCAGCGCTTTCTGTACCGTAAAAGACGCTGTCGGGTCCAGGATGCCATGGGCCCTGGCAACAAAGGAAATGGCGGCACGATGCCTTTGGGCCGTGGCCACCGATTTCCCAGCCCTACGTAAGGACATCAGGAAAAGTACTACCAACTCCTCCTGCCCCCAAAGTCCCCCTCTCTCTGCCCCCAAAAAGGCCAAATAGGCCTGGAACGCCCCTTCATATGCCTTCCTTGTCCTGGGTGCTAGACTCTCTCCCACGAGGTGACGAAGTTCGGGGCACCGAGAGACCAGAGAGCTTCGGGGAAGGGTGCCGGCTCCGGGTCCGCTGAAGGAAGGAAGCCCGAGAAAGCCTGCATGTGAAAACGAGACAGTGCATCAGCGGCCTGATTCATCACCCCAGGGACATGTTTTGCTCTGAATACCACGTTCAGTTGCATACACAGTAAGACAATTTCTTTGAGCAGCCTCAAAATCAATTTACAACGGGCTGCCTGACTATTGATGCATTCTACCACGGTCATATTGTCGGACCAGAACACAACAGAATGATCTCTGAACCCTTCTGGCCAGGTTCTCAGGGCCACCAGAATGGGAAATAATTCGAGGAAAGCGATGTTACTTGTCAGCCCCTTCTCGTGCCACCATAGGGGCCACTTCTGTGCCGACCATTTTGTGCCGAAGATGGCGCCAAAACCTACGCTTCCTGCTGAATCTGTCCATAGCCCAAGCTCATCGGAGGACATGACTGGCTTGTTCCAGACAACTCGGCCATTGAAGTCCGCCAAGAATGCTAACCAGATCCGCATGTCCTGGCGGACCTCAGTCGATAACCTTGTGCGATGATGACCCTCCTTCAGGCCAACCATCGCTTGGGCAATTGAGCGGGAAAAGGGGCGAGCCATTGGTATCACTCTCAAGGCAAAGTTCAATTTTCCCACTAACTGTTGCAACTGATGCAGTGTAACCTTGGATGCAGTTAAACATACTTGGAGGGCTGCCCTAAATTTCGACACCTTGCTAGCTGGTAAACGGAAGCACCCCTCCCTTGAGTCCAACTCGATCCCCAGAAACTCGAGGCAAGTCGTGGGACCCATAGTTTTACCCGGTGCCAACGGCACGCCGAGATGACCCATTAACACACAGAATTTGTCTAAAGCCTGGGCACATTCGGGACTACCGGCGGGGCCAAGGAACAGAAAGTCGTCAAGGTAATGCATTACATTTCGGAAACCCGCTGTCTCAGTGAACACCCACTGCAGGAAAGTACTGAATTGCTCAAAGTAAGCACATGAAATAGAGCAACCCATTGGCATACACCTATCCATGTAAAATGATCCCTGGAACCCGAATCCCAAAAGACGCTGATCGTCTGGGTGTACCGGGAGCAACCGGAACGCTGACTCGATATCAGATTTCGCCATCAACGTCCCGTGCCCCAGGCGATTCAAGATGGCTACTGCCTCATCAAAAGATGCGTATCGCACCGAACAAACTTCTGGATCAATTGCGTCGTTCACCGAAAGACCTCGTGGAGCAGACAGATTATGGATCAAACGGAACTCACCCGGGTCCTTCTTGGGGACCACCCCTAACGGAGAACAAACGAAACCTGGTACCGGAGGTTCACTAAACGGGCCGGCGACCCGTCCCCGGCTAACCTCTTTCTGAATTTTCTCCTGCACTACCGATGTATGTTGTAAAACGGAAAGTTGATTTTTGCACATCCCTACACCCTGAAAGTCCCCTACCGGGATGCGGAAACCATGTGTAAAACCGTTCCGTAGCACCCCAGCAGAAGTACGATCCGGGTATTCGCTGAGCCAGGGAATCATTGCCAAGGTATCAATCGGGGTTGGTAAAGGCGCCCCTCGGCCTAGCTTAGACCTGTTTGGCGCCCCCCTTACCCCCATTCTCACCCGTTCTGGCTCTGCACGATGACTCAGGATGGGACGACCCACACGTACTACACTCATGTTTGAACTTACACGATCCCGGAGGCCTGGTACATTTCCCCTTGTTGAAATTAAAACAGAAACCCTTTTTCCCTGTATTGCCTGCGGGCCTTGACTGGTCGTCGGTGCTCGTACTTGGTCGAAAGGGCGTCCCCACATTCTGGCGGGAGTAATCAACAACATTGCTCCCGACCAATGGCATTCTTAACATTCCTGATTCTTTCATTTTGTCCCAAGTTAACGAATCGTAACAATCCCAAGTCAAACTCTTGTTATGTTCCTTCTCCTTTCTGAACAGATTGTCATAACAAAACCAATGGTTACCTTGATACGTTGTCGAGTAACCCATAATTCGTGATTGGTAAACGGGAAACTCAGGGAGCAACTCGGGCCTACGTTCCCCCAAAATCGATGTGAACATACCCCATGCATTGCCCCAGTTGCCAATGTTCTCATTAACCTTAAAGGCGGCCATTTTTGCGCGCCAAACACTCGGATGCATCAAGTCCTTCTGACTTTTCACATGCTCCACATCATAATGATCAACAAGCAGGGAAAAAATATTCACGTACTCTCCCGCCCAGATCTTTTCTTTTATAGCTAACGGCACATGTTGTCCCAATCTCTCTCTACGAGAGGGTGCTGACTCGTCCCTTGCAATCGGCAATGGCCGCTTACCTGCACCGGACGCAGCTTCTGCCGCTTGCGGCTTGTCTATCCCCGCCACTCTAGCTGCCTCTTTCTTCTCACGAAGCCCTTTTATCAGCGCCTGTGCCTCGGCAGCCGTGGCGCCATCACCACTATCCCCCAACCACGCTGCTAGCTGTGCTGCCAGCTCGGGGGGCATGTCTTCCTTGGATGTCGGGGAGACGACCCCCGGGATTGGATTCCCCTCTATCGGTACCGGGGTCGGCGCCTCGAGAGGGGCAGAGGGAGCCGGGACGTCCCCACCGGCTGGAACCTTTCTCGGCCTCTTAGGTCTCCCTCCAGCCGGCGAAGGGCCCGAACCCTCCTCCCCATCTCGCTCCGCCAACCGTTTCTTTATGTCGGACATATCTTTAAAGAGTGCCCGAACCATCTGGTCAGTCGTCATTCTCTTTTCGCCTTTCCTGGGCATCTTCTTCGACGAAGTATCTGGAAGACAAAGAAAAAGATCAAAACGCTCAAAATTGGCTCTTTGTTCTGTCCCGAGCTCACGTGTAGCGAGGAGGTGCAGCTTCGGAGCACAAGAACAAGAGGACGTCTTCCGGCCTTGCGTCTCCTTTTATCCGTCTTCAGGGCGGGCGTAAACCCGCCCCTGCCCGTCCCGAGGGCGTGGCTGGCTGCGTCAGTGTCTAGGCCAGCCCACTCTAGGGCGGGAACAGGCGCGCCCCGGCTACGCCGCTTCGGCCATACCAGCCGAGACGCGCCTCCCGCCCAAAAATGGCTTCCCGGGGGGATCGAGGCACTCCGCCATACGTTCGGGGGGACCGAGTGGTCGCCCCTTTCCAAATGCCTCCAAATGGTATTTAATTAACTTCCCGAGCCCCTGGAAGCATGAAAATCACTTTAAACATGCTAATTTTAGCTCTAACACTGATGATCCACCTACAAATGTGAACTGACGTTCAAAAATAAAACATTTGAAAACGGACCATTTTCCACATTTCTGAAGCATGACGTAATGGGGGGGTGTTATCTCTTTTGTCGAAAATCAGCTGTTTTTGCTCTAACATTAAATGCCTCCAAATGGTATTTAATTAACTTCCCGGGGTGAAGAAACCCTTTTTGAGAACTCAGAGTGAGTAAATTGGCCATTTTCATGCACTTTTAACCATTCCATAAATCTTGTGTTTTGGGCCCCTGGAAGCATGAAAATCACTTTAAACATGCTAATTTTAGCTCTAACACTGATGATCCACCTACAAATGTGAACTGACGTTCAAAAATAAAACATTTGAAAACGGACCATTTTCCACATTTCTGAAGCATGACGTAATGGGGGGGGGTGTTATCACTTTTGTCGAAAATCAGCCGTTTTTGCTCGAACATTAAATGCCTCCAAATGGTATTTAATTAACTTCCCGAGCCCCTGGAAGCATGAAAATCACTTTAAACATGCTAATTTTAGCTCTAACACTGATGATCCACCTACAAATGTGAACTGACGTTCAAAAATAAAACATTTGAAAACGGACCATTTTCCACATTTCTGAAGCATGACGTAATGGGGGGGTGTTATCTCTTTTGTCGAAAATCAGCCGTTTTTGCTCTAACATTAAATGCCTCCAAATGGTATTTAATTAACTTCCCGGGGTGAAGAAACCCTTTTTGAGAACTCAGAGTGAGTAAATTGGCCATTTTCATGCACTTTTAACCATTCCATAAATCTTGTGTTTTGGGCCCCTGGAAGCATGAAAATCACTTTAAACATGCTAATTTTAGCTCTAACACTGATGATCCACCTACAAATGTGAACTGACGTTCAAAAATAAACCATTTGAAAACGGACCATTTTCCACATTTCTGAAGCATGACGTAATGGGGGGGTGTTATCTCTTTTGTCGAAAATCAGCCGTTTTTGCTCTAACATTAAATGCCTCCAAATGGTATTTAATTAACTTCCCGAGCCCCTGGAAGCATGAAAATCACTTTAAACATGCTAATTTTAGCTCTAACACTGATGATCCACCTACAAATGTGAACTGACGTTCAAAAATAAAACATTTGAAAACGGACCATTTTCCACATTTCTGAAGCATGACGTAATGGGGGGGTGTTATCTCTTTTGTCGAAAATCAGCCGTTTTTGCTCTAACATTAAATGCCTCCAAATGGTATTTAATTAACTTCCCGGGGTGAAGAAACTCTTTTTGAGAACTCAGAGTGAGTAAATTGGCCATTTTCATGCACTTTTAACCATTCCATAAATCTTGTGTTTTGGGCCCCTGGAAGCATGAAAATCACTTTAAACATGCTAATTTTAGCTCTAACACTGATGATCCACCTACAAATGTGAACTGACGTTCAAAAATAAAACATTTGAAAACGGACCATTTTCCACATTTCTGAAGCATGACGTAATGGGGGGGTGTTATCTCTTTTGTCGAAAATCAGCCGTTTTTGCTCTAACATTAAATGCCTCCAAATGGTATTTAATTAACTTCCCGAGCCCCTGGAAGCATGAAAATCACTTTAAACATGCTAATTTTAGCTCTAACACTGATGATCCACCTACAAATGTGAACTGACGTTCAAAAATAAAACATTTGAAAACGGACCATTTTCCACATTTCTGAAGCATGACGTAATGGGGGGGTGTTATCTCTTTTGTCGAAAATCAGCCGTTTTTGCTCTAACATTAAATGCCTCCAAATGGTATTTAATTAACTTCCCGAGCCCCTGGAAGCATGAAAATCACTTTAAACATGCTAATTTTAGCTCTAACACTGATGATCCACCTACAAATGTGAACTGACGTTCAAAAATAAAACATTTGAAAACGGACCATTTTCCACATTTCTGAAGCATGACGTAATGGGGGGGTGTTATCTCTTTTGTCGAAAATCAGCCGTTTTTGCTCGAACATTAAATGCCTCCAAATGGTATTTAATTAACTTCCCGGGGTGAAGAAACCCTTTTTGAGAACTCAGAGTGAGTAAATTGGCCATTTTCATGCACTTTTAACCATTCCATAAATCTTGTGTTTTGGGCCCCTGGAAGCATGAAAATCACTTTAAACATGCTAATTTTAGCTCTAACACTGATGATCCACCTACAAATGTGAACTGACGTTCAAAAATAAAACATTTGAAAACGGACCATTTTCCACATTTCTGAAGCATGACGTAATGGGGGGGTGTTATCTCTTTTGTCGAAAATCAGCCGTTTTTGCTCGAACATTAAATGCCTCCAAATGGTATTTAATTAACTTCCCGAGCCCCTGGAAGCATGAAAATCACTTTAAACATGCTAATTTTAGCTCTAACACTGATGATCCACCTACAAATGTGAACTGACGTTCAAAAATAAAACATTTGAAAACGGACCATTTTCCACATTTCTGAAGCATGACGTAATGGGGGGGTGTTATCTCTTTTGTGGAAAATCAGCCGTTTTTGCTCGAACATTAAATGCCTCCAAATGGTATTTAATTAACTTCCCGAGCCCCTGGAAGCATGAAAATCACTTTAAACATGCTAATTTTAGCTCTAACACTGATGATCCACCTACAAATGTGAACTGACGTTCAAAAATAAAACATTTGAAAACGGACCATTTTCCACATTTCTGAAGCATGACGTAATGGGGGGGTGTTATCTCTTTTGTCGAAAATCAGCCGTTTTTGCTCTAACATTAAATGCCTCCAAATGGTATTTAATTAACTTCCCGGGGTGAAGAAACCCTTTTTGAGAACTCAGAGTGAGTAAATTGGCCATTTTCATGCACTTTTAACCATTACATAAATCTTGTGTTTTGGGCCCCTGGAAGCATGAAAATCACTTTAAACATGCTAATTTTAGCTCTAACACTGATGATCCACCTACAAATGTGAACTGACCTTCAAAAATAAAACATTTGAAAACGGACCATTTTCCACATTTCTGAAGCATGACGTAATGGGGGGGTGTTATCTCTTTTGTCGAAAATCAGCCGTTTTTGCTCGAACATTAAATGCCTCCAAATGGTATTTAATTAACTTCCCGAGCCCCTGGAAGCATGAAAATCACTTTAAACATGCTAATTTTAGCTCTAACACTGATGATCCACCTACAAATGTGAACTGACGTTCAAAAATAAAACATTTGAAAACGGACCATTTTCCACATTTCTGAAGCATGACGTAATGGGGGGGTGTTATCTCTTTTGTCGAAAATCAGCCGTTTTTGCTCTAACATTAAATGCCTCCAAATGGTATTTAATTAACTTCCCGGGGTGAAGAAACCCTTTTTGAGAACTCAGAGTGAGTAAATTGGCCATTTTCATGCACTTTTAACCATTCCATAAATCTTGTGTTTTGGGCCCCTGGAAGCATGAAAATCACTTTAAACATGCTAATTTTAGCTCTAACACTGATGATCCACCTACAAATGTGAACTGACGTTCAAAAATAAAACATTTGAAAACGGACCATTTTCCACATTTCTGAAGCATGACGTAATGGGGGGGTGTTATCTCTTTTGTCGAAAATCAGCCGTTTTTGCTCGAACATTAAATGCCTCCAAATAGTATTTAATTAACTTCCCGAGCCCCTGGAAGCATGAAAATCACTTTAAACATGCTAATTTTAGCTCTAACACTGATGATCCACCTACAAATGTGAACTGACGTTCAAAAATAAAACATTTGAAAACGGACCATTTTCCACATTTCTGAAGCATGACGTAATGGGGGGGTGTTATCTCTTTTGTGGAAAATCAGCCGTTTTTGCTCGCACATTAAATGCCTCCAAATGGTATTTAATTAACTTCCCGGGGTGAAGAAACCCTTTTTGAGAACTCAGAGTGAGTAAATTGGCCATTTGCATGCACTTTTAACCATTCCATAAATCTTGTGTTTTGGGCCCCTGGAAGCATGAAAATCACTTTAAACATGCTAATTTTAGCTCTAACACTGATGATCCACCTACAAATGTGAACTGACGTTCAAAAATAAAACATTTGAAAACGGACCATTTTCCACATTTCTGAAGCATGACGTAATGGGGGGGTGTTATCTCTTTTGTCGAAAATCAGCCGTTTTTGCTCTAACATTAAATGCCTCCAAATGGTATTTAATTAACTTCCCGAGCCCCTGGAAGCATGAAAATCACTTTAAACATGCTAATTTTAGCTCTAACACTGATGATCCACCTACAAATGTGAACTGACGTTCAAAAATAAAACATTTGAAAACGGACCATTTTCCACATTTCTGAAGCATGACGTAATGGGGGGGTGTTATCTCTTTTGTCGAAAATCAGCCGTTTTTGCTCTAACATTAAATGCCTCCAAATGGTATTTAATTAACTTCCCGGGTGAAGAAACCCTTTTTGAGAACTCAGAGTGAGTAAATTGGCCATTTTCATGCACTTTTAACCATTCCATAAATCTTGTGTTTTGGGCCCCTGGAAGCATGAAAATCACTTTAAACATGCTAATTTTAGCTCTAACACTGATGATCCACCTACAAATGTGAACTGACGTTCAAAAATAAAACATTTGAAAACGGACCATTTTCCACATTTCTGAAGCATGACGTAATGGGGGGGGTGTTATCTCTTTTGTCGAAAATCAGCCGTTTTTGCTCTAACATTAAATGCCTCCAAATGGTATTTAATTAACTTCCCGAGCCCCTGGAAGCATGAAAATCACTTTAAACATGCTAATTTTAGCTCTAACACTGATGATCCACCTACAAATGTGAACTGACGTTCAAAAATAAAACATTTGAAAACGGACCATTTTCCACATTTCTGAAGCATGACGTAATGGGGGGGTGTTATCTCTTTTGTCGAAAATCAGCCGTTTTTGCTCTAACATTAAATGCCTCCAAATGGTATTTAATTAACTTCCCGGGGTGAAGAAACCCTTTTTGAGAACTCAGAGTGAGTAAATTGGCCATTTTCATGCACTTTTAACCATTCCATAAATCTTGTGTTTTGGGCCCCTGGAAGCATGAAAATCACTTTAAACATGCTAATTTTAGCTCTAACACTGATGATCCACCTACAAATGTGAACTGACGTTCAAAAATAAAACATTTGAAAACGGACCATTTTCCACATTTCTGAAGCATGACGTAATGGGGGGGTGTTATCTCTTTTGTCGAAAATCAGCCGTTTTTGCTCTAACATTAAATGCCTCCAAATGGTATTTAATTAACTTCCCGAGCCCCTGGAAGCATGAAAATCACTTTAAACATGCTAATTTTAGCTCTAACACTGATGATCCACCTACAAATGTGAACTGACGTTCAAAAATAAAACATTTGAAAACGGACCATTTTCCACATTTCTGAAGCATGACGTAATGGGGGGGTGTTATCTCTTTTGTCGAAAATCAGCCGTTTTTGCTCTAACATTAAATGCCTCCAAATGGTATTTAATTAACTTCCCGGGGTGAAGAAACCCTTTTTGAGAACTCAGAGTGAGTAAATTGGCCATTTTCATGCACTTTTAACCATTCCATAAATCTTGTGTTTTGGGCCCCTGGAAGCATGAAAATCACTTTAAACATGCTAATTTTAGCTCTAACACTGATGATCCACCTACAAATGTGAACTGACGTTCAAAAATAAAACATTTGAAAACGGACCATTTTCCACATTTCTGAAGCATGACGTAATGGGGGGGTGTTATCTCTTTTGTCGAAAATCAGCCGTTTTTGCTCTAACATTAAATGCCTCCAAATGGTATTTAATTAACTTCCCGAGCCCCTGGAAGCATGAAAATCACTTTAAACATGCTAATTTTAGCTCTAACACTGATGATCCACCTACAAATGTGAACTGACGTTCAAAAATAAAACATTTGAAAACGGACCATTTTCCACATTTCTGAAGCATGACGTAATGGGGGGGTGTTATCTCTTTTGTCGAAAATCAGCCGTTTTTGCTCGAACATTAAATGCCTCCAAATGGTATTTAATTAACTTCCCGAGCCCCTGGAAGCATGAAAATCACTTTAAACATGCTAATTTTAGCTCTAACACTGATGATCCACCTACAAATGTGAACTGACGTTCAAAAATAAAACATTTGAAAACGGACCATTTTCCACATTTCTGAAGCATGACGTAATGGGGGGGTGTTATCTCTTTTGTGGAAAATCAGCCGTTTTTGCTCTAACATTAAATGCCTCCAAATGGTATTTAATTAACTTCCCGAGCCCCTGGAAGCATGAAAATCACTTTAAACATGCTAATTTTAGCTCTAACACTGATGATCCACCTACAAATGTGAACTGACGTTCAAAAATAAAACATTTGAAAACGGACCATTTTCCACATTTCTGAAGCATGACGTAATGGGGGGGGTGTTATCTCTTTTGTCGAAAATCAGCCGTTTTTGCTCGAACATTAAATGCCTCCAAATGGTATTTAATTAACTTCCCGAGCCCCTGGAAGCATGAAAATCACTTTAAACATGCTAATTTTAGCTCTAACACTGATGATCCACCTACAAATGTGAACTGACGTTCAAAAATAAAACATTTGAAAACGGACCATTTTCCACATTTCTGAAGCATGACGTAATGGGGGGGTGTTATCTCTTTTGTCGAAAATCAGCCGTTTTTGCTCTAACATTAAATGCCTCCAAATGGTATTTAATTAACTTCCCGGGGTGAAGAAACCCTTTTTGAGAACTCAGAGTGAGTAAATTGGCCATTTTCATGCACTTTTAACCATTCCATAAATCTTGTGTTTTGGGCCCCTGGAAGCATGAAAATCACTTTAAACATGCTAATTTTAGCTCTAACACTGATGATCCACCTACAAATGTGAACTGACGTTCAAAAATAAAACATTTGAAAACGGACCATTTTCCACATTTCTGAAGCATGACGTAATGGGGGGGTGTTATCTCTTTTGTCGAAAATCAGCCGTTTTTGCTCGAACATTAAATGCCTCCAAATGGTATTTAATTAACTTCCCGAGCCCCTGGAAGCATGAAAATCACTTTAAACATGCTAATTTTAGCTCTAACACTGATGATCCACCTACAAATGTGAACTGACGTTCAAAAATAAAATATTTGAAAACGGACCATTTTCCACATTTCTGAAGCATGACGTAATGGGGGGGTGTTATCTCTTTTGTGGAAAATCAGCCGTTTTTGCTCGAACATTAAATGCCTCCAAATGGTATTTAATTAACTTCCCGGGGTGAAGAAACCCTTTTTGAGAACTCAGAGTGAGTAAATTGGCCATTTTCATGCACTTTTAACCATTCCATAAATCTTGTGTTTTGGGCCCCTGGAAGCATGAAAATCACTTTAAACATGCTAATTTTAGCTCTAACACTGATGATCCACCTACAAATGTGAACTGACGTTCAAAAATAAAACATTTGAAAACGGACCATTTTCCACATTTCTGAAGCATGACGTAATGGGGGGGTGTTATCTCTTTTGTCGAAAATCAGCCGTTTTTGCTCTAACATTAAATGCCTCCAAATGGTATTTAATTAACTTCCCGAGCCCCTGGAAGCATGAAAATCACTTTAAACATGCTAATTTTAGCTCTAACACTGATGATCCACCTACAAATGTGAACTGACGTTCAAAAATAAAACATTTGAAAACGGACCATTTTCCACATTTCTGAAGCATGACGTAATGGGGGGGGTGTTATCTCTTTTGTGGAAAATCAGCCGTTTTTGCTCTAACATTAAATGCCTCCAAATGGTATTTAATTAACTTCCCGAGCCCCTGGAAGCATGAAAATCACTTTAAACATGCTAATTTTAGCTCTAACACTGATGATCCACCTACAAATGTGAACTGACGTTCAAAAATAAAACATTTGAAAACGGACCATTTTTCACATTTCTGAAGCATGACGTAATGGGGGGGTGTTATCTCTTTTGTCGAAAATCAGCCGTTTTTGCTCGAACATTAAATGCCTCCAAATGGTATTTAATTAACTTCCCGAGCCCCTGGAAGCATGAAAATCACTTTAAACATGCTAATTTTAGCTCTAACACTGATGATCCACCTACAAATGTGAACTGACGTTCAAAAATAAAACATTTGAAAACGGACCATTTTCCACATTTCTGAAGCATGACGTAATGGGGGGGTGTTATCTCTTTTGTCGAAAATCAGCCGTTTTTGCTCTAACATTAAATGCCTCCAAATGGTATTTAATTAACTTCCCGGGGTGAAGAAACCCTTTTTGAGAACTCAGAGTGAGTAAATTGGCCATTTTCATGCACTTTTAACCATTACATAAATCTTGTGTTTTGGGCCCCTGGAAGCATGAAAATCACTTTAAACATGCTAATTTTAGCTCTAACACTGATGATCCACCTACAAATGTGAACTGACCTTCAAAAATAAAACATTTGAAAACGGACCATTTTCCACATTTCTGAAGCATGACGTAATGGGGGGGTGTTATCTCTTTTGTCGAAAATCAGCCGTTTTTGCTCGAACATTAAATGCCTCCAAATGGTATTTAATTAACTTCCCGAGCCCCTGGAAGCATGAAAATCACTTTAAACATGCTAATTTTAGCTCTAACACTGATGATCCACCTACAAATGTGAACTGACGTTCAAAAATAAAACATTTGAAAACGGACCATTTTCCACATTTCTGAAGCATGACGTAATGGGGGGGTGTTATCTCTTTTGTCGAAAATCAGCCGTTTTTGCTCTAACATTAAATGCCTCCAAATGGTATTTAATTAACTTCCCGGGGTGAAGAAACCCTTTTTGAGAACTCAGAGTGAGTAAATTGGCCATTTTCATGCACTTTTAACCATTCCATAAATCTTGTGTTTTGGGCCCCTGGAAGCATGAAAATCACTTTAAACATGCTAATTTTAGCTCTAACACTGATGATCCACCTACAAATGTGAACTGACGTTCAAAAATAAAACATTTGAAAACGGACCATTTTCCACATTTCTGAAGCATGACGTAATGGGGGGGTGTTATCTCTTTTGTCGAAAATCAGCCGTTTTTGCTCGAACATTAAATGCCTCCAAATAGTATTTAATTAACTTCCCGAGCCCCTGGAAGCATGAAAATCACTTTAAACATGCTAATTTTAGCTCTAACACTGATGATCCACCTACAAATGTGAACTGACGTTCAAAAATAAAACATTTGAAAACGGACCATTTTCCACATTTCTGAAGCATGACGTAATGGGGGGGTGTTATCTCTTTTGTGGAAAATCAGCCGTTTTTGCTCGAACATTAAATGCCTCCAAATGGTATTTAATTAACTTCCCGGGGTGAAGAAACCCTTTTTGAGAACTCAGAGTGAGTAAATTGGCCATTTGCATGCACTTTTAACCATTCCATAAATCTTGTGTTTTGGGCCCCTGGAAGCATGAAAATCACTTTAAACATGCTAATTTTAGCTCTAACACTGATGATCCACCTACAAATGTGAACTGACGTTCAAAAATAAAACATTTGAAAACGGACCATTTTCCACATTTCTGAAGCATGACGTAATGGGGGGGTGTTATCTCTTTTGTCGAAAATCAGCCGTTTTTGCTCTAACATTAAATGCCTCCAAATGGTATTTAATTAACTTCCCGAGCCCCTGGAAGCATGAAAATCACTTTAAACATGCTAATTTTAGCTCTAACACTGATGATCCACCTACAAATGTTAACTGACGTTCAAAAATAAAACATTTGAAAACGGACCATTTTCCACATTTCTGAAGCATGACGTAATGGGGGGGTGTTATCTCTTTTGTCGAAAATCAGCCGTTTTTGCTCTAACATTAAATGCCTCCAAATGGTATTTAATTAACTTCCCGGGTGAAGAAACCCTTTTTGAGAACTCAGAGTGAGTAAATTGGCCATTTTCATGCACTTTTAACCATTCCATAAATCTTGTGTTTTGGGCCCCTGGAAGCATGAAAATCACTTTAAACATGCTAATTTTAGCTCTAACACTGATGATCCACCTACAAATGTGAACTGACGTTCAAAAATAAAACATTTGAAAACGGACCATTTTCCACATTTCTGAAGCATGACGTAATGGGGGGGGTGTTATCTCTTTTGTCGAAAATCAGCCGTTTTTGCTCTAACATTAAATGCCTCCAAATGGTATTTAATTAACTTCCCGAGCCCCTGGAAGCATGAAAATCACTTTAAACATGCTAATTTTAGCTCTAACACTGATGATCCACCTACAAATGTGAACTGACGTTCAAAAATAAAACATTTGAAAACGGACCATTTTCCACATTTCTGAAGCATGACGTAATGGGGGGTGTTATCTCTTTTGTCGAAAATCAGCCGTTTTTGCTCTAACATTAAATGCCTCCAAATGGTATTTAATTAACTTCCCGGGGTGAAGAAACCCTTTTTGAGAACTCAGAGTGAGTAAATTGGCCATTTTCATGCACTTTTAACCATTCCATAAATCTTGTGTTTTGGGCCCCTGGAAGCATGAAAATCACTTTAAACATGCTAATTTTAGCTCTAACACTGATGATCCACCTACAAATGTGAACTGACGTTCAAAAATAAAACATTTGAAAACGGACCATTTTCCACATTTCTGAAGCATGACGTAATGGGGGGGTGTTATCTCTTTTGTCGAAAATCAGCCGTTTTTGCTCTAACATTAAATGCCTCCAAATGGTATTTAATTAACTTCCCGAGCCCCTGGAAGCATGAAAATCACTTTAAACATGCTAATTTTAGCTCTAACACTGATGATCCACCTACAAATGTGAACTGACGTTCAAAAATAAAACATTTGAAAACGGACCATTTTCCACATTTCTGAAGCATGACGTAATGGGGGGGTGTTATCTCTTTTGTCGAAAATCAGCCGTTTTTGCTCTAACATTAAATGCCTCCAAATGGTATTTAATTAACTTCCCGGGGTGAAGAAACCCTTTTTGAGAACTCAGAGTGAGTAAATTGGCCATTTTCATGCACTTTTAACCATTCCATAAATCTTGTGTTTTGGGCCCCTGGAAGCATGAAAATCACTTTAAACATGCTAATTTTAGCTCTAACACTGATGATCCACCTACAAATGTGAACTGACGTTCAAAAATAAGACATTTGAAAACGGACCATTTTCCACATTTCTGAAGCATGACGTAATGGGGGGGTGTTATCTCTTTTGTCGAAAATCAGCCGTTTTTGCTCTAACATTAAATGCCTCCAAATGGTATTTAATTAACTTCCCGAGCCCCTGGAAGCATGAAAATCACTTTAAACATGCTAATTTTAGCTCTAACACTGATGATCCACCTACAAATGTGAACTGACGTTCAAAAATAAAACATTTGAAAACGGACCATTTTCCACATTTCTGAAGCATGACGTAATGGGGGGGTGTTATCTCTTTTGTCGAAAATCAGCCGTTTTTGCTCGAACATTAAATGCCTCCAAATGGTATTTAATTAACTTCCCGAGCCCCTGGAAGCATGAAAATCACTTTAAACATGCTAATTTTAGCTCTAACACTGATGATCCACCTACAAATGTGAACTGACGTTCAAAAATAAAACATTTGAAAACGGACCATTTTCCACATTTCTGAAGCATGACGTAATGGGGGGGGTGTTATCTCTTTTGTGGAAAATCAGCCGTTTTTGCTCTAACATTAAATGCCTCCAAATGGTATTTAATTAACTTCCCGAGCCCCTGGAAGCATGAAAATCACTTTAAACATGCTAATTTTAGCTCTAACACTGATGATCCACCTACAAATGTGAACTGACGTTCAAAAATAAAACATTTGAAAACGGACCATTTTCCACATTTCTGAAGCATGACGTAATGGGGGGGGTGTTATCTCTTTTGTCGAAAATCAGCCGTTTTTGCTCGAACATTAAATGCCTCCAAATGGTATTTAATTAACTTCCCGAGCCCCTGGAAGCATGAAAATCACTTTAAACATGCTAATTTTAGCTCTAACACTGATGATCCACCTACAAATGTGAACTGACGTTCAAAAATAAAACATTTGAAAACGGACCATTTTCCACATTTCTGAAGCATGACGTAATGGGGGGGTGTTATCTCTTTTGTCGAAAATCAGCCGTTTTTGCTCTAACATTAAATGCCTCCAAATGGTATTTAATTAACTTCCCGGGGTGAAGAAACCCTTTTTGAGAACTCAGAGTGAGTAAATTGGCCATTTTCATGCACTTTTAACCATTCCATAAATCTTGTGTTTTGGGCCCCTGGAAGCATGAAAATCACTTTAAACATGCTAATTTTAGCTCTAACACTGATGATCCACCTACAAATGTGAACTGACGTTCAAAAATAAAACATTTGAAAACGGACCATTTTCCACATTTCTGAAGCATGACGTAATGGGGGGGTGTTATCTCTTTTGTCGAAAATCAGCCGTTTTTGCTCGAACATTAAATGCCTCCAAATGGTATTTAATTAACTTCCCGAGCCCCTGGAAGCATGAAAATCACTTTAAACATGCTAATTTTAGCTCTAACACTGATGATCCACCTACAAATGTGAACTGACGTTCAAAAATAAAATATTTGAAAACGGACCATTTTCCACATTTCTGAAGCATGACGTAATGGGGGGGTGTTATCTCTTTTGTGGAAAATCAGCCGTTTTTGCTCGAACATTAAATGCCTCCAAATGGTATTTAATTAACTTCCCGGGGTGAAGAAACCCTTTTTGAGAACTCAGAGTGAGTAAATTGGCCATTTTCATGCACTTTTAACCATTCCATAAATCTTGTGTTTTGGGCCCCTGGAAGCATGAAAATCACTTTAAACATGCTAATTTTAGCTCTAACACTGATGATCCACCTACAAATGTGAACTGACGTTCAAAAATAAAACATTTGAAAACGGACCATTTTCCACATTTCTGAAGCATGACGTAATGGGGGGGTGTTATCTCTTTTGTCGAAAATCAGCCGTTTTTGCTCTAACATTAAATGCCTCCAAAATGGTATTTAATTAACTTCCCGAGCCCCTGGAAGCATGAAAATCACTTTAAACATGCTAATTTTAGCTCTAACACTGATGATCCACCTACAAATGTGAACTGACGTTCAAAAATAAAACATTTGAAAACGGACCATTTTCCACATTTCTGAAGCATGACGTAATGGGGGGGGTGTTATCTCTTTTGTGGAAAATCAGCCGTTTTTGCTCTAACATTAAATGCCTCCAAATGGTATTTAATTAACTTCCCGAGCCCCTGGAAGCATGAAAATCACTTTAAACATGCTAATTTTAGCTCTAACACTGATGATCCACCTACAAATGTGAACTGACGTTCAAAAATAAAACATTTGAAAACGGACCATTTTTCACATTTCTGAAGCATGACGTAATGGGGGGGTGTTATCTCTTTTGTCGAAAATCAGCCGTTTTTGCTCGAACATTAAATGCCTCCAAATGGTATTTAATTAACTTCCCGAGCCCCTGGAAGCATGAAAATCACTTTAAACATGCTAATTTTAGCTCTAACACTGATGATCCACCTACAAATGTGAACTGACGTTCAAAAATAAAACATTTGAAAACGGACCATTTTCCACATTTCTGAAGCATGACGTAATGGGGGGGTGTTATCTCTTTTGTCGAAAATCAGCCGTTTTTGCTCTAACATTAAATGCCTCCAAATGGTATTTAATTAACTTCCCGGGGTGAAGAAACCCTTTTTGAGAACTCAGAGTGAGTAAATTGGCCATTTTCATGCACTTTTAACCATTCCATAAATCTTGTGTTTTGGGCCCCTGGAAGCATGAAAATCACTTTAAACATGCTAATTTTAGCTCTAACACTGATGATCCACCTACAAATGTGAACTGACGTTCAAAAATAAAACATTTGAAAACGGACCATTTTCCACATTTCTGAAGCATGACGTAATGGGGGGGGTGTTATCTCTTTTGTCGAAAATCAGCCGTTTTTGCTCTAACATTAAATGCCTCCAAATGGTATTTAATTAACTTCCCGAGCCCCTGGAAGCATGAAAATCACTTTAAACATGCTAATTTTAGCTCTAACACTGATGATCCACCTACAAATGTGAACTGACGTTCAAAAATAAAACATTTGAAAACGGACCATTTTCCACATTTCTGAAGCATGACGTAATGGGGGGGTGTTATCTCTTTTGTCGAAAATCAGCCGTTTTTGCTCTAACATTAAATGCCTCCAAATGGTATTTAATTAACTTCCCGGGGTGAAGAAACCCTTTTTGAGAACTCAGAGTGAGTAAATTGGCCATTTTCATGCACTTTTAACCATTCCATAAATCTTGTGTTTTGGGCCCCTGGAAGCATGAAAATCACTTTAAACATGCTAATTTTAGCTCTAACACTGATGATCCACCTACAAATGTGAACTGACGTTCAAAAATAAAACATTTGAAAACGGACCATTTTCCACATTTCTGAAGCATGACGTAATGGGGGGGTGTTATCTCTTTTGTCGAAAATCAGCCGTTTTTGCTCTAACATTAAATGCCTCCAAATGGTATTTAATTAACTTCCCGAGCCCCTGGAAGCATGAAAATCACTTTAAACATGCTAATTTTAGCTCTAACACTGATGATCCACCTACAAATGTGAACTGACGTTCAAAAATAAAACATTTGAAAACGGACCATTTTCCACATTTCTGAAGCATGACGTAATGGGGGGGTGTTATCTCTTTTGTCGAAAATCAGCCGTTTTTGCTCTAACATTAAATGCCTCCAAATGGTATTTAATTAACTTCCCGGGGTGAAGAAACCCTTTTTGAGAACTCAGAGTGAGTAAATTGGCCATTTTCATGCACTTTTAACCATTCCATAAATCTTGTGTTTTGGGCCCCTGGAAGCATGAAAATCACTTTAAACATGCTAATTTTAGCTCTAACACTGATGATCCACCTACAAATGTGAACTGACGTTCAAAAATAAGACATTTGAAAACGGACCATTTTCCACATTTCTGAAGCATGACGTAATGGGGGGGTGTTATCTCTTTTGTCGAAAATCAGCCGTTTTTGCTCTAACATTAAATGCCTCCAAATGGTATTTAATTAACTTCCCGAGCCCCTGGAAGCATGAAAATCACTTTAAACATGCTAATTTTAGCTCTAACACTGATGATCCACCTACAAATGTGAACTGACGTTCAAAAATAAAACATTTGAAAACGGACCATTTTCCACATTTCTGAAGCATGACGTAATGGGGGGGTGTTATCTCTTTTGTCGAAAATCAGCCGTTTTTGCTCTAACATTAAATGCCTCCAAATGGTATTTAATTAACTTCCCGGGTGAAGAAACCCTTTTTGAGAACTCAGAGTGAGTAAATTGGCCATTTTCATGCACTTTTAACCATTCCATAAATCTTGTGTTTTGGGCCCCTGGAAGCATGAAAATCACTTTAAACATGCTAATTTTAGCTCTAACACTGATGATCCACCTACAAATGTGAACTGACGTTCAAAAATAAAACATTTGAAAACGGACCATTTTCCACATTTCTGAAGCATGACGTAATGGGGGGGGTGTTATCTCTTTTGTCGAAAATCAGCCGTTTTTGCTCTAACATTAAATGCCTCCAAATGGTATTTAATTAACTTCCCGAGCCCCTGGAAGCATGAAAATCACTTTAAACATGCTAATTTTAGCTCTAACACTGATGATCCACCTACAAATGTGAACTGACGTTCAAAAATAAAACATTTGAAAACGGACCATTTTCCACATTTCTGAAGCATGACGTAATGGGGGGTGTTATCTCTTTTGTCGAAAATCAGCCGTTTTTGCTCTAACATTAAATGCCTCCAAATGGTATTTAATTAACTTCCCGGGGTGAAGAAACCCTTTTTGAGAACTCAGAGTGAGTAAATTGGCCATTTTCATGCACTTTTAACCATTCCATAAATCTTGTGTTTTGGGCCCCTGGAAGCATGAAAATCACTTTAAACATGCTAATTTTAGCTCTAACACTGATGATCCACCTACAAATGTGAACTGACGTTCAAAAATAAAACATTTGAAAACGGACCATTTTCCACATTTCTGAAGCATGACGTAATGGGGGGGTGTTATCTCTTTTGTCGAAAATCAGCCGTTTTTGCTCTAACATTAAATGCCTCCAAATGGTATTTAATTAACTTCCCGAGCCCCTGGAAGCATGAAAATCACTTTAAACATGCTAATTTTAGCTCTAACACTGATGATCCACCTACAAATGTGAACTGACGTTCAAAAATAAAACATTTGAAAACGGACCATTTTCCACATTTCTGAAGCATGACGTAATGGGGGGGTGTTATCTCTTTTGTCGAAAATCAGCCGTTTTTGCTCTAACATTAAATGCCTCCAAATGGTATTTAATTAACTTCCCGGGGTGAAGAAACCCTTTTTGAGAACTCAGAGTGAGTAAATTGGCCATTTTCATGCACTTTTAACCATTCCATAAATCTTGTGTTTTGGGCCCCTGGAAGCATGAAAATCACTTTAAACATGCTAATTTTAGCTCTAACACTGATGATCCACCTACAAATGTGAACTGACGTTCAAAAATAAGACATTTGAAAACGGACCATTTTCCACATTTCTGAAGCATGACGTAATGGGGGGGTGTTATCTCTTTTGTCGAAAATCAGCCGTTTTTGCTCTAACATTAAATGCCTCCAAATGGTATTTAATTAACTTCCCGAGCCCCTGGAAGCATGAAAATCACTTTAAACATGCTAATTTTAGCTCTAACACTGATGATCCACCTACAAATGTGAACTGACGTTCAAAAATAAAACATTTGAAAACGGACCATTTTCCACATTTCTGAAGCATGACGTAATGGGGGGGTGTTATCTCTTTTGTCGAAAATCAGCCGTTTTTGCTCGAACATTAAATGCCTCCAAATGGTATTTAATTAACTTCCCGAGCCCCTGGAAGCATGAAAATCACTTTAAACATGCTAATTTTAGCTCTAACACTGATGATCCACCTACAAATGTGAACTGACGTTCAAAAATAAAACATTTGAAAACGGACCATTTTCCACATTTCTGAAGCATGACGTAATGGGGGGGGTGTTATCTCTTTTGTGGAAAATCAGCCGTTTTTGCTCTAACATTAAATGCCTCCAAATGGTATTTAATTAACTTCCCGAGCCCCTGGAAGCATGAAAATCACTTTAAACATGCTAATTTTAGCTCTAACACTGATGATCCACCTACAAATGTGAACTGACGTTCAAAAATAAAACATTTGAAAACGGACCATTTTCCACATTTCTGAAGCATGACGTAATGGGGGGGGTGTTATCTCTTTTGTCGAAAATCAGCCGTTTTTGCTCGAACATTAAATGCCTCCAAATGGTATTTAATTAACTTCCCGAGCCCCTGGAAGCATGAAAATCACTTTAAACATGCTAATTTTAGCTCTAACACTGATGATCCACCTACAAATGTGAACTGACGTTCAAAAATAAAACATTTGAAAACGGACCATTTTCCACATTTCTGAAGCATGACGTAATGGGGGGGTGTTATCTCTTTTGTCGAAAATCAGCCGTTTTTGCTCTAACATTAAATGCCTCCAAATGGTATTTAATTAACTTCCCGGGGTGAAGAAACCCTTTTTGAGAACTCAGAGTGAGTAAATTGGCCATTTTCATGCACTTTTAACCATTCCATAAATCTTGTGTTTTGGGCCCCTGGAAGCATGAAAATCACTTTAAACATGCTAATTTTAGCTCTAACACTGATGATCCACCTACAAATGTGAACTGACGTTCAAAAATAAAACATTTGAAAACGGACCATTTTCCACATTTCTGAAGCATGACGTAATGGGGGGGTGTTATCTCTTTTGTCGAAAATCAGCCGTTTTTGCTCGAACATTAAATGCCTCCAAATGGTATTTAATTAACTTCCCGAGCCCCTGGAAGCATGAAAATCACTTTAAACATGCTAATTTTAGCTCTAACACTGATGATCCACCTACAAATGTGAACTGACGTTCAAAAATAAAATATTTGAAAACGGACCATTTTCCACATTTCTGAAGCATGACGTAATGGGGGGGTGTTATCTCTTTTGTGGAAAATCAGCCGTTTTTGCTCGAACATTAAATGCCTCCAAATGGTATTTAATTAACTTCCCGGGGTGAAGAAACCCTTTTTGAGAACTCAGAGTGAGTAAATTGGCCATTTTCATGCACTTTTAACCATTCCATAAATCTTGTGTTTTGGGCCCCTGGAAGCATGAAAATCACTTTAAACATGCTAATTTTAGCTCTAACACTGATGATCCACCTACAAATGTGAACTGACGTTCAAAAATAAAACATTTGAAAACGGACCATTTTCCACATTTCTGAAGCATGACGTAATGGGGGGGTGTTATCTCTTTTGTCGAAAATCAGCCGTTTTTGCTCTAACATTAAATGCCTCCAAAATGGTATTTAATTAACTTCCCGAGCCCCTGGAAGCATGAAAATCACTTTAAACATGCTAATTTTAGCTCTAACACTGATGATCCACCTACAAATGTGAACTGACGTTCAAAAATAAAACATTTGAAAACGGACCATTTTCCACATTTCTGAAGCATGACGTAATGGGGGGGGTGTTATCTCTTTTGTGGAAAATCAGCCGTTTTTGCTCTAACATTAAATGCCTCCAAATGGTATTTAATTAACTTCCCGAGCCCCTGGAAGCATGAAAATCACTTTAAACATGCTAATTTTAGCTCTAACACTGATGATCCACCTACAAATGTGAACTGACGTTCAAAAATAAAACATTTGAAAACGGACCATTTTTCACATTTCTGAAGCATGACGTAATGGGGGGGTGTTATCTCTTTTGTCGAAAATCAGCCGTTTTTGCTCGAACATTAAATGCCTCCAAATGGTATTTAATTAACTTCCCGAGCCCCTGGAAGCATGAAAATCACTTTAAACATGCTAATTTTAGCTCTAACACTGATGATCCACCTACAAATGTGAACTGACGTTCAAAAATAAAACATTTGAAAACGGACCATTTTCCACATTTCTGAAGCATGACGTAATGGGGGGGTGTTATCTCTTTTGTCGAAAATCAGCCGTTTTTGCTCTAACATTAAATGCCTCCAAATGGTATTTAATTAACTTCCCGGGGTGAAGAAACCCTTTTTGAGAACTCAGAGTGAGTAAATTGGCCATTTTCATGCACTTTTAACCATTCCATAAATCTTGTGTTTTGGGCCCCTGGAAGCATGAAAATCACTTTAAACATGCTAATTTTAGCTCTAACACTGATGATCCACCTACAAATGTGAACTGACGTTCAAAAATAAAACATTTGAAAACGGACCATTTTCCACATTTCTGAAGCATGACGTAATGGGGGGGGTGTTATCTCTTTTGTCGAAAATCAGCCGTTTTTGCTCTAACATTAAATGCCTCCAAATGGTATTTAATTAACTTCCCGAGCCCCTGGAAGCATGAAAATCACTTTAAACATGCTAATTTTAGCTCTAACACTGATGATCCACCTACAAATGTGAACTGACGTTCAAAAATAAAACATTTGAAAACGGACCATTTTCCACATTTCTGAAGCATGACGTAATGGGGGGGTGTTATCTCTTTTGTCGAAAATCAGCCGTTTTTGCTCTAACATTAAATGCCTCCAAATGGTATTTAATTAACTTCCCGGGGTGAAGAAACCCTTTTTGAGAACTCAGAGTGAGTAAATTGGCCATTTTCATGCACTTTTAACCATTCCATAAATCTTGTGTTTTGGGCCCCTGGAAGCATGAAAATCACTTTAAACATGCTAATTTTAGCTCTAACACTGATGATCCACCTACAAATGTGAACTGACGTTCAAAAATAAAACATTTGAAAACGGACCATTTTCCACATTTCTGAAGCATGACGTAATGGGGGGGTGTTATCTCTTTTGTCGAAAATCAGCCGTTTTTGCTCTAACATTAAATGCCTCCAAATGGTATTTAATTAACTTCCCGAGCCCCTGGAAGCATGAAAATCACTTTAAACATGCTAATTTTAGCTCTAACACTGATGATCCACCTACAAATGTGAACTGACGTTCAAAAATAAAACATTTGAAAACGGACCATTTTCCACATTTCTGAAGCATGACGTAATGGGGGGGTGTTATCTCTTTTGTCGAAAATCAGCCGTTTTTGCTCTAACATTAAATGCCTCCAAATGGTATTTAATTAACTTCCCGGGGTGAAGAAACCCTTTTTGAGAACTCAGAGTGAGTAAATTGGCCATTTTCATGCACTTTTAACCATTCCATAAATCTTGTGTTTTGGGCCCCTGGAAGCATGAAAATCACTTTAAACATGCTAATTTTAGCTCTAACACTGATGATCCACCTACAAATGTGAACTGACGTTCAAAAATAAGACATTTGAAAACGGACCATTTTCCACATTTCTGAAGCATGACGTAATGGGGGGGTGTTATCTCTTTTGTCGAAAATCAGCCGTTTTTGCTCTAACATTAAATGCCTCCAAATGGTATTTAATTAACTTCCCGAGCCCCTGGAAGCATGAAAATCACTTTAAACATGCTAATTTTAGCTCTAACACTGATGATCCACCTACAAATGTGAACTGACGTTCAAAAATAAAACATTTGAAAACGGACCATTTTCCACATTTCTGAAGCATGACGTAATGGGGGGGTGTTATCTCTTTTGTCGAAAATCAGCCGTTTTTGCTCGAACATTAAATGCCTCCAAATGGTATTTAATTAACTTCCCGAGCCCCTGGAAGCATGAAAATCACTTTAAACATGCTAATTTTAGCTCTAACACTGATGATCCACCTACAAATGTGAACTGACGTTCAAAAATAAAACATTTGAAAACGGACCATTTTCCACATTTCTGAAGCATGACGTAATGGGGGGGGTGTTATCTCTTTTGTGGAAAATCAGCCGTTTTTGCTCTAACATTAAATGCCTCCAAATGGTATTTAATTAACTTCCCGAGCCCCTGGAAGCATGAAAATCACTTTAAACATGCTAATTTTAGCTCTAACACTGATGATCCACCTACAAATGTGAACTGACGTTCAAAAATAAAACATTTGAAAACGGACCATTTTCCACATTTCTGAAGCATGACGTAATGGGGGGGGTGTTATCTCTTTTGTCGAAAATCAGCCGTTTTTGCTCGAACATTAAATGCCTCCAAATGGTATTTAATTAACTTCCCGAGCCCCTGGAAGCATGAAAATCACTTTAAACATGCTAATTTTAGCTCTAACACTGATGATCCACCTACAAATGTGAACTGACGTTCAAAAATAAAACATTTGAAAACGGACCATTTTCCACATTTCTGAAGCATGACGTAATGGGGGGGTGTTATCTCTTTTGTCGAAAATCAGCCGTTTTTGCTCTAACATTAAATGCCTCCAAATGGTATTTAATTAACTTCCCGGGGTGAAGAAACCCTTTTTGAGAACTCAGAGTGAGTAAATTGGCCATTTTCATGCACTTTTAACCATTCCATAAATCTTGTGTTTTGGGCCCCTGGAAGCATGAAAATCACTTTAAACATGCTAATTTTAGCTCTAACACTGATGATCCACCTACAAATGTGAACTGACGTTCAAAAATAAAACATTTGAAAACGGACCATTTTCCACATTTCTGAAGCATGACGTAATGGGGGGGTGTTATCTCTTTTGTCGAAAATCAGCCGTTTTTGCTCGAACATTAAATGCCTCCAAATGGTATTTAATTAACTTCCCGAGCCCCTGGAAGCATGAAAATCACTTTAAACATGCTAATTTTAGCTCTAACACTGATGATCCACCTACAAATGTGAACTGACGTTCAAAAATAAAATATTTGAAAACGGACCATTTTCCACATTTCTGAAGCATGACGTAATGGGGGGGTGTTATCTCTTTTGTGGAAAATCAGCCGTTTTTGCTCGAACATTAAATGCCTCCAAATGGTATTTAATTAACTTCCCGGGGTGAAGAAACCCTTTTTGAGAACTCAGAGTGAGTAAATTGGCCATTTTCATGCACTTTTAACCATTCCATAAATCTTGTGTTTTGGGCCCCTGGAAGCATGAAAATCACTTTAAACATGCTAATTTTAGCTCTAACACTGATGATCCACCTACAAATGTGAACTGACGTTCAAAAATAAAACATTTGAAAACGGACCATTTTCCACATTTCTGAAGCATGACGTAATGGGGGGGTGTTATCTCTTTTGTCGAAAATCAGCCGTTTTTGCTCTAACATTAAATGCCTCCAAATGGTATTTAATTAACTTCCCGAGCCCCTGGAAGCATGAAAATCACTTTAAACATGCTAATTTTAGCTCTAACACTGATGATCCACCTACAAATGTGAACTGACGTTCAAAAATAAAACATTTGAAAACGGACCATTTTCCACATTTCTGAAGCATGACGTAATGGGGGGGGTGTTATCTCTTTTGTGGAAAATCAGCCGTTTTTGCTCTAACATTAAATGCCTCCAAATGGTATTTAATTAACTTCCCGAGCCCCTGGAAGCATGAAAATCACTTTAAACATGCTAATTTTAGCTCTAACACTGATGATCCACCTACAAATGTGAACTGACGTTCAAAAATAAAACATTTGAAAACGGACCATTTTTCACATTTCTGAAGCATGACGTAATGGGGGGGTGTTATCTCTTTTGTCGAAAATCAGCCGTTTTTGCTCGAACATTAAATGCCTCCAAATGGTATTTAATTAACTTCCCGAGCCCCTGGAAGCATGAAAATCACTTTAAACATGCTAATTTTAGCTCTAACACTGATGATCCACCTACAAATGTGAACTGACGTTCAAAAATAAAACATTTGAAAACGGACCATTTTCCACATTTCTGAAGCATGACGTAATGGGGGGGTGTTATCTCTTTTGTCGAAAATCAGCCGTTTTTGCTCTAACATTAAATGCCTCCAAATGGTATTTAATTAACTTCCCGGGGTGAAGAAACCCTTTTTGAGAACTCAGAGTGAGTAAATTGGCCATTTTCATGCACTTTTAACCATTCCATAAATCTTGTGTTTTGGGCCCCTGGAAGCATGAAAATCACTTTAAACATGCTAATTTTAGCTCTAACACTGATGATCCACCTACAAATGTGAACTGACGTTCAAAAATAAAACATTTGAAAACGGACCATTTTCCACATTTCTGAAGCATGACGTAATGGGGGGGTGTTATCTCTTTTGTCGAAAATCAGCCGTTTTTGCTCGAACATTAAATGCCTCCAAATGGTATTTAATTAACTTCCCGAGCCCCTGGAAGCATGAAAATCACTTTAAACATGCTAATTTTAGCTCTAACACTGATGATCCACCTACAAATGTGAACTGACGTTCAAAAAAAAAACATTTGAAAACGGACCATTTTCCACATTTCTGAAGCATGACGTAATGGGGGGGTGTTATCTCTTTTGTCGAAAATCAGCCGTTTTTGCTCTAACATTAAATGCCTCCAAATGGTATTTAATTAACTTCCCGGGTGAAGAAACCCTTTTTGAGAACTCAGAGTGAGTAAATTGGCCATTTTCATGCACTTTTAACCATTCCATAAATCTTGTGTTTTGGGCCCCTGGAAGCATGAAAATCACTTTAAACATGCTAATTTTAGCTCTAACACTGATGATCCACCTACAAATGTGAACTGACGTTCAAAAATAAAACATTTGAAAACGGACCATTTTCCACATTTCTGAAGCATGACGTAATGGGGGGGTGTTATCTCTTTTGTCGAAAATCAGCCGTTTTTGCTCTAACATTAAATGCCTGCAAATGGTATTTAATTAACTTCCCGAGCCCCTGGAAGCATGAAAATCACTTTAAACATGCTAATTTTAGCTCTAACACTGATGATCCACCTACAAATGTGAACTGACGTTCAAAAAAAAAACATTTGAAAACGGACCATTTTCCACATTTCTGAAGCATGACGTAATGGGGGGGTGTTATCTCTTTTGTCGAAAATCAGCCGTTTTTGCTCTAACATTAAATGCCTCCAAATGGTATTTAATTAACTTCCCGGGGTGAAGAAACCCTTTTTGAGAACTCAGAGTGAGTAAATTGGCCATTTTCATGCACTTTTAACCATTCCATAAATCTTGTGTTTTGGGCCCCTGGAAGCATGAAAATCACTTTAAACATGCTAATTTTAGCTCTAACACTGATGATCCACCTACAAATGTGAACTGACGTTCAAAAATAAAACATTTGAAAACGGACCACTTTCCACATTTCTGAAGCATGACGTAATGGGGGGGTGTTATCTCTTTTGTAGAAAATCAGCCGTTTTTGCTCTAACATTAAATGCCTCCAAATGGTATTTAATTAACTTCCCGAGCCCCTGGAAGCATGAAAATCACTTTAAACATGCTAATTTTAGCTCTAACACTGATGATCCACCTACAAATGTGAACTGACGTTCAAAAATAAAACATTTGAAAACGGACCATTTTCCACATTTCTGAAGCATGACGTAATGGGGGGGTGTTATCTCTTTTGTCGAAAATCAGCCGTTTTTGCTCGAACATTAAATGCCTCCAAATGGTATTTAATTAACTTCCCGAGCCCCTGGAAGCATGAAAATCACTTTAAACATGCTAATTTTAGCTCTAACACTGATGATCCACCTACAAATGTGAACTGACGTTCAAAAATAAAACATTTGAAAACGGACCATTTTCCACATTTCTGAAGCATGACGTAATGGGGGGGGTGTTATCTCTTTTGTGGAAAATCCGCCGTTTTTGCTCTAACATTAAATGCCTCCAAATGGTATTTAATTAACTTCCCGAGCCCCTGGAAGCATGAAAATCACTTTAAACATGCTAATTTTAGCTCTAACACTGATGATCCACCTACAAATGTGAACTGACGTTCAAAAATAAAACATTTGAAAACGGACCATTTTCCACATTTCTGAAGCATGACGTAATGGGGGGGTGTTATCTCTTTTGTCGAAAATCAGCCGTTTTTGCTCGAACATTAAATGCCTCCAAATGGTATTTAATTAACTTCCCGAGCCCCTGGAAGCATGAAAATCACTTTAAACATGCTAATTTTAGCTCTAACACTGATAATCCACCTACAAATGTGAACTGACGTTCAAAAATAAAACATTTGAAAACGGACCATTTTCCACATTTCTGAAGCATGACGTAATGGGGGGGTGTTATCTCTTTTGTCGAAAATCAGCCGTTTTTGCTCTAACATTAAATGCCTCCAAATGGTATTTAATTAACTTCCCGGGGTGAAGAAACCCTTTTTGAGAACTCAGAGTGAGTAAATTGGCCATTTTCATGCACTTTTAACCATTCCATAAATCTTGTGTTTTGGGCCCCTGGAAGCATGAAAATCACTTTAAACATGCTAATTTTAGCTCTAACACTGATGATCCACCTACAAATGTGAACTGACGTTCCAAAATAAAACATTTGAAAACGGACCATTTTCCACATTTCTGAAGCATGACGTAATGGGGGGGTGTTATCTCTTTTGTCGAAAATCAGCCGTTTTTGCTCGAACATTAAATGCCTCCAAATGGTATTTAATTAACTTCCCGGGGTAAAGAAACCCTTTTTGAGAACTCAGAGTGAGTAAATTGGCCATTTTCATGCACTTTTAACCATTCCATAAATCTTGTGTTTTGGGCCCCTGGAAGCATGAAAATCACTTTAAACATGCTAATTTTAGCTCTAACACTGATGATCCACCTACAAATGTGAACTGACGTTCAAAAATAAAACATTTGAAAACGGACCATTTTCCACATTTCTGAAGCATGACGTAATGGGGGGGTGTTATCTCTTTTGTCGAAAATCAGCTGTTTTTGCTCTAACATTAAATGCCTCCAAATGGTATTTAATTAACTTCCCGAGCCCCTGGAAGCATGAAAATCACTTTAAACATGCTAATTTTAGCTCTAACACTGATGATCCACCTACAAATGTGAACTGACGTTCAAAAATAAAACATTTGAAAACGGACCATTTTCCACATTTCTGAAGCATGACGTAATGGGGGGGTGTTATCTCTTTTGTCGAAAATCAGCCGTTTTTGCTCGAACATTAAATGCCTCCAAATGGTATTTAATTAACTTCCCGGGGTGAAGAAACCCTTTTTGAGAACTCAGAGTGAGTAAATTGGCCATTTTCATGCACTTTTAACCATTCCATAAATCTTGTGTTTTGGGCCCCTGGAAGCATGAATATCACTTTAAACATGCTAATTTTAGCTCTAACACTGATGATCCACCTACAAATGTGAACTGACGTTCAAAAATAAAACATTTGAAAACGGACCATTTTCCACATTTCTGAAGCATGACGTAATGGGGGGGTGTTATCTCTTTTGTCGAAAATCAGCCGTTTTTGCTCGAACATTAAATGCCTCCAAATGGTATTTAATTAACTTCCCGAGCCCCTGGAAGCATGAAAATCACTTTAAACATGCTAATTTTAGCTCTAACACTGATGATCCACCTACAAATGTGAACTGACGTTCAAAAATAAAACATTTGAAAACGGACCATTTTCCACATTTCTGAAGCATGACGTAATGGAGGGGTGTTATCCCTTTTGTGGAAAATCAGCCGTTTTTGCTCTAACATTAAATGCCACCAAATGGTATTTAATTAACTTCCCGAGCCCCTGGAAGCATGAAAATCACTTTAAACATGCTAATTTTAGCTCTAACACTGATGATCCACCTACAAATGTGAACTGACGTTCAAAAATAAAACATTTGAAAACGGACCATTTTCCACATTTCTGAAGCATGACGTAATGGGGGGGTGTTATCTCTTTTGTCGAAAATCAGCCGTTTTTGCTCGAACATTAAATGCCTCCAAATGGTATTTAATTAACTTCCCGGGGTAAAGAAACCCTTTTTGAGAACTCAGAGTGAGTAAATTGGCCATTTTCATGCACTTTTAACCATTCCATAAATCTTGTGTTTTGGGCCCCTGGAAGCATGAAAATCACTTTAAACATGCTAATTTTAGCTCTAACACTGATGATCCACCTACAAATGTGAACTGACGTTCAAAAATAAAACATTTGAAAACGGACCATTTTTCACATTTCTGAAGCATGACGTAATGGGGGGGTGTTATCTCTTTTGTCGAAAATCAGCTGTTTTTGCTCTAACATTAAATGCCTCCAAATGGTATTTAATTAACTTCCCGGGGTGAAGAAACCCTTTTTGAGAACTCAGAGTGAGTAAATTGGCCATTTTCATGCACTTTTAACCATTCCATAAATCTTGTGTTTTGGGCCCCTGGAAGCATGAAAATCACTTTAAACATGCTAATTTTAGCTCTAACACTGATGATCCACCTACAAATGTGAACTGACGTTCAAAAATAAAACATTTGAAAACGGACCATTTTCCACATTTCTGAAGCATGACGTAATGGGGGGGTGTTATCTCTTTTGTCGAAAATCAGCCGTTTTTGCTCTAACATTAAATGCCTCCAAATGGTATTTAATTAACTTCCCGGGGTGAAGAAACCCTTTTTGAGAACTCAGAGTGAGTAAATTGGCCATTTTCATGCACTTTTAACCATTCCATAAATCTTGTGTTTTGGGCCCCTGGAAGCATGAAAATCACTTTAAACATGCTAATTTTAGCTCTAACACTGATGATCCACCTACAAATGTGAACTGACGTTCAAAAATAAAACATTTGAAAACGGACCATTTTCCACCTTTCTGAAGCATGACGTAATGGGGGGGTGTTATCTCTTTTGTCGAAAATCAGCCGTTTTTTCTCCAACATTAAATGCCTCCAAATGGTATTTAATTAACTTCCCGGGGTGAAGAAACCCTTTTTGAGAACTCAGAGTGAGTAAATTGGCCATTTTCATGCACTTTTAACCATTCCATAAATCTTGTGTTTTGGGCCCCTGGAAGCATGAAAATCACTTTAAACATGCTAATTTTAGCTCTAACACTGATTATCCACCTACAAATGTGAACTGACGTTCAAAAATAAAACATTTGAAAACGGACCATTTTCCACATTTCTGAAGCATGACGTAATGGGGGGGTGTTATCTCTTTTGTCGAAAATCAGCCGTTTTTGCTCGAACATTAAATGCCTCCAAATGGTATTTAATTAACTTCCCGGGGTGAAGAAACCCTTTTTGAGAACTCAGAGTGAGTAAATAGGCCATTTTCATGCACTTTTAACCATTCCATAAATCTTGTGTTTTGGGCCCCTGGAAGCATGAAAATCACTTTAAACATGCTAATTTTAGCTCTAACACTGATGATCCACCTACAAATGTGAACTGACGTTCAAAAATAAAACATTTGAAAACGGACCATTTTCCACATTTCTGAAGCATGACGTAATGGGGGGGTGTTATCTCTTTTGTCGAAAATCAGCCGTTTTTGCTCTAACATTAAATGCCTCCAAATGGTATTTAATTAACTTCCCGGGTGAAGAAACCCTTTTTGAGAACTCAGAGTGAGTAAATTGGCCATTTTCATGCACTTTTAACCATTCCATAAATCTTGTGTTTTGGGCCCCTGGAAGCATGAAAATCACTTTAAACATGCTAATGTTAGCTCTAACACTGATGATCCACCTACAAATGTGAACTGACGTTCAAAAATAAAACATTTGAAAACGGACCATTTTCCACATTTCTGAAGCATGACGTAATGGGGGGGTGTTATCTCTTTTGTCGAAAATCAGCCGTTTTTGCTCTAACATTAAATGCCTGCAAATGGTATTTAATTAACTTCCCGAGCCCCTGGAAGCATGAAAATCACTTTAAACATGCTAATTTTAGCTCTAACACTGATGATCCACCTACAAATGTGAACTGACGTTCAAAAATAAAACATTTGAAAACGGACCATTTTCCACATTTCTGAAGCATGACGTAATGGGGGGGTGTTATCTCTTTTGTCGAAAATCAGCCGTTTTTGCTCTAACATTAAATGCCTCCAAATTGTATTTAATTAACTTCCCGGGGTGAAGAAACCCTTTTTGAGAACTCAGAGTGAGTAAATTGGCCATTTTCATGCACTTTTAACCATTCCATAAATCTTGTGTTTTGGGCCCCTGGAAGCATGAATATCACTTTAAACATGCTAATTTTAGCTCTAACACTGATGAGATGATCCACCTACAAATGTGAACTGACGTTCAAAAATAAAACATTTGAAAATGGACCATTTTCCACATTTCTGAAGCATGACGTAATGGGGGGGTGTTATCTCTTTTGTCGAAAATCAGCCGTTTTTGCTCGAACATTAAATGCCTCCAAATGGTATTTAATTAACTTCCCGAGCCCCTGGAAGCATGAAAATCACTTTAAACATGCTAATTTTAGCTCTAACACTGATGATCCACCTACAAATGTGAACTGACGTTCAAAAATAAAACATTTGAAAACGGACCATTTTCCACATTTCTGAAGCATGACGTAATGGGGGGGTGTTATCCCTTTTGTGGAAAATCAGCCGTTTTTGCTCTAACATTAAATGCCACCAAATGGTATTTAATTAACTTCCCAAACCCCTGGAAGCATGAAAATCACTTTAAACATGCTAATTTTAGCTCTAACACTGATGATCCACCTACAAATGTGAACTGACGTTCAAAAATAAAACATTTGAAAACGGACCATTTTCCACATTTCTGAAGCATGACGTAATGGGGGGGTGTTATCTCTTTTGTCGAAAATCAGCCGTTTTTGCTCGAACATTAAATGCCTCCAAATGGTATTTAATTAACTTCCCGGGGTAAAGAAACCCTTTTTGAGAACTCAGAGTGAGTAAATTGGCCATTTTCATGCACTTTTAACCATTCCATAAATCTTGTGTTTTGGGCCCCTGGAAGCATGAAAATCACTTTAAACATGCTAATTTTAGCTCTAACACTGATGATCCACCTACAAATGTGAACTGACGTTCAAAAATAAAACATTTGAAAACGGACCATTTTCCACATTTCTGAAGCATGACGTAATGGGGGGGTGTTATCTCTTTTGTCGAAAATCAGCTGTTTTTGCTCTAACATTAAATGCCTCCAAATGGTATTTAATTAACTTCCCGAGCCCCTGGAAGCATGAAAATCACTTTAAACATGCTAATTTTAGCTCTAACACTGATGATCCACCTACAAATGTGAACTGACGTTCAAAAATAAAACATTTGAAAACGGACCATTTTCCACATTTCTGAAGCATGACGTAATGGGGGGGTGTTATCTCTTTTGTCGAAAATCAGCCGTTTTTGCTCGAACATTAAATGCCTCCAAATGGTATTTAATTAACTTCCCGGGGTGAAGAAACCCTTTTTGAGAACTCAGAGTGAGTAAATTGGCCATTTTCATGCACTTTTAACCATTCCATAAATCTTGTGTTTTGGGCCCCTGGAAGCATGAATATCACTTTAAACATGCTAATTTTAGCTCTAACACTGATGATCCACCTACAAATGTGAACTGACGTTCAAAAATAAAACATTTGAAAACGGACCATTTTCCACATTTCTGAAGCATGACGTAATGGGGGGGTGTTATCTCTTTTGTCGAAAATCAGCCGTTTTTGCTCGAACATTAAATGCCTCCAAATGGTATTTAATTAACTTCCCGAGCCCCTGGAAGCATGAAAATCACTTTAAACATGCTAATTTTAGCTCTAACACTGATGATCCACCTACAAATGTGAACTGACGTTCAAAAATAAAACATTTGAAAACGGACCATTTTCCACATTTCTGAAGCATGACGTAATGGAGGGGTGTTATCCCTTTTGTGGAAAATCAGCCGTTTTTGCTCTAACATTAAATGCCACCAAATGGTATTTAATTAACTTCCCGAGCCCCTGGAAGCATGAAAATCACTTTAAACATGCTAATTTTAGCTCTAACACTGATGATCCACCTACAAATGTGAACTGACGTTCAAAAATAAAACATTTGAAAACGGACCATTTTCCACATTTCTGAAGCATGACGTAATGGGGGGGTGTTATCTCTTTTGTCGAAAATCAGCCGTTTTTGCTCGAACATTAAATGCCTCCAAATGGTATTTAATTAACTTCCCGGGGTAAAGAAACCCTTTTTGAGAACTCAGAGTGAGTAAATTGGCCATTTTCATGCACTTTTAACCATTCCATAAATCTTGTGTTTTGGGCCCCTGGAAGCATGAAAATCACTTTAAACATGCTAATTTTAGCTCTAACACTGATGATCCACCTACAAATGTGAACTGACGTTCAAAAATAAAACATTTGAAAACGGACCATTTTTCACATTTCTGAAGCATGACGTAATGGGGGGGTGTTATCTCTTTTGTCGAAAATCAGCTGTTTTTGCTCTAACATTAAATGCCTCCAAATGGTATTTAATTAACTTCCCGGGGTGAAGAAACCCTTTTTGAGAACTCAGAGTGAGTAAATTGGCCATTTTCATGCACTTTTAACCATTCCATAAATCTTGTGTTTTGGGCCCCTGGAAGCATGAAAATCACTTTAAACATGCTAATTTTAGCTCTAACACTGATGATCCACCTACAAATGTGAACTGACGTTCAAAAATAAAACATTTGAAAACGGACCATTTTCCACATTTCTGAAGCATGACGTAATGGGGGGGTGTTATCTCTTTTGTCGAAAATCAGCCGTTTTTGCTCTAACATTAAATGCCTCCAAATGGTATTTAATTAACTTCCCGGGGTGAAGAAACCCTTTTTGAGAACTCAGAGTGAGTAAATTGGCCATTTTCATGCACTTTTAACCATTCCATAAATCTTGTGTTTTGGGCCCCTGGAAGCATGAAAATCACTTTAAACATGCTAATTTTAGCTCTAACACTGATGATCCACCTACAAATGTGAACTGACGTTCAAAAATAAAACATTTGAAAACGGACCATTTTCCACCTTTCTGAAGCATGACGTAATGGGGGGGTGTTATCTCTTTTGTCGAAAATCAGCCGTTTTTTCTCCAACATTAAATGCCTCCAAATGGTATTTAATTAACTTCCCGGGGTGAAGAAACCCTTTTTGAGAACTCAGAGTGAGTAAATTGGCCATTTTCATGCACTTTTAACCATTCCATAAATCTTGTGTTTTGGGCCCCTGGAAGCATGAAAATCACTTTAAACATGCTAATTTTAGCTCTAACACTGATTATCCACCTACAAATGTGAACTGACGTTCAAAAATAAAACATTTGAAAACGGACCATTTTCCACATTTCTAAAGCATGACGTAATGGGGGGGTGTTATCTCTTTTGTCGAAAATCAGCAGTTTTTGCTCGAACATTAAATGCCTCCAAATGGTATTTAATTAACTTCCCGAGCCCCTGGAAGCATGAAAATCACTTTAAACATGCTAATTTTACCTCTAACACTGATGATCCACCTACAAATGTGAACTGACGTTCAAAAATAAAACATTTGAAAACGGACCATTTTCCACATTTCTGAAGCATGACGTAATGGGGGGGTGTTATCTCTTTTGTCGAAAATCAGCCGTTTTTGCTCTAACATTAAATGCCTCCAAATGGTATTTAATTAACTTCCCGGGGTGAAGAAACCCTTTTTGAGAACTCAGAGTGAATAAATTGGCCATTTTCATGCACTTTTAACCATTCCATAAATCTTGTGTTTTGGGCCCCTGGAAGCATGAAATTCACTTTAAACATGCTAATTTTAGCTCTAACACTGATGATCCACCTACAAATGTGAACTGACGTTCAAAAATAAAACATTTGAAAACGGACCATTTTCCACATTTCTGAAGCATGACGTAATGGGGGGGTGTTATCTCTTTTGTCGAAAATCAGCCGTTTTTGCTCGAACATTAAATGCCTCCAAATGGTATTTAATTAACTTCCCGAGCCCCTGGAAGCATGAAAATCACTTTAAACATGCTGATTTTAGCTCTAACACTGATGATCCACCTACAAATGTGAACTGACGTTCAAAAATAAAACATTTGAAAACGGACCATTTTCCACATTTCTGAAGCATGACGTAATGGGGGGGTGTTATCTCTTTTGTCGAAAATCAGCCGTTTTTGCTCTAACATTAAATGCCTCCAAATGGTATTTAATTAACTTCCCGGGGTGAAGAAACCCTTTTTGAGAACTCAGAGTGAGTAAATTGGCCATTTTCATGCACTTTTAACTATTCCATAAATCTTGTGTTTTGGGCCCCTGGAAGCATGAAAATCACTTTAAACATGCTAATTTTAGCTCTAACACTGATGATCCACCTACAAATGTGAACTGACGTTCAAAAATAAACCATTTGAAAACGGACCATTTTCCACATTTCTGAAGCATGACGTAATGGGGGGGTGTTATCTCTTTTGTCGAAAATCAGCCGTTTTTGCTCTAACATTAAATGCCTCCAAATGGTATTTAATTAACTTCCCGAGCCCCTGGAAGCATGAAAATCACTTTAAACATGCTAATTTTAGCTCTAACACTGATGATCCACCTACAAATGTGAACTGACGTTCAAAAATAAAACATTTGAAAACGGACCATTTTCCACATTTCTGAAGCATGACGTAATGGGGGGGTGTTATCTCTTTTGTCGAAAATCAGCCGTTTTTGCTCTAACATTAAATGCCTCCAAATGGTATTTAATTAACTTCCCGGGGTGAAGAAACCCTTTTTGAGAACTCAGAGTGAGTAAATTGGCCATTTTCATGCACTTTTAACCATTCCATAAATCTTGTGTTTTGGGCCCCTGGAAGCATGAAAATCACTTTAAACATGCTAATTTTAGCTCTAACACTGATGATCCACCTACAAATGTGAACTGACGTTCAAAAATAAAACATTTGAAAACGGACCATTTTCCACATTTCTGAAGCATGACGTAATGGGGGGGTGTTATCTCTTTTGTCGAAAATCAGCCGTTTTTGCTCGAACATTAAATGCCTCCAAATGGTATTTAATTAACTTCCCGAGCCCCTGGAAGCATGAAAATCACTTTAAACATGCTAATTTTAGCTCTAACACTGATGATCCACCTACAAATGTGAACTGACGTTCAAAAATAAAACATTTGAAAACGGACCATTTTCCACATTTCTGAAGCATGACGTAATGGGGGGGTGTTATCTCTTTTGTCGAAAATCAGCCGTTTTTGCTCTAACATTAAATGCCTCCAAATGGTATTTAATTAACTTCCCGAGCACCTGGAAGCATGAAAATCACTTTAAACATGCTAATTTTAGCTCTAACACTGATGATCCACCTACAAATGTGAACTGACGTTCAAAAATAAAACATTTGAAAACGGACCATTTTCCACATTTCTGAAGCATGACGTAATGGGGGGGTGTTATCTCTTTTGTGGAAAATCAGCCGTTTTTGCTCTAACAGTAAATGCCTCCAAATGGTATTTAATTAACTTCCCGGGGTGAAGAAACCCTTTTTGAGAACTCAGAGTGAGTAAATTGGCCATTTTCATGCACTTTTAACCATTCCATAAATCTTGTGTTTTGGGCCCCTGGAAGCATGAAAATCACTTTAAACATGCTAATTTTAGCTCTAACACTGATGATCCACCTACAAATGTGAACGGACGTTCAAAAATAAAACATTTGAAAACGGACCATTTTCCACATTTCTGAAGCATGACGTAATGGGGGGGTGTTATCTCTTTTGTCGAAAATCAGCCGTTTTTGCTCGAACATTAAATGCCTCCAAATGGTATTTCATTAACTTCCTGAGCCCCTGGAAGCATGAAAATCACTTTAAACATGCTAATTTTAGCTCTAACACTGATGATCCACCTACAAATGTGAACTGACGTTCAAAAATAAAACATTTGAAAACGGACCATTTTCCACATTTCTGAAGCATGACGTAATGGGGGGGTGTTATCTCTTTTGTAGAAAATCAGCCGTTTTTGCTCTAACATTAAATGCCTCCAAATGGTATTTAATTACCTTCCCGGGGTGAAGAAACCCTTTTTGAGAACTCAGAGTGAGTAAATTGGCCATTTTCATGCACTTTTAACCATTCCATAAATCTTGTGTTTTGGGCCCCTGGAAGCATGAAAATCACTTTAAACATGCTAATTTTAGCTCTAACACTGATGATCCACCTACAAATGTGAACTGACGTTCAAAAATAAAACATTTGAAAACGGACCATTTTCCACATTTCTGAAGCATGACGTAATGGGGGGGTGTTATCTCTTTTGTCGAAAATCAGCCGTTTTTGCTCGAACATTAAATGCCTCCAAATGGTATTTAATTAACTTCCCGGGGTGAAGAAACCCTTTTTGAGAACTCAGAGTGAGTAAATTGGCCATTTTCATGCACTTTTAACCATTCCATAAATCTTGTGTTTTGGGCCCCTGGAAGCATGAAAATCACTTTAAACATGCTAATTTTAGCTCTAACACTGATGATCCACCTACAAATGTGAACTGACGTTCAAAAATAAAACATTTGAAAACGGACCATTTTCCACATTTCTGAAGCATGACGTAATGGGGGGGTGTTATCTCTTTTGTCGAAAATCAGCCGTTTTTGCTCGAACATTAAATGCCTCCAAATGGTATTTAATTAACTTCCCGAGCCCCTGGAAGCATGAAAATCACTTTAAACATGCTAATTTTAGCTCTAACACTGATGATCCACCTACAAATGTGAACTGACGTTCAAAAATAAAACATTTGAAAACGGACCATTTTCCACATTTCTGAAGCATGACGTAATGGGGGGGTGTTATCTCTTTTGTCGAAAATCAGCCGTTTTTGCTCTAACATTAAATGCCTCCAAATGGTATTTAATTAACTTCCCGGGGTGAAGAAACCCTTTTTGAGAACTCAGAGTGAGTAAATTGGCCATTTTCATGCACTTTTAACCATTCCATAAATCTTGTGTTTTGGGCCCCTGGAAGCATGAAAATCACTTTAAACATGCTAATTTTAGCTCTAACACTGATGATCCACCTACAAATGTGAACTGACGTTCAAAAATAAAACATTTGAAAACGGACCATTTTCCACATTTCTGAAGCATGACGTAATGGGGGGGGTGTTATCTCTTTTGTCGAAAATCAGCCGTTTTTGCTCGAACATTAAATGCCTCCAAATGGTATTTCATTAACTTCCCGAGCCCCTGGAAGCATGAAAATCACTTTAAACATGCTAATTTTAGCTCTAACACTGATGATCCACCTACAAATGTGAACTGACGTTCAAAAATAAAACATTTGAAAACGGACCATTTTCCACATTTCTGAAGCATGACGTAATGGGGGGGTGTTATCTCTTTTGTCGAAAATCAGCCGTTTTTGCTCTAACATTAAATGCCTCCAAATGGTATTTAATTAACTTCCCGGGGTGAAGAAACCCTTTTTGAGAACTCAGAGTGAGTAAATTGGCCATTTTCATGCACTTTTAACCATTCCATAAATCTTGTGTTTTGGGCCCCTGGAAGCATGAAAATCACTTTAAACATGCTAATTTTAGCTCTAACACTGATGATCCACCTACAAATGTGAACTGACGTTCAAAAATAAAACATTTGAAAACGGACCATTTTCCACATTTCTGAAGCATGACGTAATGGGGGGGTGTTATCTCTTTTGTCGAAAATCAGCCGTTTTTGCTCTAACATTAAATGCCTCCAAATGGTATTTAATTAACTTCCCGAGCCCCTGGAAGCATGAAAATCACTTTAAACATGCTAATTTTAGCTCTAACACTGATGATCCACCTACAAATGTGAACTGACGTTCAAAAATAAAACATTTGAAAACGGACCATTTTCCACATTTCTGAAGCATGACGTAATGGGGGGGTGTTATCTCTTTTGTCGAAAATCAGCCGTTTTTGCTCTAACATTAAATGCCTCCAAATGGTATTTAATTAACTTCCCGGGGTGAAGAAACCCTTTTTGAGAACTCAGAGTGAGTAAATTGGCCATTTTCATGCACTTTTAACCATTCCATAAATCTTGTGTTTTGGGCCCCTGGAAGCATGAAAATCACTTTAAACATGCTAATTTTAGCTCTAACACTGATGATCCACCTACAAATGTGAACTGACGTTCAAAAATAAAACATTTGAAAACGGACCATTTTCCACATTTCTGAAGCATGACGTAATGGGGGGGTGTTATCTCTTTTGTCGAAAATCAGCCGTTTTTGCTCTAACATTAAATGCCTCCAAATGGTATTTAATTAACTTCCCGAGCCCCTGGAAGCATGAAAATCACTTTAAACATGCTAATTTTAGCTCTAACACTGATGATCCACCTACAAATGTGAACTGACGTTCAAAAATAAAACATTTGAAAACTGACCATTTTCCACATTTCTGAAGCATGACGTAATGGGGGGGTGTTATCTCTTTTGTCGAAAATCAGCCGTTTTTGCTCGAACATTAAATGCCTCCAAATGGTATTTAATTAACTTCCCGAGCCCCTGGAAGCATGAAAATCACTTTAAACATGCTAATTTTAGCTCTAACACTGATGATCCACCTACAAATGTGAACTGACGTTCAAAAATAAAACATTTGAAAACGGACCATTTTCCACATTTCTGAAGCATGACGTAATGGGGGGGTGTTATCTCTTTTGTGGAAAATCAGCCGTTTTTGCTCTAACATTAAATGCCTCCAAATGGTATTTAATTAACTTCCTGAGCCCCTGGAAGCATGAAAATCACTTTAAACATGCTAATTTTAGCTCTAACACTGATTATCCACCTACAAATGTGAACTGACGTTCAAAAATAAAACATTTGAAAACGGACCATTTTCCAAATTTCTGAAGCATGACGTAATAGGGGGGTGTTATCTCTTTTGTCGAAAATCAGCCGTTTTTGCTCTAACATTAAATGCCTCCAAATGGTATTTAATTAACTTCCCGGGGTGAAGAAACCCTTTTTGAGAACTCAGAGTGAGTAAATTGGCCATTTTCATGCACTTTTAACCATTCCATAAATCTTGTGTTTTGGGCCCCTGGAAGCATGAAAATCACTTTAAACATGCTAATTTTAGCTCTAACACTGATGATCCACCTACAAATGTGAACTGACGTTCAAAAATAAAACATTTGAAAACGGACCATTTTCCACATTTCTGAAGCATGACGTAATGGGGGGGTGTTATCTCTTTTGTCGAAAATCAGCCGTTTTTGCTCGAACATTAAATGCCTCCAAATGGTATTTAATTAACTTCCCGAGCCCCTGGAAGCATGAAAATCACTTTAAACATGCTAATTTTAGCTCTAACACTGATGATCCACCTACAAATGTGAACTGACGTTCAAAAATAAAACTTTTGAAAACGGACCATTTTCCACATTTCTGAAGCATGACGTAATGGGGGGGTGTTATCTCTTTTGTGGAAAATCAGCAGTTTTTGCTCGAACATTAAATGCCTCCAAATGGTATTTATTTCACTTCCCGAGCCCCTGGAAGCATGAAAATCACTTTAAACATGCTAATTTTAGCTCTAACACTGATGATCCACCTACAAATGTGAACTGACGTTCAAAAATAAAACATTTGAAAACGGACCATTTTCCACATTTCTGAAGCATGACGTAATGGGGGGGTGTTATCTCTTTTGTCGAAAATCAGCCGTTTTTGCTCGAACATTAAATGCCTCCAAATGGTATTTAATTAACTTCCCGGGGTGAAGAAACCCTTTTTGAGAACTCAGAGTGAGTAAATTGGCCATTTTCATGCACTTTTACCCATTCCATAAATCTTGTGTTTTGGGCCCCTGGAAGCATGAAAATCACTTTAAACGTGCTAATTTTAGCTCTAACACTGATGATCCACCTACAAATGTGAACTGACGTTCAAAAATAAAACATTTGAAAACGGACCATTTTCCACATTTCTGAAGCATGACGTAATGGGGGGGGGTGTTATCTCTTTTGTCGAAAATCAGCCGTTTTTGCTCGAACATTAAATGCCTCCAAATGGTATTTAATTAACTTCCCGGGGTGAAGAAACCCTTTTTGAGAACTCAGAGTGAGTAAATTGGCCATTTTCATGCACTTTTAACCATTCCATAAATCTTGTGTTTTGGGCCCCTGGAAGCATGAAAATCACTTTAAACATGCTAATTTTAGCTCTAACACTGATGATCCACCTACAAATGTGAACTGACCTTCAAAAATAAAACATTTGAAAACGGACCATTTTCCACATTTCTGAAGCATGACGTAATGGGGGGGTGTTATCTCTTTTGTCGAAAATCAGCCGTTTTTGCTCGAACATTAAATGCCTCCAAATGGTATTTAATTAACTTCCCGGGGTGAAGAAACCCTTTTTGAGAACTCAGAGTGAGTAAATTGGCCATTTTCATGCACTTTTAACCATTCCATAAATCTTGTGTTTTGGGCCCCTGGAAGCATGAAAATCACTTTAAACATGCTAATTTTAGCTCTAACACTGATGATCCACCTACAAATGTGAACTGACGTTCAAAAATAAAACATTTGAAAACGGACCATTTTCCACATTTCTGAAGCATGACGTAATGGGGGGGTGTTATCTCTTTTGTCGAAAATCAGCCGTTTTTGCTCGAACATTAAATGCCTCCAAATGGTATTTAATTAACTTCCCGAGCCCCTGGAAGCATGAAAATCACTTTAAACATGCTAATTTTAGCTCTAACACTGATGATCCACCTACAAATGTGAACTGACGTTCAAAAATAAAACATTTGAAAACGGACCATTTTCCACATTTCTGAAGCATGACGTAATGGGGGGGTGTTATCTCTTTTGTGGAAAATCAGCCGTTTTTGCTCTAACAGTAAATGCCTCCAAATGGTATTTAATTAACTTCCCGGGGTGAAGAAACCCTTTTTGAGAACTCAGAGTGAGTAAATTGGCCATTTTCATGCACTTTTAACCATTCCATAAATCTTGTGTTTTGGGCCCCTGGAAGCATGAAAATCACTTTAAACATGCTAATTTTAGCTCTAACACTGATGATCCACCTACAAATGTGAACGGACGTTCAAAAATAAAACATTTGAAAACGGACCCTTTTCCACATTTCTGAAGCATGACGTAATGGGGGGGGTGTTATCTCTTTTGTCGAAAATCAGCCGTTTTTGCTCGAACATTAAATGCCTCCAAATGGTATTTCATTAACTTCCTGAGCCCCTGGAAGCATGAAAATCACTTTAAACATGCTAATTTTAGCTCTAACACTGATGATCCACCTACAAATGTGAACTGACGTTCAAAAATAAAACATTTGAAAACGGACCATTTTCCACATTTCTGAAGCATGACGTAATGGGGGGGTGTTATCTCTTTTGTAGAAAATCAGCCGTTTTTGCTCTAACATTAAATGCCTCCAAATGGTATTTAATTACCTTCCCGGGGTGAAGAAACCCTTTTTGAGAACTCAGAGTGAGTAAATTGGCCATTTTCATGCACTTTTAACCATTCCATAAATCTTGTGTTTTGGGCCCCTGGAAGCATGAAAATCACTTTAAACATGCTAATTTTAGCTCTAACACTGATGATCCACCTACAAATGTGAACTGACGTTCAAAAATAAAACATTTGAAAACGGACCATTTTCCACATTTCTGAAGCATGACGTAATGGGGGGGTGTTATCTCTTTTGTCGAAAATCAGCCGTTTTTGCTCGAACATTAAATGCCTCCAAATGGTATTTAATTAACTTCCCGGGGTGAAGAAACCCTTTTTGAGAACTCAGAGTGAGTAAATTGGCCATTTTCATGCACTTTTAACCATTCCATAAATCTTGTGTTTTGGGCCCCTGGAAGCATGAAAATCACTTTAAACATGCTAATTTTAGCTCTAACACTGATGATCCACCTACAAATGTGAACTGACGTTCAAAAATAAAACATTTGAAAACGGACCATTTTCCACATTTCTGAAGCATGACGTAATGGGGGGGTGTTATCTCTTTTGTCGAAAATCAGCCGTTTTTGCTCGAACATTAAATGCCTCCAAATGGTATTTAATTAACTTCCCGAGCCCCTGGAAGCATGAAAATCACTTTAAACATGCTAATTTTAGCTCTAACACTGATGATCCACCTACAAATGTGAACTGACGTTCAAAAATAAAACATTTGAAAACGGACCATTTTCCACATTTCTGAAGCATGACGTAATGGGGGGGTGTTATCTCTTTTGTCGAAAATCAGCCGTTTTTGCTCTAACATTAAATGCCTCCAAATGGTATTTAATTAACTTCCCGGGGTGAAGAAACCCTTTTTGAGAACTCAGAGTGAGTAAATTGGCCATTTTCATGCACTTTTAACCATTCCATAAATCTTGTGTTTTGGGCCCCTGGAAGCATGAAAATCACTTTAAACATGCTAATTTTAGCTCTAACACTGATGATCCACCTACAAATGTGAACTGACGTTCAAAAATAAAACATTTGAAAACGGACCATTTTCCACATTTCTGAAGCATGACGTAATGGGGGGGTGTTATCTCTTTTGTCGAAAATCAGCCGTTTTTGCTCGAACATTAAATGCCTCCAAATGGTATTTAATTAACTTCCCGAGCCCCTGGAAGCATGAAAATCACTTTAAACATGCTAATTTTAGCTCTAACACTGATGATCCACCTACAAATGTGAACTGACGTTAAAAAAAAAAACATTTGAAAACGGACCATTTTCCACATTTCTGAAGCATGACGTAATGGGGGGGTGTTATCTCTTTTGTCGAAAATCAGCCGTTTTTGCTCTAACATTAAATGCCTCCAAATGGTATTTAATTAACTTCCCGGGTGAAGAAACCCTTTTTGAGAACTCAGAGTGAGTAAATTGGCCATTTTCATGCACTTTTAACCATTCCATAAATCTTGTGTTTTGGGCCCCTGGAAGCATGAAAATCACTTTAAACATGCTAATTTTAGCTCTAACACTGATGATCCACCTACAAATGTGAACTGACGTTCAAAAATAAAACATTTGAAAACGGACCATTTTCCACATTTCTGAAGCATGACGTAATGGGGGGGTGTTATCTCTTTTGTCGAAAATCAGCCGTTTTTGCTCTAACATTAAATGCCTGCAAATGGTATTTAATTAACTTCCCGAGCCCCTGGAAGCATGAAAATCACTTTAAACATGCTAATTTTAGCTCTAACACTGATGATCCACCTACAAATGTGAACTGACGTTCAAAAAAAAAACATTTGAAAACGGACCATTTTCCACATTTCTGAAGCATGACGTAATGGGGGGGTGTTATCTCTTTTGTCGAAAATCAGCCGTTTTTGCTCTAACATTAAATGCCTCCAAATGGTATTTAATTAACTTCCCGGGGTGAAGAAACCCTTTTTGAGAACTCAGAGTGAGTAAATTGGCCATTTTCATGCACTTTTAACCATTCCATAAATCTTGTGTTTTGGGCCCCTGGAAGCATGAAAATCACTTTAAACATGCTAATTTTAGCTCTAACACTGATGATCCACCTACAAATGTGAACTGACGTTCAAAAATAAAACATTTGAAAACGGACCACTTTCCACATTTCTGAAGCATGACGTAATGGGGGGGTGTTATCTCTTTTGTAGAAAATCAGCCGTTTTTGCTCTAACATTAAATGCCTCCAAATGGTATTTAATTAACTTCCCGAGCCCCTGGAAGCATGAAAATCACTTTAAACATGCTAATTTTAGCTCTAACACTGATGATCCACCTACAAATGTGAACTGACGTTCAAAAATAAAACATTTGAAAACGGACCATTTTCCACATTTCTGAAGCATGACGTAATGGGGGGGTGTTATCTCTTTTGTCGAAAATCAGCCGTTTTTGCTCGAACATTAAATGCCTCCAAATGGTATTTAATTAACTTCCCGAGCCCCTGGAAGCATGAAAATCACTTTAAACATGCTAATTTTAGCTCTAACACTGATGATCCACCTACAAATGTGAACTGACGTTCAAAAATAAAACATTTGAAAACGGACCATTTTCCACATTTCTGAAGCATGACGTAATGGGGGGGGTGTTATCTCTTTTGTGGAAAATCCGCCGTTTTTGCTCTAACATTAAATGCCTCCAAATGGTATTTAATTAACTTCCCGAGCCCCTGGAAGCATGAAAATCACTTTAAACATGCTAATTTTAGCTCTAACACTGATGATCCACCTACAAATGTGAACTGACGTTCAAAAATAAAACATTTGAAAACGGACCATTTTCCACATTTCTGAAGCATGACGTAATGGGGGGGTGTTATCTCTTTTGTCGAAAATCAGCCGTTTTTGCTCGAACATTAAATGCCTCCAAATGGTATTTAATTAACTTCCCGAGCCCCTGGAAGCATGAAAATCACTTTAAACATGCTAATTTTAGCTCTAACACTGATAATCCACCTACAAATGTGAACTGACGTTCAAAAATAAAACATTTGAAAACGGACCATTTTCCACATTTCTGAAGCATGACGTAATGGGGGGGTGTTATCTCTTTTGTCGAAAATCAGCCGTTTTTGCTCTAACATTAAATGCCTCCAAATGGTATTTAATTAACTTCCCGGGGTGAAGAAACCCTTTTTGAGAACTCAGAGTGAGTAAATTGGCCATTTTCATGCACTTTTAACCATTCCATAAATCTTGTGTTTTGGGCCCCTGGAAGCATGAAAATCACTTTAAACATGCTAATTTTAGCTCTAACACTGATGATCCACCTACAAATGTGAACTGACGTTCAAAAATAAAACATTTGAAAACGGACCATTTTCCACATTTCTGAAGCATGATGTAATGGGGGGGTGTTATCTCTTTTGTCGAAAATCAGCCGTTTTTGCTCGAACATTAAATGCCTCCAAATGGTATTTAATTAACTTCCCGAGCCCCTGGAAGCATGAAAATCACTTTAAACATGCTAATTTTAGCTCTAACACTGATGATCCACCTACAAATGTGAACTGACGTTCAAAAAAAAAACATTTGAAAACGGACCATTTTCCACATTTCTGAAGCATGACGTAATGGGGGGGTGTTATCTCTTTTGTCGAAAATCAGCCGTTTTTGCTCTAACATTAAATGCCTCCAAATGGTATTTAATTAACTTCCCGGGGTGAAGAAACCCTTTTTGAGAACTCAGAGTGAGTAAATTGGCCATTTTCATTCACTTTTAACCATTCCATAAATCTTGTGTTTTGGGCCCCTGGAAGCATGAAAATCACTTTAAACATGCTAATTTTAGCTCTAACACTGATGATCCACCTACAAATGTGAACTGACGTTCAAAAATAAAACATTTGAAAACGGACCATTTTCCACATTTCTGAAGCATGACGTAATGGGGGGGTGTTATCTCTTTTGTCGAAAATCAGCCGTTTTTGCTCTAACATTAAATGCCTCCAAATGGTATTTAATTAACTTCCCGGGTGAAGAAACCCTTTTTGAGAACTCAGAGTGAGTAAATTGGCCATTTTCATGCACTTTTAACCATTCCATAAATCTTGTGTTTTGGGCCCCTGGAAGCATGAAAATCACTTTAAACATGCTAATGTTAGCTCTAACACTGATGATCCACCTACAAATGTGAACTGACGTTCAAAAATAAAACATTTGAAAACGGACCATTTTCCACATTTCTGAAGCATGACGTAATGGGGGGGTGTTATCTCTTTTGTCGAAAATCAGCCGTTTTTGCTCTAACATTAAATGCCTGCAAATGGTATTTAATTAACTTCCCGAGCCCCTGGAAGCATGAAAATCACTTTAAACATGCTAATTTTAGCTCTAACACTGATGATCCACCTACAAATGTGAACTGACGTTCAAAAATAAAACATTTGAAAACGGACCATTTTCCACATTTCTGAAGCATGACGTAATGGGGGGGTGTTATCTCTTTTGTCGAAAATCAGCCGTTTTTGCTCTAACATTAAATGCCTCCAAATGGTATTTAATTAACTTCCCGGGGTGAAGAAACCCTTTTTGAGAACTCAGAGTGAGTAAATTGGCCATTTTCATGCACTTTTAACCATTCCATAAATCTTGTGTTTTGGGCCCCTGGAAGCATGAATATCACTTTAAACATGCTAATTTTAGCTCTAACACTGATGATCCACCTACAAATGTGAACTGACGTTCAAAAATAAAACATTTGAAAATGGACCATTTTCCACATTTCTGAAGCATGACGTAATGGGGGGGTGTTATCTCTTTTGTCGAAAATCAGCCGTTTTTGCTCGAACATTAAATGCCTCCAAATGGTATTCAATTAACTTCCCGAGCCCCTGGAAGCATGAAAATCACTTTAAACATGCTAATTTTAGCTCTAACACTGATGATCCACCTACAAATGTGAACTGACGTTCAAAAATAAAACATTTGAAAACGGACCATTTTCCACATTTCTGAAGCATGACGTAATGGGGGGGTGTTATCCCTTTTGTGGAAAATCAGCCGTTTTTGCTCTAACATTAAATGCCACCAAATGGTATTTAATTAACTTCCCAAACCCCTGGAAGCATGAAAATCACTTTAAACATGCTAATTTTAGCTCTAACACTGATGATCCACCTACAAATGTGAACTGACGTTCAAAAATAAAACATTTGAAAACGGACCATTTTCCACATTTCTGAAGCATGACGTAATGGGGGGGTGTTATCTCTTTTGTCGAAAATCAGCCGTTTTTGCTCGAACATTAAATGCCTCCAAATGGTATTTAATTAACTTCCCGGGGTAAAGAAACCCTTTTTGAGAACTCAGAGTGAGTAAATTGGCCATTTTCATGCACTTTTAACCATTCCATAAATCTTGTGTTTTGGGCCCCTGGAAGCATGAAAATCACTTTAAACATGCTAATTTTAGCTCTAACACTGATGATCCACCTACAAATGTGAACTGACGTTCAAAAATAAAACATTTGAAAACGGACCATTTTCCACATTTCTGAAGCATGACGTAATGGGGGGGTGTTATCTCTTTTGTCGAAAATCAGCTGTTTTTGCTCTAACATTAAATGCCTCCAAATGGTATTTAATTAACTTCCCGAGCCCCTGGAAGCATGAAAATCACTTTAAACATGCTAATTTTAGCTCTAACACTGATGATCCACCTACAAATGTGAACTGACGTTCAAAAATAAAACATTTGAAAACGGACCATTTTCCACATTTCTGAAGCATGACGTAATAGGGGGGTGTTATCTCTTTTGTCGAAAATCAGCCGTTTTTGCTCGAACATTAAATGCCTCCAAATGGTATTTAATTAACTTCCCGGGGTGAAGAAACCCTTTTTGAGAACTCAGAGTGAGTAAATTGGCCATTTTCATGCACTTTTAACCATTCCATAAATCTTGTGTTTTGGGCCCCTGGAAGCATGAATATCACTTTAAACATGCTAATTTTAGCTCTAACACTGATGATCCACCTACAAATGTGAACTGACGTTCAAAAATAAAACATTTGAAAACGGACCATTTTCCACATTTCTGAAGCATGACGTAATGGGGGGGTGTTATCTCTTTTGTCGAAAATCAGCCGTTTTTGCTCGAACATTAAATGCCTCCAAATGGTATTTAATTAACTTCCCGAGCCCCTGGAAGCATGAAAATCACTTTAAACATGCTAATTTTAGCTCTAACACTGATGATCCACCTACAAATGTGAACTGACGTTCAAAAATAAAACATTTGAAAACGGACCATTTTCCACATTTCTGAAGCATGACGTAATGGAGGGGTGTTATCCCTTTTGTGGAAAATCAGCCGTTTTTGCTCTAACATTAAATGCCACCAAATGGTATTTAATTAACTTCCCGAGCCCCTGGAAGCATGAAAATCACTTTAAACATGCTAATTTTAGCTCTAACACTGATGATCCACCTACAAATGTGAACTGACGTTCAAAAATAAAACATTTGAAAACGGACCATTTTCCACATTTCTGAAGCATGACGTAATGGGGGGGTGTTATCTCTTTTGTCGAAAATCAGCCGTTTTTGCTCGAACATTAAATGCCTCCAAATGGTATTTAATTAACTTCCCGGGGTAAAGAAACCCTTTTTGAGAACTCAGAGTGAGTAAATTGGCCATTTTCATGCACTTTTAACCATTCCATAAATCTTGTGTTTTGGGCCCCTGGAAGCATGAAAATCACTTTAAACATGCTAATTTTAGCTCTAACACTGATGATCCACCTACAAATGTGAACTGACGTTCAAAAATAAAACATTTGAAAACGGACCATTTTTCACATTTCTGAAGCATGACGTAATGGGGGGGTGTTATCTCTTTTGTCGAAAATCAGCTGTTTTTGCTCTAACATTAAATGCCTCCAAATGGTATTTAATTAACTTCCCGGGGTGAAGAAACCCTTTTTGAGAACTCAGAGTGAGTAAATTGGCCATTTTCATGCACTTTTAACCATTCCATAAATCTTGTGTTTTGGGCCCCTGGAAGCATGAAAATCACTTTAAACATGCTAATTTTAGCTCTAACACTGATGATCCACCTACAAATGTGAACTGACGTTCAAAAATAAAACATTTGAAAACGGACCATTTTCCACATTTCTGAAGCATGACGTAATGGGGGGGTGTTATCTCTTTTGTCGAAAATCAGCCGTTTTTGCTCTAACATTAAATGCCTCCAAATGGTATTTAATTAACTTCCCGGGGTGAAGAAACCCTTTTTGAGAACTCAGAGTGAGTAAATTGGCCATTTTCATGCACTTTTAACCATTCCATAAATCTTGTGTTTTGGGCCCCTGGAAGCATGAAAATCACTTTAAACATGCTAATTTTAGCTCTAACACTGATGATCCACCTACAAATGTGAACTGACGTTCAAAAATAAAACATTTGAAAACGGACCATTTTCCACCTTTCTGAAGCATGACGTAATGGGGGGGTGTTATCTCTTTTGTCGAAAATCAGCCGTTTTTTCTCCAACATTAAATGCCTCCAAATGGTATTTAATTAACTTCCCGGGGTGAAGAAACCCTTTTTGAGAACTCAGAGTGAGTAAATTGGCCATTTTCATGCACTTTTAACCATTCCATAAATCTTGTGTTTTGGGCCCCTGGAAGCATGAAAATCACTTTAAACATGCTAATTTTAGCTCTAACACTGATTATCCACCTACAAATGTGAACTGACGTTCAAAAATAAAACATTTGAAAACGGACCATTTTCCACATTTCTGAAGCATGACGTAATGGGGGGGTGTTATCTCTTTTGTCGAAAATCAGCAGTTTTTGCTCGAACATTAAATGCCTCCAAATGGTATTTAATTAACTTCCCGAGCCCCTGGAAGCATGAAAATCACTTTAAACATGCTAATTTTACCTCTAACACTGATGATCCACCTACAAATGTGAACTGACGTTCAAAAATAAAACATTTGAAAACGGACCATTTTCCACATTTCTGAAGCATGACGTAATGGGGGGGTGTTATCTCTTTTGTCGAAAATCAGCCGTTTTTGCTCTAACATTAAATGCCTCCAAATGGTATTTAATTAACTTCCCGGGGTGAAGAAACCCTTTTTGAGAACTCAGAGTGAATAAATTGGCCATTTTCATGCACTTTTAACCATTCCATAAATCTTGTGTTTTGGGCCCCTGGAAGCATGAAATTCACTTTAAACATGCTAATTTTAGCTCTAACACTGATGATCCACCTACAAATGTGAACTGACGTTCAAAAATAAAACATTTGAAAACGGACCATTTTCCACATTTCTGAAGCATGACGTAATGGGGGGGTGTTATCTCTTTTGTCGAAAATCAGCCGTTTTTGCTCGAACATTAAATGCCTCCAAATGGTATTTAATTAACTTCCCGAGCCCCTGGAAGCATGAAAATCACTTTAAACATGCTGATTTTAGCTCTAACACTGATGATCCACCTACAAATGTGAACTGACGTTCAAAAATAAAACATTTGAAAACGGACCATTTTCCACATTTCTGAAGCATGACGTAATGGGGGGGTGTTATCTCTTTTGTCGAAAATCAGCCGTTTTTGCTCTAACATTAAATGCCTCCAAATGGTATTTAATTAACTTCCCGGGGTGAAGAAACCCTTTTTGAGAACTCAGAGTGAGTAAATTGGCCATTTTCATGCACTTTTAACTATTCCATAAATCTTGTGTTTTGGGCCCCTGGAAGCATGAAAATCACTTTAAACATGCTAATTTTAGCTCTAACACTGATGATCCACCTACAAATGTGAACTGACGTTCAAAAATAAACCATTTGAAAACGGACCATTTTCCACATTTCTGAAGCATGACGTAATGGGGGGGTGTTATCTCTTTTGTCGAAAATCAGCCGTTTTTGCTCTAACATTAAATGCCTCCAAATGGTATTTAATTAACTTCCCGAGCCCCTGGAAGCATGAAAATCACTTTAAACATGCTAATTTTAGCTCTAACACTGATGATCCACCTACAAATGTGAACTGACGTTCAAAAATAAAACATTTGAAAACGGACCATTTTCCACATTTCTGAAGCATGACGTAATGGGGGGGTGTTATCTCTTTTGTCGAAAATCAGCCGTTTTTGCTCTAACATTAAATGCCTCCAAATGGTATTTAATTAACTTCCCGGGGTGAAGAAACCCTTTTTGAGAACTCAGAGTGAGTAAATTGGCCATTTTCATGCACTTTTAACCATTCCATAAATCTTGTGTTTTGGGCCCCTGGAAGCATGAAAATCACTTTAAACATGCTAATTTTAGCTCTAACACTGATGATCCACCTACAAATGTGAACTGACGTTCAAAAATAAAACATTTGAAAACGGACCATTTTCCACATTTCTGAAGCATGACGTAATGGGGGGGTGTTATCTCTTTTGTCGAAAATCAGCCGTTTTTGCTCGAACATTAAATGCCTCCAAATGGTATTTAATTAACTTCCCGAGCCCCTGGAAGCATGAAAATCACTTTAAACATGCTAATTTTAGCTCTAACACTGATGATCCACCTACAAATGTGAACTGACGTTCAAAAATAAAACATTTGAAAACGGACCATTTTCCACATTTCTGAAGCATGACGTAATGGGGGGGTGTTATCTCTTTTGTCGAAAATCAGCCGTTTTTGCTCTAACATTAAATGCCTCCAAATGGTATTTAATTAACTTCCCGAGCCCCTGGAAGCATGAAAATCACTTTAAACATGCTAATTTTAGCTCTAACACTGATGATCCACCTACAAATGTGAACTGACGTTCAAAAATAAAACATTTGAAAACGGACCATTTTCCACATTTCTGAAGCATGACGTAATGGGGGGGTGTTATCTCTTTTGTGGAAAATCAGCCGTTTTTGCTCTAACAGTAAATGCCTCCAAATGGTATTTAATTAACTTCCCGGGGTGAAGAAACCCTTTTTGAGAACTCAGAGTGAGTAAATTGGCCATTTTCATGCACTTTTAACCATTCCATAAATCTTGTGTTTTGGGCCCCTGGAAGCATGAAAATCACTTTAAACATGCTAATTTTAGCTCTAACACTGATGATCCACCTACAAATGTGAACGGACGTTCAAAAATAAAACATTTGAAAACGGACCATTTTCCACATTTCTGAAGCATGACGTAATGGGGGGGTGTTATCTCTTTTGTCGAAAATCAGCCGTTTTTGCTCGAACATTAAATGCCTCCAAATGGTATTTCATTAACTTCCTGAGCCCCTGGAAGCATGAAAATCACTTTAAACATGCTAATTTTAGCTCTAACACTGATGATCCACCTACAAATGTGAACTGACGTTCAAAAATAAAACATTTGAAAACGGACCATTTTCCACATTTCTGAAGCATGACGTAATGGGGGGGTGTTATCTCTTTTGTAGAAAATCAGCCGTTTTTGCTCTAACATTAAATGCCTCCAAATGGTATTTAATTACCTTCCCGGGGTGAAGAAACCCTTTTTGAGAACTCAGAGTGAGTAAATTGGCCATTTTCATGCACTTTTAACCATTCCATAAATCTTGTGTTTTGGGCCCCTGGAAGCATGAAAATCACTTTAAACATGCTAATTTTAGCTCTAACACTGATGATCCACCTACAAATGTGAACTGACGTTCAAAAATAAAACATTTGAAAACGGACCATTTTCCACATTTCTGAAGCATGACGTAATGGGGGGGTGTTATCTCTTTTGTCGAAAATCAGCCGTTTTTGCTCGAACATTAAATGCCTCCAAATGGTATTTAATTAACTTCCCGGGGTGAAGAAACCCTTTTTGAGAACTCAGAGTGAGTAAATTGGCCATTTTCATGCACTTTTAACCATTCCATAAATCTTGTGTTTTGGGCCCCTGGAAGCATGAAAATCACTTTAAACATGCTAATTTTAGCTCTAACACTGATGATCCACCTACAAATGTGAACTGACGTTCAAAAATAAAACATTTGAAAACGGACCATTTTCCACATTTCTGAAGCATGACGTAATGGGGGGGTGTTATCTCTTTTGTCGAAAATCAGCCGTTTTTGCTCTAACATTAAATGCCTCCAAATGGTATTTAATTAACTTCCCGGGGTGAAGAAACCCTTTTTGAGAACTCAGAGTGAGTAAATTGGCCATTTTCATGCACTTTTAACCATTCCATAAATCTTGTGTTTTGGGCCCCTGGAAGCATGAAAATCACTTTAAACATGCTAATTTTAGCTCTAACACTGATGATCCACCTACAAATGTGAACTGACGTTCAAAAATAAAACATTTGAAAACGGACCATTTTCCACATTTCTGAAGCATGACGTAATGGGGGGGGTGTTATCTCTTTTGTCGAAAATCAGCCGTTTTTGCTCGAACATTAAATGCCTCCAAATGGTATTTCATTAACTTCCCGAGCCCCTGGAAGCATGAAAATCACTTTAAACATGCTAATTTTAGCTCTAACACTGATGATCCACCTACAAATGTGAACTGACGTTCAAAAATAAAACATTTGAAAACGGACCATTTTCCACATTTCTGAAGCATGACGTAATGGGGGGGTGTTATCTCTTTTGTCGAAAATCAGCCGTTTTTGCTCTAACATTAAATGCCTCCAAATGGTATTTAATTAACTTCCCGGGGTGAAGAAACCCTTTTTGAGAACTCAGAGTGAGTAAATTGGCCATTTTCATGCACTTTTAACCATTCCATAAATCTTGTGTTTTGGGCCCCTGGAAGCATGAAAATCACTTTAAACATGCTAATTTTAGCTCTAACACTGATGATCCACCTACAAATGTGAACTGACGTTCAAAAATAAAACATTTGAAAACGGACCATTTTCCACATTTCTGAAGCATGACGTAATGGGGGGGTGTTATCTCTTTTGTCGAAAATCAGCCGTTTTTGCTCTAACATTAAATGCCTCCAAATGGTATTTAATTAACTTCCCGAGCCCCTGGAAGCATGAAAATCACTTTAAACATGCTAATTTTAGCTCTAACACTGATGATCCACCTACAAATGTGAACTGACGTTCAAAAATAAAACATTTGAAAACGGACCATTTTCCACATTTCTGAAGCATGACGTAATGGGGGGGTGTTATCTCTTTTGTCGAAAATCAGCCGTTTTTGCTCTAACATTAAATGCCTCCAAATGGTATTTAATTAACTTCCCGGGGTGAAGAAACCCTTTTTGAGAACTCAGAGTGAGTAAATTGGCCATTTTCATGCACTTTTAACCATTCCATAAATCTTGTGTTTTGGGCCCCTGGAAGCATGAAAATCACTTTAAACATGCTAATTTTAGCTCTAACACTGATGATCCACCTACAAATGTGAACTGACGTTCAAAAATAAAACATTTGAAAACGGACCATTTTCCACATTTCTGAAGCATGACGTAATGGGGGGGTGTTATCTCTTTTGTCGAAAATCAGCCGTTTTTGCTCTAACATTAAATGCCTCCAAATGGTATTTAATTAACTTCCCGAGCCCCTGGAAGCATGAAAATCACTTTAAACATGCTAATTTTAGCTCTAACACTGATGATCCACCTACAAATGTGAACTGACGTTCAAAAATAAAACATTTGAAAACTGACCATTTTCCACATTTCTGAAGCATGACGTAATGGGGGGGTGTTATCTCTTTTGTCGAAAATCAGCCGTTTTTGCTCGAACATTAAATGCCTCCAAATGGTATTTAATTAACTTCCCGAGCCCCTGGAAGCATGAAAATCACTTTAAACATGCTAATTTTAGCTCTAACACTGATGATCCACCTACAAATGTGAACTGACGTTCAAAAATACAACATTTGAAAACGGACCATTTTCCACATTTCTGAAGCATGACGTAATGGGGGGGTGTTATCTCTTTTGTGGAAAATCAGCCGTTTTTGCTCTAACATTAAATGCCTCCAAATGGTATTTAATTAACTTCCTGAGCCCCTGGAAGCATGAAAATCACTTTAAACATGCTAATTTTAGCTCTAACACTGATTATCCACCTACAAATGTGAACTGACGTTCAAAAATAAAACATTTGAAAACGGACCATTTTCCAAATTTCTGAAGCATGACGTAATAGGGGGGTGTTATCTCTTTTGTCGAAAATCAGCCGTTTTTGCTCTAACATTAAATGCCTCCAAATGGTATTTAATTAACTTCCCGGGGTGAAGAAACCCTTTTTGAGAACTCAGAGTGAGTAAATTGGCCATTTTCATGCACTTTTAACCATTCCATAAATCTTGTGTTTTGGGCCCCTGGAAGCATGAAAATCACTTTAAACATGCTAATTTTAGCTCTAACACTGATGATCCACCTACAAATGTGAACTGACGTTCAAAAATAAAACATTTGAAAACGGACCATTTTCCACATTTCTGAAGCATGACGTAATGGGGGGGTGTTATCTCTTTTGTCGAAAATCAGCCGTTTTTGCTCGAACATTAAATGCCTCCAAATGGTATTTAATTAACTTCCCGAGCCCCTGGAAGCATGAAAATCACTTTAAACATGCTAATTTTAGCTCTAACACTGATGATCCACCTACAAATGTGAACTGACGTTCAAAAATAAAACTTTTGAAAACGGACCATTTTCCACATTTCTGAAGCATGACGTAATGGGGGGGTGTTATCTCTTTTGTGGAAAATCAGCAGTTTTTGCTCGAACATTAAATGCCTCCAAATGGTATTTATTTCACTTCCCGAGCCCCTGGAAGCATGAAAATCACTTTAAACATGCTAATTTTAGCTCTAACACTGATGATCCACCTACAAATGTGAACTGACGTTCAAAAATAAAACATTTGAAAACGGACCATTTTCCACATTTCTGAAGCATGACGTAATGGGGGGGTGTTATCTCTTTTGTCGAAAATCAGCCGTTTTTGCTCGAACATTAAATGCCTCCAAATGGTATTTAATTAACTTCCCGGGGTGAAGAAACCCTTTTTGAGAACTCAGAGTGAGTAAATTGGCCATTTTCATGCACTTTTACCCATTCCATAAATCTTGTGTTTTGGGCCCCTGGAAGCATGAAAATCACTTTAAACATGCTAATTTTAGCTCTAACACTGATGATCCACCTACAAATGTGAACTGACGTTCAAAAATAAAACATTTGAAAACGGACCATTTTCCACATTTCTGAAGCATGACGTAATGGGGGGGGGTGTTATCTCTTTTGTCGAAAATCAGCCGTTTTTGCTCGAACATTAAATGCCTCCAAATGGTATTTAATTAACTTCCCGGGGTGAAGAAACCCTTTTTGAGAACTCAGAGTGAGTAAATTGGCCATTTTCATGCACTTTTAACCATTCCATAAATCTTGTGTTTTGGGCCCCTGGAAGCATGAAAATCACTTTAAACATGCTAATTTTAGCTCTAACACTGATGATCCACCTACAAATGTGAACTGACCATCAAAAATAAAACATTTGAAAACGGACCATTTTCCACATTTCTGAAGCATGACGTAATGGGGGGGTGTTATCTCTTTTGTCGAAAATCAGCCGTTTTTGCTCGAACATTAAATGCCTCCAAATGGTATTTAATTAACTTCCCGAGCCCCTGGAAGCATGAAAATCACTTTAAACATGCTAATTTTAGCTCTAACACTGATGATCCACCTACAAATGTGAACTGACGTTCAAAAATAAAACATTTGAAAACGGACCATTTTCCACATTTCTGAAGCATGACGTAATGGGGGGTGTTATCTCTTTTGTCGAAAATCAGCCGTTTTTGCTCTAACATTAAATGCCTCCAAATGGTATTTAATTAACTTCCCGGGGTGAAGAAACCCTTTTTGAGAACTCAGAGTGAGTAAATTGGCCATTTTCATGCACTTTTAACCATTCCATAAATCTTGTGTTTTGGGCCCCTGGAAGCATGAAAATCACTTTAAACATGCTAATTTTAGCTCTAACACTGATGATCCACCTACAAATGTGAACTGACGTTCAAAAATAAAACATTTGAAAACGGACCATTTTCCACATTTCTGAAGCATGACGTAATGGGGGGGTGTTATCTCTTTTGTCGAAAATCAGCCGTTTTTGCTCGAACATTAAATGCCTCCAAATGGTATTTAATTAACTTCCCGAGCCCCTGGAAGCATGAAAATCACTTTAAACATGCTAATTTTAGCTCTAACACTGATGATCCACCTACAAATGTGAACTGACGTTTAAAAATAAAACATTTGAAAACGGACCATTTTCCACATTTCTGAAGCATGACGTAATGGGGGGGTGTTATCTCTTTTGTCGAAAATCAGCCGTTTTTGCTCTAACATTAAATGCCTCCAAATGGTATTTAATTAACTTCCCGAGCCCCTGGAAGCATGAAAATCACTTTAAACATGCTAATTTTAGCTCTAACACTGATGATCCACCTACAAATGTGAACTGACGTTCAAAAATAAAACATTTGAAAACGGACCATTTTCCACATTTCTGAAGCATGACGTAATGGGGGGGTGTTATCTCTTTTGTGGAAAATCAGCCGTTTTTGCTCTAACAGTAAATGCCTCCAAATGGTATTTAATTAACTTCCCGGGGTGAAGAAACCCTTTTTGAGAACTCAGAGTGAGTAAATTGGCCATTTTCATGCACTTTTAACCATTCCATAAATCTTGTGTTTTGGGCCCCTGGAAGCATGAAAATCACTTTAAACATGCTAATTTTAGCTCTAACACTGATGATCCACCTACAAATGTGAACGGACGTTCAAAAATAAAACATTTGAAAACGGACCCTTTTCCACATTTCTGAAGCATGACGTAATGGGGGGGTGTTATCTCTTTTGTCGAAAATCAGCCGTTTTTGCTCGAACATTAAATGCCTCCAAATGGTATTTCATTAACTTCCTGAGCCCCTGGAAGCATGAAAATCACTTTAAACATGCTAATTTTAGCTCTAACACTGATGATCCACCTACAAATGTGAACTGACGTTCAAAAATAAAACATTTGAAAACGGACCATTTTCCACATTTCTGAAGCATGACGTAATGGGGGGGTGTTATCTCTTTTGTAGAAAATCAGCCGTTTTTGCTCTAACATTAAATGCCTCCAAATGGTATTTAATTACCTTCCCGGGGTGAAGAAACCCTTTTTGAGAACTCAGAGTGAGTAAATTGGCCATTTTCATGCACTTTTAACCATTCCATAAATCTTGTGTTTTGGGCCCCTGGAAGCATGAAAATCACTTTAAACATGCTAATTTTAGCTCTAACACTGATGATCCACCTACAAATGTGAACTGACGTTCAAAAATAAAACATTTGAAAACGGACCATTTTCCACATTTCTGAAGCATGACGTAATGGGGGGGTGTTATCTCTTTTGTCGAAAATCAGCCGTTTTTGCTCGAACATTAAATGCCTCCAAATGGTATTTAATTAACTTCCCGGGGTGAAGAAACTCTTTTTGAGAACTCAGAGTGAGTAAATTGGCCATTTTCATGCACTTTTAACCATTCCATAAATCTTGTGTTTTGGGCCCCTGGAAGCATGAAAATCACTTTAAACATGCTAATTTTAGCTCTAACACTGATGATCCACCTACAAATGTGAACTGACGTTCAAAAATAAAACATTTGAAAACGGACCATTTTCCACATTTCTGAAGCATGACGTAATGGGGGGGTGTTATCTCTTTTGTCGAAAATCAGCCGTTTTTGCTCGAACATTAAATGCCTCCAAATGGTATTTAATTAACTTCCCGAGCCCCTGGAAGCATGAAAATCACTTTAAACATGCTAATTTTAGCTCTAACACTGATGATCCACCTACAAATGTGAACTGACGTTCAAAAATAAAACATTTGAAAACGGACCATTTTCCACATTTCTGAAGCATGACGTAATGGGGGGGTGTTATCTCTTTTGTCGAAAATCAGCCGTTTTTGCTCTAACATTAAATGCCTCCAAATGGTATTTAATTAACTTCCCGGGGTGAAGAAACCCTTTTTGAGAACTCAGAGTGAGTAAATTGGCCATTTTCATGCACTTTTAACCATTCCATAAATCTTGTGTTTTGGGCCCCTGGAAGCATGAAAATCACTTTAAACATGCTAATTTTAGCTCTAACACTGATGATCCACCTACAAATGTGAACTGACGTTCAAAAATAAAACATTTGAAAACGGACCATTTTCCACATTTCTGAAGCATGACGTAATGGGGGGGGTGTTATCTCTTTTGTCGAAAATCAGCCGTTTTTGCTCGAACATTAAATGCCTCCAAATGGTATTTCATTAACTTCCCGAGCCCCTGGAAGCATGAAAATCACTTTAAACATGCTAATTTTAGCTCTAACACTGATGATCCACCTACAAATGTGAACTGACGTTCAAAAATAAAACATTTGAAAACGGACCATTTTCCACATTTCTGAAGCATGACGTAATGGGGGGGTGTTATCTCTTTTGTCGAAAATCAGCCGTTTTTGCTCTAACATTAAATGCCTCCAAATGGTATTTAATTAACTTCCCGGGGTGAAGAAACCCTTTTTGAGAACTCAGAGTGAGTAAATTGGCCATTTTCATGCACTTTTAACCATTCCATAAATCTTGTGTTTTGGGCCCCTGGAAGCATGAAAATCACTTTAAACATGCTAATTTTAGCTCTAACACTGATGATCCACCTACAAATGTGAACTGACGTTCAAAAATAAAACATTTGAAAACGGACCATTTTCCACATTTCTGAAGCATGACGTAATGGGGGGGTGTTATCTCTTTTGTCGAAAATCAGCCGTTTTTGCTCTAACATTAAATGCCTCCAAATGGTATTTAATTAACTTCCCGAGCCCCTGGAAGCATGAAAATCACTTTAAACATGCTAATTTTAGCTCTAACACTGATGATCCACCTACAAATGTGAACTGACGTTCAAAAATAAAACATTTGAAAACGGACCATTTTCCACATTTCTGAAGCATGACGTAATGGGGGGGTGTTATCTCTTTTGTCGAAAATCAGCCGTTTTTGCTCTAACATTAAATGCCTCCAAATGGTATTTAATTAACTTCCCGGGGTGAAGAAACCCTTTTTGAGAACTCAGAGTGAGTAAATTGGCCATTTTCATGCACTTTTAACCATTCCATAAATCTTGTGTTTTGGGCCCCTGGAAGCATGAAAATCACTTTAAACATGCTAATTTTAGCTCTAACACTGATGATCCACCTACAAATGTGAACTGACGTTCAAAAATAAAACATTTGAAAACGGACCATTTTCCACATTTCTGAAGCATGACGTAATGGGGGGGTGTTATCTCTTTTGTCGAAAATCAGCCGTTTTTGCTCTAACATTAAATGCCTCCAAATGGTATTTAATTAACTTCCCGAGCCCCTGGAAGCATGAAAATCACTTTAAACATGCTAATTTTAGCTCTAACACTGATGATCCACCTACAAATGTGAACTGACGTTCAAAAATAAAACATTTGAAAACTGACCATTTTCCACATTTCTGAAGCATGACGTAATGGGGGGGGTGTTATCTCTTTTGTCGAAAATCAGCCGTTTTTGCTCGAACATTAAATGCCTCCAAATGGTATTTAATTAACTTCCCGAGCCCCTGGAAGCATGAAAATCACTTTAAACATGCTAATTTTAGCTCTAACACTGATGATCCACCTACAAATGTGAACTGACGTTCAAAAATAAAACATTTGAAAACGGACCATTTTCCACATTTCTGAAGCATGACGTAATGGGGGGGTGTTATCTCTTTTGTGGAAAATCAGCTGTTTTTGCTCTAACATTAAATGCCTCCAAATGGTATTTAATTAACTTCCTGAGCCCCTGGAAGCATGAAAATCACTTTAAACATGCTAATTTTAGCTCTAACACTGATTATCCACCTACAAATGTGAACTGACGTTCAAAAATAAAACATTTGAAAACGGACCATTTTCCAAATTTCTGAAGCATGACGTAATAGGGGGGTGTTATCTCTTTTGTCGAAAATCAGCCGTTTTTGCTCTAACATTAAATGCCTCCAAATGGTATTTAATTAACTTCCCGGGGTGAAGAAACCCTTTTTGAGAACTCAGAGTGAGTAAATTGGCCATTTTCATGCACTTTTAACCATTCCATAAATCTTGTGTTTTGGGCCCCTGGAAGCATGAAAATCACTTTAAACATGCTAATTTTAGCTCTAACACTGATGATCCACCTACAAATGTGAACTGACGTTCAAAAATAAAACATTTGAAAACGGACCATTTTCCACATTTCTGAAGCATGACGTAATGGGGGGGTGTTATCTCTTTTGTCGAAAATCAGCCGTTTTTGCTCGAACATTAAATGCCTCCAAATGGTATTTAATTAACTTCCCGAGCCCCTGGAAGCATGAAAATCACTTTAAACATGCTAATTTTAGCTCTAACACTGATGATCCACCTACAAATGTGAACTGACGTTCAAAAATAAAACTTTTGAAAACGGACCATTTTCCACATTTCTGAAGCATGACGTAATGGGGGGGTGTTATCTCTTTTGTGGAAAATCAGCAGTTTTTGCTCGAACATTAAATGCCTCCAAATGGTATTTATTTCACTTCCCGAGCCCCTGGAAGCATGAAAATCACTTTAAACATGCTAATTTTAGCTCTAACACTGATGATCCACCTACAAATGTGAACTGACGTTCAAAAATAAAACATTTGAAAACGGACCATTTTCCACATTTCTGAAGCATGACGTAATGGGGGGGTGTTATCTCTTTTGTCGAAAATCAGCCGTTTTTGCTCGAACATTAAATGCCTCCAAATGGTATTTAATTAACTTCCCGGGGTGAAGAAACCCTTTTTGAGAACTCAGAGTGAGTAAATTGGCCATTTTCATGCACTTTTACCCATTCCATAAATCTTGTGTTTTGGGCCCCTGGAAGCATGAAAATCACTTTAAACATGCTAATTTTAGCTCTAACACTGATGATCCACCTACAAATGTGAACTGACGTTCAAAAATAAAACATTTGAAAACGGACCATTTTCCACATTTCTGAAGCATGACGTAATGGGGGGGGGTGTTATCTCTTTTGTCGAAAATCAGCCGTTTTTGCTCGAACATTAAATGCCTCCAAATGGTATTTAATTAACTTCCCGGGGTGAAGAAACCCTTTTTGAGAACTCAGAGTGAGTAAATTGGCCATTTTCATGCACTTTTAACCATTCCATAAATCTTGTGTTTTGGGCCCCTGGAAGCATGAAAATCACTTTAAACATGCTAATTTTAGCTCTAACACTGATGATCCACCTACAAATGTGAACTGACCTTCAAAAATAAAACATTTGAAAACGGACCATTTTCCACATTTCTGAAGCATGACGTAATGGGGGGGTGTTATCTCTTTTGTCGAAAATCAGCCGTTTTTGCTCGAACATTAAATGCCTCCAAATGGTATTTAATTAACTTCCCGAGCCCCTGGAAGCATGAAAATCACTTTAAACATGCTAATTTTAGCTCTAACACTGATGATCCACCTACAAATGTGAACTGACGTTCAAAAATAAAACATTTGAAAACGGACCATTTTCCACATTTCTGAAGCATGACGTAATGGGGGGTGTTATCTCTTTTGTCGAAAATCAGCCGTTTTTGCTCTAACATTAAATGCCTCCAAATGGTATTTAATTAACTTCCCGGGGTGAAGAAACCCTTTTTGAGAACTCAGAGTGAGTAAATTGGCCATTTTCATGCACTTTTAACCATTCCATAAATCTTGTGTTTTGGGCCCCTGGAAGCATGAAAATCACTTTAAACATGCTAATTTTAGCTCTAACACTGATGATCCACCTACAAATGTGATCTGACGTTCAAAAATAAAACATTTGAAAACGGACCATTTTCCACATTTCTGAAGCATGACGTAATGGGGGGTGTTATCTCTTTTGTCGAAAATCAGCCATTTTTGCTCGAACATTAAATGCCTCCAAATGGTATTTAATTAACTTCGCGGGGTGAAGAAACCCTTTTTGAGAACTCAGAGTGAGTAAATTGGCCATTTTCATGCACTTTTAACCATTCCATAAATCTTGTGTTTTGGGCCCCTGGAAGCATGAAAATCACTTTAAACATGCTAATTTTAGCTCTAACACTGATGATCCACCTACAAATGTGAACTGACGTTCAAAAATAAAACATTTGAAAACGGACCATTTTCCACATTTCTGAAGCATGACGTAATGGGGGGGTGTTATCTCTTTTGTCGAAAATCAGCCGTTTTTGCTCGAACATTAAATGCCTCCAAATGGTATTTAATTAACTTCCCGAGCCCCTGGAAGCATGAAAATCACTTTAAACATGCTAATTTTAGCTCTAACACTGATGATCCACCTACAAATGTGAACTGACGTTCAAAAATAAAACATTTGAAAACGGACCATTTTCCACATTTCTGAAGCATGACATAATGGGGGGGTGTTATCTCTTTTGTCGAAAATCAGCCGTTTTTGCTCGAACATTAAATGCCTCCAAATGGTATTTATTTCACTTCCCGAGCCCCTGGAAGCATGAAAATCACTTTAAACATGCTAATTTTAGCTCTAACACTGATGATCCACCTACAAATGTGAACTGACGTTCAAAATTAAAACATTTGAAAACGGACCATTTTCCACATTTCTGAAGTATGACGTAATGGGGGGGTGTTATCTCTTTTGTCGAAAATCAGCCGTTTTTGCACTAACATTAAATGCCTCCAAATGGTATTTAATTAACTTCCCGGGGTGAAGAAACCCTTTTTGAGAACTCAGAGTGAGTAAATTGGCCATTTTCATGCACTTTTAACCATTCCATAAATCTTGTGTTTTGGGCCCCTGGAAGCATGAAAATCACTTTAAACATGCTAATTTGAGCTCTAACACTGATGATCCACCTACAAATGTGAACTGACGTTCAAAAATAAAACATTTGAAAACGGACCATTTTCCACATTTCTGAAGCATGACGTAATGGGGGGGTGTTATCTCTTTTGTCGAAAATCAGCCGTTTTTGCTCGAACATTAAATGCCTCCAAATGGTATTTAATGAACTTCCCGAGCCCCTGGAAGCATGAAAATCACTTTAAACATGCTAATTTTAGCTCTAACACTGATGATCCACCTACAAATGTGAACTGACGTTCAAAAATAAAACATTTGAAAACGGACCATTTTCCACATTTCTGAAGCATGACGTAATGGGGGGGTGTTATCTCTTTTGTGGAAAATCAGCCGTTTTTGCTCTAACATTAAATGCCTCCAAATGGTATTTAATTAACTTCCCGAGCCCCTGGAAGCATGAAAATCACTTTAAACATGCTAATTTTAGCTCTAACACTGATGATCCACCTACAAATGTGAACTGACGTTCAAAAATAAAACATTTGAAAACGGACCATTTTCCACATTTCTGAAGCATGACGTAATGGGGGGTGTTATCTCTTTTGTCGAAAATCAGCCGTTTTTGCTCGAACATTAAATGCCTCCAAATGGTATTTAATTAACTTCCCGGGGTGAAGAAACCCTTTTTGAGAACTCAGAGTGAGTAAATTGGCCATTTTCATGCACTTTTAACCATTCCATAAATCTTGTGTTTTGGGCCCCTGGAAGCATGAAAATCACTTTAAACATGCTAATTTTAGCTCTAACACTGATGATCCACCTACAAATGTGAACTGACGTTCAAAAATAAAACATTTGAAAACGGACCATTTTCCACATTTCTGAAGCATGACGTAATGGGGGGGTGTTATCTCTTTTGTCGAAAATCAGCCGTTTTTGCTCGAACATTAAATGCCTCCAAATGGTATTTAATTAACTTCCCGAGCCCCTGGAAGCATGAAAATCACTTTAAACATGCTAATTTTAGCTCTAACACTGATGATCCACCTACAAATGTGAACTGACGTTCAAAAATAAAACTTTTGAAAACGGACCATTTTCCACATTTCTGAAGCATGACGTAATGGGGGGGTGTTATCTCTTTTGTGGAAAATCAGCAGTTTTTGCTCGAACATTAAATGCCTCCAAATGGTATTTATTTCACTTCCCGAGCCCCTGGAAGCATGAAAATCACTTTAAACATGCTAATTTTAGCTCTAACACTGATGATCCACCTACAAATGTGAACTGACGTTCAAAAATAAAACATTTGAAAACGGACCATTTTCCACATTTCTGAAGCATGACGTAATGGGGGGGTGTTATCTCTTTTGTCGAAAATCAGCTGTTTTTGCTCTAACATTAAATGCCTCCAAATGGTATTTAATTAACTTCCCGAGCCCCTGGAAGCATGAAAATCACTTTAAACATGCTAATTTTAGCTCTAACACTGATGATCCACCTACAAATGTGAACTGACGTTCAAAAATAAAACATTTGAAAACGGACCATTTTCCACATTTCTGAAGCATGACGTAATGGGGGGGTGTTATCTCTTTTGTCGAAAATCAGCCGTTTTTGCTCTAACATTAAATGCCTCCAAATGGTATTTAATTAACTTCCCGGGGTGAAGAAACCCTTTTTGAGAACTCAGAGTGAGTAAATTGGCCATTTTCATGCACTTTTAACCATTCCATAAATCTTGTGTTTTGGGCCCCTGGAAGCATGAATATCACTTTAAACATGCTAATTTTAGCTCTAACACTGATGATCCACCTACAAATGTGAACTGACGTTCAAAAATAAAACATTTGAAAACGGACCATTTTCCACATTTCTGAAGCATGACGTAATGGGGGGGTGTTATCTCTTTTGTCGAAAATCAGCCGTTTTTGCTCGAACATTAAATGCCTCCAAATGGTATTTAATTAACTTCCCGAGCCCCTGGAAGCATGAAAATCACTTTAAACATGCTAATTTTAGCTCTAACACTGATGATCCACCTACAAATGTGAACTGACGTTCAAAAATAAAACATTTGAAAACGGACCATTTTCCACATTTCTGAAGCATGACGTAATGGAGGGGTGTTATCCCTTTTGTGGAAAATCAGCCGTTTTTGCTCTAACATTAAATGCCACCAAATGGTATTTAATTAACTTCCCGAGCCCCTGGAAGCATGAAAATCACTTTAAACATGCTAATTTTAGCTCTAACACTGATGATCCACCTACAAATGTGAACTGACGTTCAAAAATAAAACATTTGAAAACGGACCATTTTCCACATTTCTGAAGCATGACGTAATGGGGGGGTGTTATCTCTTTTGTCGAAAATCAGCCGTTTTTGCTCGAACATTAAATGCCTCCAAATGGTATTTAATTAACTTCCCGGGGTAAAGAAACCCTTTTTGAGAACTCAGAGTGAGTAAATTGGCCATTTTCATGCACTTTTAACCATTCCATAAATCTTGTGTTTTGGGCCCCTGGAAGCATGAAAATCACTTTAAACATGCTAATTTTAGCTCTAACACTGATGATCCACCTACAAATGTGAACTGACGTTCAAAAATAAAACATTTGAAAACGGACCATTTTTCACATTTCTGAAGCATGACGTAATGGGGGGGTGTTATCTCTTTTGTCGAAAATCAGCTGTTTTTGCTCTAACATTAAATGCCTCCAAATGGTATTTAATTAACTTCCCGGGGTGAAGAAACCCTTTTTGAGAACTCAGAGTGAGTAAATTGGCCATTTTCATGCACTTTTAACCATTCCATAAATCTTGTGTTTTGGGCCCCTGGAAGCATGAAAATCACTTTAAACATGCTAATTTTAGCTCTAACACTGATGATCCACCTACAAATGTGAACTGACGTTCAAAAATAAAACATTTGAAAACGGACCATTTTCCACATTTCTGAAGCATGACGTAATGGGGGGGTGTTATCTCTTTTGTCGAAAATCAGCCGTTTTTGCTCTAACATTAAATGCCTCCAAATGGTATTTAATTAACTTCCCGGGGTGAAGAAACCCTTTTTGAGAACTCAGAGTGAGTAAATTGGCCATTTTCATGCACTTTTAACCATTCCATAAATCTTGTGTTTTGGGCCCCTGGAAGCATGAAAATCACTTTAAACATGCTAATTTTAGCTCTAACACTGATGATCCACCTACAAATGTGAACTGACGTTCAAAAATAAAACATTTGAAAACGGACCATTTTCCACCTTTCTGAAGCATGACGTAATGGGGGGGTGTTATCTCTTTTGTCGAAAATCAGCCGTTTTTTCTCCAACATTAAATGCCTCCAAATGGTATTTAATTAACTTCCCGGGGTGAAGAAACCCTTTTTGAGAACTCAGAGTGAGTAAATTGGCCATTTTCATGCACTTTTAACCATTCCATAAATCTTGTGTTTTGGGCCCCTGGAAGCATGAAAATCACTTTAAACATGCTAATTTTAGCTCTAACACTGATTATCCACCTACAAATGTGAACTGACGTTCAAAAATAAAACATTTGAAAACGGACCATTTTCCACATTTCTGAAGCATGACGTAATGGGGGGGTGTTATCTCTTTTGTCGAAAATCAGCAGTTTTTGCTCGAACATTAAATGCCTCCAAATGGTATTTAATTAACTTCCCGAGCCCCTGGAAGCATGAAAATCACTTTAAACATGCTAATTTTACCTCTAACACTGATGATCCACCTACAAATGTGAACTGACGTTCAAAAATAAAACATTTGAAAACGGACCATTTTCCACATTTCTGAAGCATGACGTAATGGGGGGGTGTTATCTCTTTTGTCGAAAATCAGCCGTTTTTGCTCTAACATTAAATGCCTCCAAATGGTATTTAATTAACTTCCCGGGGTGAAGAAACCCTTTTTGAGAACTCAGAGTGAATAAATTGGCCATTTTCATGCACTTTTAACCATTCCATAAATCTTGTGTTTTGGGCCCCTGGAAGCATGAAATTCACTTTAAACATGCTAATTTTAGCTCTAACACTGATGATCCACCTACAAATGTGAACTGACGTTCAAAAATAAAACATTTGAAAACGGACCATTTTCCACATTTCTGAAGCATGACGTAATGGGGGGGTGTTATCTCTTTTGTCGAAAATCAGCCGTTTTTGCTCGAACATTAAATGCCTCCAAATGGTATTTAATTAACTTCCCGAGCCCCTGGAAGCATGAAAATCACTTTAAACATGCTAATTTTAGCTCTAACACTGATGATCCACCTACAAATGTGAACTGACGTTCAAAAATAAAACATTTGAAAACGGACCATTTTCCACATTTCTGAAGCATGACGTAATGGGGGGGTGTTATCTCTTTTGTCGAAAATCAGCCGTTTTTGCTCTAACATTAAATGCCTCCAAATGGTATTTAATTAACTTCCCGGGGTGAAGAAACCCTTTTTGAGAACTCAGAGTGAGTAAATTGGCCATTTTCATGCACTTTTAACCATTCCATAAATCTTGTGTTTTGGGCCCCTGGAAGCATGAAAATCACTTTAAACATGCTAATTTTAGCTCTAACACTGATGATCCACCTACAAATGTGAACTGACGTTCAAAAATAAACCATTTGAAAACGGACCATTTTCCACATTTCTGAAGCATGACGTAATGGGGGGGTGTTATCTCTTTTGTCGAAAATCAGCCGTTTTTGCTCTAACATTAAATGCCTCCAAATGGTATTTAATTAACTTCCCGAGCCCCTGGAAGCATGAAAATCACTTTAAACATGCTAATTTTAGCTCTAACACTGATGATCCACCTACAAATGTGAACTGACGTTCAAAAATAAAACATTTGAAAACGGACCATTTTCCACATTTCTGAAGCATGACGTAATGGGGGGGTGTTATCTCTTTTGTCGAAAATCAGCCGTTTTTGCTCTAACATTAAATGCCTCCAAATGGTATTTAATTAACTTCCCGGGGTGAAGAAACCCTTTTTGAGAACTCAGAGTGAGTAAATTGGCCATTTTCATGCACTTTTAACCATTCCATAAATCTTGTGTTTTGGGCCCCTGGAAGCATGAAAATCACTTTAAACATGCTAATTTTAGCTCTAACACTGATGATCCACCTACAAATGTGAACTGACGTTCAAAAATAAAACATTTGAAAACTGACCATTTTCCACATTTCTGAAGCATGACGTAATGGGGGGGTGTTATCTCTTTTGTCGAAAATCAGCCGTTTTTGCTCGAACATTAAATGCCTCCAAATGGTATTTAATTAACTTCCCGGGGTGAAGAAACCCTTTTTGAGAACTCAGAGTGAGTAAATTGGCCATTTTCATGCACTTTTACCCATTCCATAAATCTTGTGTTTTGGGCCCCTGGAAGCATGAAAATCACTTTAAACATGCTAATTTTAGCTCTAACACTGATGATCCACCTACAAATGTGAACTGACGTTCAAAAATAAAACATTTGAAAACGGACCATTTTCCACATTTCTGAAGCATGACGTAATGGGGGGGGTGTTATCTCTTTTGTCGAAAATCAGCCGTTTTTGCTCGAACATTAAATGCCTCCAAATGGTATTTAATTAACTTCCCGGGGTGAAGAAACCCTTTTTGAGAACTCAGAGTGAGTAAATTGGCCATTTTCATGCACTTTTAACCATTCCATAAATCTTGTGTTTTGGGCCCCTGGAAGCATGAAAATCACTTTAAACATGCTAATTTTAGCTCTAACACTGATGATCCACCTACAAATGTGAACTGACCTTCAAAAATAAAACATTTGAAAACGGACCATTTTCCACATTTCTGAAGCATGACGTAATGGGGGGGTGTTATCTCTTTTGTCGAAAATCAGCCGTTTTTGCTCGAACATTAAATGCCTCCAAATGGTATTTAATTAACTTCCCGAGCCCCTGGAAGCATGAAAATCACTTTAAACATGCTAATTTTAGCTCTAACACTGATGATCCACCTACAAATGTGAACTGACGTTCAAAAATAAAACATTTGAAAACGGACCATTTTCCACATTTCTGAAGCATGACGTAATGGGGGGTGTTATCTCTTTTGTCGAAAATCAGCCGTTTTTGCTCTAACATTAAATGCCTCCAAATGGTATTTAATTAACTTCCCGGGGTGAAGAAACCCTTTTTGAGAACTCAGAGTGAGTAAATTGGCCATTTTCATGCACTTTTAACCATTCCATAAATCTTGTGTTTTGGGCCCCTGGAAGCATGAAAATCACTTTAAACATGCTAATTTTAGCTCTAACACTGATGATCCACCTACAAATGTGAACTGACGTTCAAAAATAAAACATTTGAAAACGGACCATTTTCCACATTTCTGAAGCATGACGTAATGGGGGGTGTTATCTCTTTTGTCGAAAATCAGCCGTTTTTGCTCGAACATTAAATGCCTCCAAATGGTATTTAATTAACTTCGCGGGGTGAAGAAACCCTTTTTGAGAACTCAGAGTGAGTAAATTGGCCATTTTCATGCACTTTTAACCATTCCATAAATCTTGTGTTTTGGGCCCCTGGAAGCATGAAAATCACTTTAAACATGCTAATTTTAGCTCTAACACTGATGATCCACCTACAAATGTGAACTGACGTTCAAAAATAAAACATTTGAAAACGGACCATTTTCCACATTTCTGAAGCATGACGTAATGGGGGGGTGTTATCTCTTTTGTCGAAAATCAGCCGTTTTTGCTCGAACATTAAATGCCTCCAAATGGTATTTAATTAACTTCCCGAGCCCCTGGAAGCATGAAAATCACTTTAAACATGCTAATTTTAGCTCTAACACTGATGATCCACCTACAAATGTGAACTGACGTTCAAAAATAAAACATTTGAAAACGGACCATTTTCCACATTTCTGAAGCATGACATAATGGGGGGGTGTTATCTCTTTTGTCGAAAATCAGCCGTTTTTGCTCGAACATTAAATGCCTCCAAATGGTATTTATTTCACTTCCCGAGCCCCTGGAAGCATGAAAATCACTTTAAACATGCTAATTTTAGCTCTAACACTGATGATCCACCTACAAATGTGAACTGACGTTCAAAAATAAAACATTTGAAAACGGACCATTTTCCACATTTCTGAAGTATGACGTAATGGGGGGGTGTTATCTCTTTTGTCGAAAATCAGCCGTTTTTGCACTAACATTAAATGCCTCCAAATGGTATTTAATTAACTTCCCGGGGTGAAGAAACCCTTTTTGAGAACTCAGAGTGAGTAAATTGGCCATTTTCATGCACTTTTAACCATTCCATAAATCTTGTGTTTTGGGCCCCTGGAAGCATGAAAATCACTTTAAACATGCTAATTTGAGCTCTAACACTGATGATCCACCTACAAATGTGAACTGACGTTCAAAAATAAAACATTTGAAAACGGACCATTTTCCACATTTCTGAAGCATGACGTAATGGGGGGGTGTTATCTCTTTTGTCGAAAATCAGCCGTTTTTGCTCGAACATTAAATGCCTCCAAATGGTATTTAATGAACTTCCCGAGCCCCTGGAAGCATGAAAATCACTTTAAACATGCTAATTTTAGCTCTAACACTGATGATCCACCTACAAATGTGAACTGACGTTCAAAAATAAAACATTTGAAAACGGACCATTTTCCACATTTCTGAAGCATGACGTAATGGGGGGTGTTATCTCTTTTGTGGAAAATCAGCCGTTTTTGCTCTAACATTAAATGCCTCCAAATGGTATTTAATTAACTTCCCGAGCCCCTGGAAGCATGAAAATCACTTTAAACATGCTAATTTTAGCTCTAACACTGATGATCCACCTACAAATGTGAACTGATGTTCAAAAATAAAACATTTGAAAACGGACCATTTTCCACATTTCTGAAGCATGACGTAATGGGGGGTGTTATCTCTTTTGTCGAAAATCAGCCGTTTTTGCTCGAACATTAAATGCCTCCAAATGGTATTTAATTAACTTCCTGGGGTGAAGAAACCCTTTTTGAGAACTCAGAGTGAGTAAATTGGCCATTTTCATGCACTTTTAACCATTCCATAAATCTTGTGTTTTGGGCCCCTAGAAGCATGAAAATCACTTTAAACATGCTAATTTTAGCTCTAACACTGATGATCCACCTACAAATGTGAACTGACGTTCAAAAATAAAACATTTGAAAACGGACCATTTTCCACATTTCTGAAGCATGACGTAATGGGGGGGGTGTTATCTCTTTTGTCGAAAATCAGCCGTTTTTGCTCGAACATTAAATGCCTCCAAATGGTATTTAATTAACTTCCCGAGCCCCTGGAAGCATGAAAATCACTTTAAACATGCTAATTTTAGCTCTAACACTGATGATCCACCTACAAATGTGAACTGACGTTCAAAAATAAAACATTTGAAAACGGACCATTTTCCACATTTCTGAAGCATGACGTAATGGGGGGGTGTTATCTCTTTTGTGGAAAATCAGCCGTTTTTGCTCTAACATTAAATGCCTCCAAATGGTATTTAATTAACTTCCCGAGCCCCTGGAAGCATGAAAATCACTTTAAACATGCTAATTTTAGCTCTAACACTGATGATCCACCTACAAAAGTGAACTGACGTTCAAAAATAAAACATTTGAAAACGGACCATTTTCCAAATTTCTGAAGCATGACGTAATAGGGGGGTGTTATCTCTTTTGTCGAAAATCAGCCGTTTTTGCTCTAACATTAAATGCCTCCAAATGGTATTTAATTAACTTCCCGGGGTGAAGAAACCCTTTTTGAGAACTCAGAGTGAGTAAATTGGCCATTTTCATGCACTTTTAACCATTCCATAAATCTTGTGTTTTGGGCCCCTGGAAGCATGAAAATCACTTTAAACATGCTAATTTTAGCTCTAACACTGATGATCCACCTACAAATGTGAACTGACGTTCAAAAATAAAACATTTGAAAACGGACCATTTTCCACATTTCTGAAGCATGACGTAATGGGGGGGTGTTATCTCTTTTGTCGAAAATCAGCCGTTTTTGCTCGAACATTAAATGCCTCCAAATGGTATTTAATTAACTTCCCGAGCCCCTGGAAGCATGAAAATCACTTTAAACATGCTAATTTTAGCTCTAACACTGATGATCCACCTACAAATGTGAACTGACGTTCAAAAATAAAACTTTTGAAAACGGACCATTTTCCACATTTCTGAAGCATGACGTAATGGGGGGGTGTTATCTCTTTTGTGGAAAATCAGCAGTTTTTGCTCGAACATTAAATGCCTCCAAATGGTATTTATTTCACTTCCCGAGCCCCTAGAAGCATGAAAATCACTTTAAACATGCTAATTTTAGCTCTAACACTGATGATCCACCTACAAATGTGAACTGACGTTCAAAAATAAAACATTTGAAAACGGACCATTTTCCACATTTCTGAAGCATGACGTAATGGGGGGGTGTTATCTTCTTTGTCGAAAATCAGCCGTTTTTGCTCGAACATTAAATGCCTCCAAATGGTATTTAATTAACTTCCCGGGGTGAAGAAACCCTTTTTGAGAACTCAGAGTGAGTAAATTGGCCATTTTCATGCACTTTTACCCATTCCATAAATCTTGTGTTTTGGGCCCCTGGAAGCATGAAAATCACTTTAAACATGCTAATTTTAGCTCTAACACTGATGATCCACCTACAAATGTGAACTGACGTTCAAAAATAAAACATTTGAAAACGGACCATTTTCCACATTTCTGAAGCATGACGTAATGGGGGGGTGTTATCTCTTTTGTCGAAAATCAGCCGTTTTTGCTCGAACATTAAATGCCTCCAAATGGTATTTAATTAACTTCCCGGGGTGAAGAAACCCTTTTTGAGAACTCAGAGTGAGTAAATTGGCCATTTTCATGCACTTTTAACCATTCCATAAATCTTGTGTTTTGGGCCCCTGGAAGCATGAAAATCACTTTAAACATGCTAATTTTAGCTCTAACACTGATGATCCACCTACAAATGTGAACTGACCTTCAAAAATAAAACATTTGAAAACGGACCATTTTCCACATTTCTGAAGCATGACGTAATGGGGGGGTGTTATCTCTTTTGTCGAAAATCAGCCGTTTTTGCTCGAACATTAAATGCCTCCAAATGGTATTTAATTAACTTCCCGAGCCCCTGGAAGCATGAAAATCACTTTAAACATGCTAATTTTAGCTCTAACACTGATGATCCACCTACAAATGTGAACTGACGTTCAAAAATAAAACATTTGAAAACGGACCATTTTCCACATTTCTGAAGCATGACGTAATGGGGGGTGTTATCTCTTTTGTCGAAAATCAGCCGTTTTTGCTCTAACATTAAATGCCTCCAAATGGTATTTAATTAACTTCCCGGGGTGAAGAAACCCTTTTTGAGAACTCAGAGTGAGTAAATTGGCCATTTTCATGCACTTTTAATCATTCCATAAATCTTGTGTTTTGGGCCCCTGGAAGCATGAAAATCACTTTAAACATGCTAATTTTAGCTCTAACACTGATGATCCACCTACAAATGTGAACTGACGTTCAAAAATAAAACATTTGAAAACGGACCATTTTCCACATTTCTGAAGCATGACGTAATGGGGGGTGTTATCTCTTTTGTCGAAAATCAGCCGTTTTTGCTCGAACATTAAATGCCTCCAAATGGTATTTAATTAACTTCGCGGGGTGAAGAAACCCTTTTTGAGAACTCAGAGTGAGTAAATTGGCCATTTTCATGCACTTTTAACCATTCCATAAATCTTGTGTTTTGGGCCCCTGGAAGCATGAAAATCACTTTAAACATGCTAATTTTAGCTCTAACACTGATGATCCACCTACAAATGTGAACTGACGTTCAAAAATAAAACATTTGAAAACGGACCATTTTCCACATTTCTGAAGCATGACGTAATGGGGGGGTGTTATCTCTTTTGTCGAAAATCAGCCGTTTTTGCTCGAACATTAAATGCCTCCAAATGGTATTTAATTAACTTCCCGAGCCCCTGGAAGCATGAAAATCACTTTAAACATGCTAATTTTAGCTCTAACACTGATGATCCACCTACAAATGTGAACTGACGTTCAAAAATAAAACATTTGAAAACGGACCATTTTCCACATTTCTGAAGCATGACATAATGGGGGGGTGTTATCTCTTTTGTCGAAAATCAGCCGTTTTTGCTCGAACATTAAATGCCTCCAAATGGTATTTATTTCACTTCCCGAGCCCCTGGAAGCATGAAAATCACTTTAAACATGCTAATTTTAGCTCTAACACTGATGATCCACCTACAAATGTGAACTGACGTTCAAAAATAAAACATTTGAAAACGGACCATTTTCCACATTTCTGAAGTATGACGTAATGGGGGGGTGTTATCTCTTTTGTCGAAAATCAGCCGTTTTTGCTCTAACATTAAATGCCTCCAAATGGTATTTAATTAACTTCCCGGGGTGAAGAAACCCTTTTTGAGAACTCAGAGTGAGTAAATTGGCCATTTTCATGCACTTTTAACCATTCCATAAATCTTGTGTTTTGGGCCCCTGGAAGCATGAAAATCACTTTAAACATGCTAATTTTAGCTCTAACACTGATGATCCACCTACAAATGTGAACTGACGTTCAAAAATAAAACATTTGAAAACGGACCATTTTCCACATTTCTGAAGCATGACGTAATGGGGGGGTGTTATCTCTTTTGTCGAAAATCAGCCGTTTTTGCTCGAACATTAAATGCCTCCAAATGGTATTTAATTAACTTCCCGAGCCCCTGGAAGCATGAAAATCACTTTAAACATGCTAATTTTAGCTCTAACACTGATGATCCACCTACAAATGTGAACTGACGTTCAAAAATAAAACATTTGAAAACGGACCATTTTCCACATTTCTGAAGCATGACGTAATGGGGGGTGTTATCTCTTTTGTCGAAAATCAGCCGTTTTTGCTCGAACATTAAATGCCTCCAAATGGTATTTAATTAACTTCCCGAGCCCCTGGAAGCATGAAAATCACTTTAAACATGCTAATTTTAGCTCTAACACTGATGATCCACCTACAAATGTGAACTGACGTTCAAAAATAAAACATTTGAAAACGGACCATTTTCCACATTTCTGAAGCATGACGTAATGGGGGGGTGTTATCTCTTTTGTGGAAAATCAGCCGTTTTTGCTCTAACATTAAATGCCTCCAAATGGTATTTAATTAACTTCCCGAGCCCCTGGAAGCATGAAAATCACTTTAAACATGCTAATTTTAGCTCTAACACTGATGATCCACCTACAAATGTGAACTGACGTTCAAAAATAAAACATTTGAAAACGGACCATTTTCCACATTTCTGAAGCATGACGTAATGGGGGGTGTTATCTCTTTTGTCGAAAATCAGCCGTTTTTGCTGGAACATTAAATGCCTCCAATTGGTATTTAATTAACTTCCCGGGGTGAAGAAACCCTTTTTGAGAACTCAGAGTGAGTAAATTGGCCATTTTCATGCACTTTTAACCATTCCATAAATCTTGTGTTTTGGGCCCCTAGAAGCATGAAAATCACTTTAAACATGCTAATTTTAGCTCTAACACTGATGATCCACCTACAAATGTGAACTGACGTTCAAAAATAAAACATTTGAAAACGGACCATTTTCCACATTTCTGAAGCATGACGTAATGGGGGGGGTGTTATCTCTTTTGTCGAAAATCAGCCGTTTTTGCTCGAACATTAAATGCCTCCAAATGGTATTTAATTAACTTCCCGAGCCCCTGGAAGCATGAAAATCACTTTAAACATGCTAATTTTAGCTCTAACACTGATGATCCACCTACAAATGTGAACTGACGTTCAAAAATAAAACATTTGAAAACGGACCATTTTCCACATTTCTGAAGCATGACGTAATGGGGGGGTGTTATCTCTTTTGTGGAAAATCAGCCGTTTTTGCTCTAACATTAAATGCCTCCAAATGGTATTTAATTAACTTCCCGAGCCCCTGGAAGCATGAAAATCACTTTAAACATGCTAATTTTAGCTCTAACACTGATGATCCACCTACAAATGTGAACTGACGTTCAAAAATAAAACATTTGAAAACGGACCATTTTCCACATTTCTGAAGTATGACGTAATGGGGGGGTGTTATCTCTTTTGTCGAAAATCAGCCGTTTTTGCTGGAACATTAAATGCCTCCAAATGGTATTTAATTAACTTCCCGGGGTGAAGAAACCCTTTTTGAGAACTCAGAGTGAGTAAATTGGCCATTTTCATGCACTTTTAACCATTCCATAAATCTTGTGTTTTGGGCCCCTGGAAGCATGAAAATCACTTTAAACATGCTAATTTTAGCTCTAACACTGATGATCCACCTACAAATGTGAACTGACGTTCAAAAATAAAACATTTGAAAACGGACCATTTTCCACATTTCTGAAGCATGACGTAATGGGGGGGTGTTATCTCTTTTGTCGAAAATCAGCCGTTTTTGCTCGAACATTAAATGCCTCCAAATGGTATTTAATTAACTTCCCGAGCCCCTGGAAGCATGAAAATCACTTTAAACATGCTAATTTTAGCTCTAACACTGATGATCCACCTACAAATGTGAACTGACGTTCAAAAATAAAACATTTGAAAACGGACCATTTTCCACATTTCTGAAGCATGACGTAATGGGGGGGTGTTATCTCTTTTGTGGAAAATCAGCCGTTTTTGCTCTAACATTAAATGCCTCCAAATGGTAATTAATTAACTTCCCGAGCCCCTGGAAGCATGAAAATCACTTTAAACATGCTAATTTTAGCTCTAACACTGATGATCCACCTACAAATGTGAACTGACGTTCAAAAATAAAACATTTGAAAACGGACCATTTTCCACATTTCTGATGCATGACATAATGGGGGGTGTTATCTCTTTTGTCGAAAATCAGCCGTTTTTGCTCGAACATTAAATGCCTCCAAATGGTATTTATTTCACTTCCCGAGCCCCTGGAAGCATGAAAATCACTTTAAACATGCTAATTTTAGCTCTAACACTGATGATCCACCTACAAATGTGAACTGACGTTCAAAAATAAAACATTTGAAAACGGACCATTTTCCACATTTCTGAAGTATGACGTAATGGGGGGGTGTTATCTCTTTTGTCGAAAATCAGCCGTTTTTGCTCTAACATTAAATGCCTCCAAATGGTATTTAATTAACTTCCCGGGGTGAAGAAACCCTTTTTGAGAACTCAGAGTGAGTAAATTGGCCATTTTCATGCACTTTTAACCATTCCATAAATCTTGTGTTTTGGGCCCCTGGAAGCATGAAAATCACTTTAAACATGCTAATTTTAGCTCTAACACTGATGATCCACCTACAAATGTGAACTGACGTTCAAAAATAAAACATTTGAAAACGGACCATTTTCCACATTTCTGAAGCATGACGTAATGGGGGGGTGTTATCTCTTTTGTCGAAAATCAGCCGTTTTTGCTCTAACATTAAATGCCTCCAAATGGTATTTAATTAACTTCCCGGGGTGAAGAAACCCTTTTTGAGAACTCAGAGTGAGTAAATTGGCCATTTTCATGCACTTTTAACCATTCCATAAATCTTGTGTTTTGGGCCCCTGGAAGCATGAAAATCACTTTAAACATGCTAATTTTAGCTCTAACACTGATGATCCACCTACAAATGTGAACTGACGTTCAAAAATAAAACATTTGAAAACGGACCATTTTCCACATTTCTGAAGCATGACGTAATGGGGGGGTGTTATCTCTTTTGTCGAAAATCAGCCGTTTTTGCTCGAACATTAAATGCCTCCAAATGGTATTTAATTAACTTCCCGAGCCCCTGGAAGCATGAAAATCACTTTAAACATGCTAATTTTAGCTCTAACACTGATGATCCACCTACAAATGTGAACTGACGTTCAAAAATAAAACATTTGAAAATGGACCATTTTCCACATTTCTGAAGCATGACGTAATGGGGGGTGTTATCTCTTTTGTCGAAAATCAGCCGTTTTTGCTCTAACATTAAATGCCTCCAAATGGTATTTAATTAACTTCCTGGGGTGAAGAAACCCTTTTTGAGAACTCAGAGTGAGTAAATTGGCCATTTTCATGCACTTTTAACCATTCCATAAATCTTGTGTTTTGGGCCCCTGGAAGCATGAAAATCACTTTAAACATGCTAATTTTAGCTCTAACACTGATGATCCACCTACAAATGTGAACTGACGTTCAAAAATAAAACATTTGAAAACGGACCATTTTCCACATTTCTGAAGCATGACGTAATGGGGGGGTGTTATCTCTTTTGTCGAAAATCAGCCGTTTTTGCTCTAACATTAAATGCCTCCAAATGGTATTTAATTAACTTCACGAGCCCCTGGAAGCATGAAAATCACTTTAAACATGCTAATTTTAGCTCTAACACTGATGATCCACCTACAAATGTGAACTGACGTTCAAAAATAAAACATTTGAAAACGGACCATTTTCCACATTTCTGAAGCATGACGTAATGGGGGGGTGTTATCTCTTTTGTCGAAAATCAGCCGTTTTTGCTCGAACATTAAATGCCTCCAAATGGTATTTAATTAACTTCCCGAGCCCCTGGAAGCATGAAAATCACTTTAAACATGCTAATTTTAGCTCTAACACTGATGATCCACCTACAAATGTGAACTGACGTTCAAAAATAAAACATTTGAAAACGGACCATTTTCCACATTTCTGAAGCATGACGTAATGGGGGGGTGTTATCTCTTTTGTGGAAAATCAGCCGTTTTTGCTCTAACATTAAATGCCTCCAAATGGTATTTAATTACCTTCCCGAGCCCCTGGAAGCATGAAAATCACTTTAAACATGCTAATTTTAGCTCTAACACTGATGATCCACCTACAAATGTGAACTGACGTTCAAAAATAAAACATTTGAAAACGGACCATTTTCCACATTTCTGAAGCATGACGTAATGGGGGGTGTTATCTCTTTTGTCGAAAATCAGCCGTTTTTGCTCGAACATTAAATGCCTCCAAATGGTATTTAATTAACTTCCCGGGGTGAAGAAACCCTTTTTGAGAACTCAGAGTGAGTAAATTGGCCATTTTCATGCACTTTTAACCATTCCATAAATCTTGTGTTTTGGGCCCCTAGAAGCATGAAAATCACTTTAAACATGCTAATTTTAGCTCTAACACTGATGATCCACCTACAAATGTGAACTGACGTTCAAAAATAAAACATTTGAAAACGGACCATTTTCCACATTTCTGAAGCATGACGTAATGGGGGGGGGTGTTATCTCTTTTGTCGAAAATCAGCCGTTTTTGCTCGAACATTAAATGCCTCCAAATGGTATTTAATTAACTTCCCGAGCCCCTGGAAGCATGAAAATCACTTTAAACATGCTAATTTTAGCTCTAACACTGATGATCCACCTACAAATGTGAACTGACGTTCAAAAATAAAACATTTGAAAACGGACCATTTTCCACATTTCTGAAGCATGACGTAATGGGGGGGTGTTATCTCTTTTGTGGAAAATCAGCCGTTTTTGCTCGAACATTAAATGCCTCCAAATGGTATTTATTTCACTTCCCGAGCCCCTGGAAGCATGAAAATCACTTTAAACATGCTAATTTTAGCTCTAACACTGATGATCCACCTACAAATGTGAACTGACGTTCAAAAATAAAACATTTGAAAACGGACCATTTTCCACATTTCTGAAGCATGACGTAATGGGGGGGTGTTATCTCTTTTGTCGAAAATCAGCCGTTTTTGCTCGAACATTAAATGCCTCCAAATGGTATTTAATTAACTTCCCGGGGTGAAGAAACCCTTTTTGAGAACTCAGAGTGAGTAAATTGGCCATTTTAATGCACTTTTAACCATTCCATAAATCTTGTGTTTTGGGCCCCTGGAAGCATGAAAATCACTTTAAACATGCTAATTTTAGCTCTAACACTGATGATCCACCTACAAATGTGAACTGACGTTCAAAAATAAAACATTTGAAAACGGACCATTTTCCACATTTCTGAAGCATGACGTAATGGGGGAAGGGTGTTATCTCTTTTGTCGAAAATCAGCCGTTTTTGCTCGAACATTAAATGCCTCCAAATGGTATTTAATTAACTTCCCGGGCTGAAGAAACCCTTTTTGAGAACTCAGAGTGAGTAAATTGGCCATTTTCATGCACTTTTAACCATTCCATAAATCTTGTGTTTTGGGCCCCTGGAAGCATGAAAATCACTTTAAACATGCTAATTTTAGCTCTAACACTGATGATCCACCTACAAATGTGAACTGACGTTCAAAAATAAAACATTTGAAAACGGACCATTTTCCACATTTCTGAAGCATGACGTAATGGGGGGGTGTTATCTCTTTTGTCGAAAATCAGCCGTTTTTGCTCGAACATTAAATGCCTCCAAATGGTATTTCATTAACTTCCCGAGCCCCTGGAAGCATGAAAATCACTTTAAACATGCTAATTTTAGCTCTAACACTGATGATCCACCTACAAATGTGAACGGACGTTCAAAAATAAAACATTTGAAAACGGACCATTTTCCACATTTCTGAAGCATGACGTAATGGGGGGGTGTTATCTCTTTTGTCGAAAATCAGCCGTTTTTGCTCTAACATTAAATGCCTCCAAATGGTATTTAATTAACTTCCCGGGGTGAAGAAACCCTTTTTGAGAACTCAGAGTGAGTAAATTGGCCATTTTCATGCACTTTTAACCATTCCATAAATCTTGTGTTTTGGGCCCCTGGAAGCATGAAAATCACTTTAAACATGCTAATTTTAGCTCTAACACTGATAATCCACCTACAAATGTGAACTGACGTTCAAAAATAAAACATTTGAAAACGGACCATTTTCCACATTTCTGAAGCATGACGTAATGGGGGGGTGTTATCTCTTTTGTCGAAAATCAGCCGTTTTTGCTCGAACATTAAATGCCTCCAAATGGTATTTAATTAACTTCCCGAGCCCCTGGAAGCATGAAAATCACTTTAAACATGCTAATTTTAGCTCTAACACTGATGATCCACCTACAAATGTGAACTGACGTTCAAAAATAAAACATTTGAAAACGGACCATTTTCCACATTTCTGAAGCATGACGTAATGGGGGGGTGTTATCTCTTTTGTCGAAAATCAGCCGTTTTTGCTCTAACATTAAATGCCTCCAAATGGTATTTAATTAACTTCCCAGGGTGAAGAAACCCTTTTTGAGAACTCAGAGTGAGTAAATTGGCCATTTTCATGCACTTTTAACCATTCCATAAATCTTGTGTTTTGGGCCCCTGGAAGCATGAAAATCACTTTAAACATGCTAATTTTAGCTCTAACACTGATGATCCACCTACAAATGTGAACTGACGTTCAAAAATAAAACATTTGAAAACGGACCATTTTCCACATTTCTGAAGCATGACGTAATGGGGGGGTGTTATCTCTTTTGTCGAAAATCAGCCGTTTTTGCTCGAACACTAAATGCCTCCAAATGGTATTTAATTAACTTCCCGAGCCCCTGGAAGCATGAAAATCACTTTAAACATGCTAATTTTAGCTCTAACACTGATGATCCACCTACAAATGTGAACTGACGTTCAAAAATAAAACATTTGAAAACTGACCATTTTCCACATTTCTGAAGCATGACGTAATGGGGGGGTGTTATCTCTTTTGTCGAAAATCAGCCGTTTTTGCTCGAACATTAAATGCCTCCAAATGGTATTTAATTAACTTCCCGGGGTGAAGAAACCCTTTTTGAGAACTCAGAGTGAGTAAATTGGCCATTTTCATTCACTTTTAACCATTCCATAAATCTTGTGTTTTGGGCCCCTGGAAGCATGAAAATCACTTTAAACATGCTAATTTTAGCTCTAACACTGATGATCCACCTACAAATGTGAACTGACGTTCAAAAATAAAACATTTGAAAACGGACCATTTTCCACATTTCTGAAGCATGACGTAATGGGGGGGTGTTATCTCTTTTGTCGAAAATCAGCCGTTTTTGCTCTAACATTAAATGCCTCCAAATGGTATTTAATTAACTTCCCGGGGTGAAGAAACCCTTTTTGAGAACTCAGAGTGAGTAAATTGGCCATTTTCATGCACTTTTAACCATTCCATAAATCTTGTGTTTTGGGCCCCTGGAAGCATGAAAATCACTTTATAAACATGCTAATTTTAGCTCTAACACTGATGATCCACCTACAAATGTGAACTGACGTTCAAAAATAAAACATTCTGAAAACGGACCATTTTCCACATTTCTGAAGCATGACGTAATGGGGGGGTGTTATCTCTTTTGTCGAAAATCAGCCGTTTTTGCTCTAACATTAAATGCCTCCAAATGGTATTTAATTAACTTCCCGAGCCCCTGGAAGCATGAAAATCACTTTAAACATGCTAATTTTAGTTCTAACACTGATGATCCACCTACAAATGTGAACTGACGTTCAAAAATAAAACATTTGAAAACGGACCATTTTCCACATTTCTGAAGCATGACGTAATGGGGGGGTGTTATCTCTTTTGTCGAAAATCAGCCGTTTTTGCTCTAACATTAAATGCCTCCAAATGGTATTTAATTAACTTCCCGGGGTGAAGAAACACTTTTTGAGAACTCAGAGTGAGTAAATTGGCCATTTTTATGCACTTTTAACCATTCCATAAATCTTGTGTTTTGGGCCCCTGGAAGCATGAAAATCACTTTAAACATGCTAATTTTAGCTCTAACACTGATGATCCACCTACAAATGTGAACTGACGTTCAAAAATAAAACATTTGAAAACGGACCATTTTCCACATTTCTGAAGCATGACGTAATGGGGGGGTGTTATCTCTTTTGTCGAAAATCAGCCGTTTTTGCTCTAACATTAAATGCCTCCAAATGGTATTTAATTAACTTCCCGAGCCCCTGGAAGCATGAAAATCACTTTAAACATGCTAATTTTAGCTCTAACACTGATGATCCACCTACAAATGTGAACTGACGTTCAAAAATAAAACATTTGAAAACGGACCATTTTCCACATTTCTGAAGCATGACGTAATGGGGGGGTGTTATTTCTTTTGTGGAAAATCAGCCGTTTTTGCTCTAACATTAAATGCCTCCAAATGGTATTTAATTAACTTCCCGAGCCCCTGGAAGCATGAAAATCACTTTAAACATGCTAATTTTAGCTCTAACACTGATGATCCACCTACAAATGTGAACTGACGTTCAAAAATAAAACATTTGAAAACGGACCATTTTCCACATTTCTGAAGCATGACGTAATGGGGGGGTGTTATCTGTTTTGTCGAAAATCAGCCGTTTTTGCTCGAACATTAAATGCCTCCAAATGGTATTTAATTAACTTCCCGGGGTGAAGAAACCCTTTTTGAGAACTCAGAGTGAGTAAATTGGCCATTTTCATGCACTTTTAACCATTCCATAAATCTTGTGTTTTGGGCCCCTGGAAGCATGAAAATCACTTTAAACATGCTAATTTTAGCTCTAACACTGATGATCCACCTACAAATGTGAACTGACGTTCAAAAATAAAACATTTGAAAACGGACCATTTTCCACATTTCTGAAGCATGACGTAATGGGGGGGTGTTATCTCTTTTGTCGAAAATCAGCCGTTTTTGCTCGAACATTAAATGCCTCCAAATGGTATTTAATTAACTTCCCGAGCCCCTGGAAGCATGAAAATCACTTTAAACATGCTAATTTTAGCTCTAACACTGATGATCCACCTACAAATGTGAACTGACGTTCAAAAATAAAACATTTGAAAACGGACCATTTTCCACATTTCTGAAGCATGACGTAATGGGGGGGTGTTATCTCTTTTGTGGAAAATCAGCCGTTTTTGCTCGAACATTAAATGCCTCCAAATGGTATTTATTTCACTTCCCGAGCCCCTGGAAGCATGAAAATCACTTTAAACATGCTAATTTTAGCTCTAACACTGATGATCCACCTACAAATGTGAACTGACGTTCAAAAATAAAACATTTGAAAACGGACCATTTTCCACATTTCTGAAGCATGACGTAATGGGGGGGTGTTATCTCTTTTGTCGAAAATCAGCCGTTTTTGCTCGAACATTAAATGCCTCCAAATGGTATTTAATTAACTTCCCGGGGTGAAGAAACCCTTTTTGAGAACTCAGAGTGAGTAAATTGGCCATTTTCATGCACTTTTAACCATTCCATAAATCTTGTGTTTTGGGCCCCTGGAAGCATGAAAATCACTTTAAACATGCTAATTTTAGCTCTAACACTGATGATCCACCTACAAATGTGAACTGACGTTCAAAAATAAAACATTTGAAAACGGACCATTTTCCACATTTCTGAAGCATGACGTAATGGGGGGGTGTTATCTCTTTTGTCGAAAATCAGCCGTTTTTGCTCGAACATTAAATGCCTCCAAATGGTATTTAATTAACTTCCCGGGGTGAAGAAACCCTTTTTGAGAACTTAGAGTGAGTAAATTGGCCATTTTCATGCACTTTTAACCATTCCATAAATCTTGTGTTTTGGGCCCCTGGAAGCATGAAAATCACTTTAAACATGCTAATTTTAGCTCTAACACTGATGATCCACCTACAAATGTGAACTGACGTTCAAAAATAAAACATTTGAAAACGGACCATTTTCCACATTTCTGAAGCATGACGTAATGGGGGGGTGTTATCTCTTTTGTGGAAAATCAGCCGTTTTTGCTCGAACATTAAATGCCTCCAAATGGTATTTAATTAACTTCCCGAGCCCCTGGAAGCATGAAAATCACTTTAAACATGCTAATTTTAGCTCTAACACTGATGATCCACCTACAAATGTGAACTGACATTCAAAAATAAAACATTTGAAAACGGACCATTTTCCACATTTCTGAAGCATGACGTAATGGGGGGGTGTTATCTCTTTTGTCGAAAATCAGCCGTTTTTGCTCTAACATTAAATGCCTCCAAATGGTATTTAATTAACTTCCCGGGGTGAAGAAACCCTTTTTGAGAACTCAGAGTGAGTAAATTGGCCATTTTCATGCACTTTTAACCATTCCATAAATCTTGTGTTTTGGGCCCCTGGAAGCATGAAAATCATTTTAAACAGGCTAATTTTAGCTCTAACACTGATGATCCACCTACAAATGTGAACTGGCGTTCAAAAATAAAACATTTGAAAACGGACCATTTTCCACATTTCTGAAGCATGACGTAATGGGGGGTGTTATCTCTTTTGTCGAAAATCAGCCGTTTTTGCTCGAACATTAAATGCCTCCAAATGGTATTTAATTAACTTCCCGGGGTGAAGAAACCCTTTTTGAGAACTCAGAGTGAGTAAATTGGCCATTTTCATGCACTTTTAACCATTCCATAAATCTTGTGTTTTGGGCCCCTGGAAGCATGAAAATCACTTTAAACATGCTAATTTTAGCTCTAACACTGATGATCCACCTACAAATGTGAACTGACGTTCAAAAATAAAACATTTGAAAACGGACCATTTTCCACATTTCTGAAGCATGACGTAATGGGGGGGTGTTATCTCTTTTGTGGAAAATCAGCCGTTTTTGCTCTAACATTAAATGCCTCCAAATGGTATTTAATTAACTTCCCGAGCCCCTGGAAGCATGAAAATCACTTTAAACATGCTAATTTTAGCTCTAACACTGATGATCCACCTACAAATGTGAACTGACGTTCAAAAATAAAACATTTGAAAACGGACCATTTTCCACATTTCTGAAGCATGACGTAATGGGGGGGTGTTATCTCGTTTGTCGAAAATCAGCCGTTTTTGCTCGAACATTAAATGCCTCCAAATGGTATTTAATTAACTTCCCGGGGTGAAGAAACCCTTTTTGAGAACTCAGAGTGAGTAAATTGGCCATTTTCATGCACTTTTAACCATTCCATAAATCTTGTGTTTTGGGACCCTGGAAGCATGAAAATCACTTTAAACATGCTAATTTTAGCTCTAACACTGATGATCCACCTACAAATGTGAACTGACGTTCAAAAATAAAACATTTGAAAACGGACCATTTTCCACATTTCTGAAGCATGACGTAATGGGGGGGGTGTTATCTCTTTTGTCGAAAATCAGCCGTTTTTGCTCGAACATTAAATGCCTCCAAATGGTATTTAATTAACTTTCCGAGCCCCTGGAAGCATGAAAATCACTTTAAACATGCTAATTTTAGCTCTAACACTGATGATCCACCTACAAATGTGAACTGACGTTCAAAAATAAAATATTTGAAAACGGACCATTTTCCACATTTCTGAAGCATGACGTAATGGGGGGGTGTTATCTCTTTTGTCGAAAATCAGCCGTTTTTGCTCGAACATTAAATGCCTCCAAATGGTATTTAATTAACTTCCCGGGGTGAAGAAACCCTTTTTGAGAACTCAGAGTGAGTAAATTGGCCATTTTCATGCACTTTTAACCATTCCATAAATCTTGTGTTTTGGGCCCCTGGAAGCATGAAAATCACTTTAAACATGCTAATTTTAGCTCTAACACTGATGATCCACCTACAAATGTGAACTGACATTCAAAAATAAAACATTTGAAAACGGACCATTTTCCACATTTCTGAAGCATGACGTAATGGGGGGGGTGTTATCTCTTTTGTCGAAAATCAGCCGTTTTTGCTCGAACATTAAATGCCTCCAAATGGTATTTAATTAACTTCCCGAGCCCCTGGAAGCATGAAAATCACTTTAAACATGCTAATTTTAGCTCTAACACTGATGATCCACCTCCAAATGTGAACTGACGTTCAAAAATAAAACATTTGAAAACGGACCATTTTCCACATTTCTGAAGCATGACGTAATGGGGGGTGTTATCTCTTTTGTCGAAAATCAGCCGTTTTTGCTCGAACATTAAATGCCTCCAAATGGTATTTAATTAACTTCCCGGGGGTGAAGAAACCCTTTTTGAGGACTCAGAGTGAGTAAATTGGCCATTTTCATGCACTTTTAACCATTCCATAAATCTTGTGTTTTGGGCCCCTGGAAGCATGAAAATCACTTTAAACATGCTAATTTTAGCTCTAACACTGATGATCCACCTACAAATGTGAACTGACGTTCAAAAATAAAACATTTGAAAACGGACCATTTTCCACATTTCTGAAGCATGACGTAATGGGGGGGTGTTATCTCTTTTGTCGAAAATCAGCCGTTTTTGCTCGAACATTAAATGCCTCCAAATGGTATTTAATTAACTTCCCGAGCCCCTGGAAGCATGAAAATCACTTTAAACATGCTAATTTTAGCTCTAACACTGATGATCCACCTACAAATGTGAACTGACGTTCAAAAATAAAACATTTGAAAACGGACCATTTTCCACATTTCTGAAGCATGACGTAATGGGGGGGTGTTATCTCTTTTGTCGAAAATCAACCGTTTTTGCTCGAACATTAAATGCCTCCAAATGGTATTTAATTAACTTCCCGGGGTGAAGAAACCCTTTTTGAGAACTCAGAGTGAGTAAATTGGCCATTTTCATGCACTTTTAACCATTCCATAAATCTTGTGTTTTGGGCCCCTGGAAGCATGAAAATCACTTTAAACATGCTAATTTTAGCTCTAACACTGATGATCCACCTACAAATGTGGACTGACGTTCAAAAATAAAACATTTGAAAACGGACCATTTTCCACATTTCTGAAGCATGACGTAATGGGGGGGTGTTATCTCTTTTGTCGAAAATCAGCCGTTTTTGCTCGAACAGTAAATGCCTCCAAATGGTATTTAATTAACTTCCCGAGCCCCTGGAAGCATGAAAATCACTTTAAACATGCTAATTTTAGCTCTAACACTGATGATCCACCTACAAATGTGAACTGACGTTCAAAAATAAAACATTTGAAAACGGACCATTTTCCACATTTCTGAAGCATGACGTAATGGGGGGGGTGTTATCTCTTTTGTGGAAAATCAGCCGTTTTTGCTCTAACATTAAATGCCTCCAAATGGTATTTAATTAACTTCCCGAGCCCCTGGAAGCATGAAAATCACTTTAAACATGCTAATTTTAGCTCTAACACTGATGATCCACCTACAAATGTGAACTGACGTTCAAAAATAAAACATTTGAAAACAGACCATTTTCCACATTTCTGAAGCATGACGTAATGGGGGGTGTTATCTCTTTTGTCAAAAATCAGCCGTTTTTGCTCGAACATTAAATGCCTCCAAATGGTATTTAATTAACTTCCCGGGGTGAAGAAACCCTTTTTGAGAACTCAGAGTGAGTAAATTGGCCATTTTCATGCACTTTTAACCATTCCATAAATCTTGTGTTTTGGGCCCCTAGAAGCATGAAAATCACTTTAAACATGCTAATTTTAGCTCTAACACTGATGATCCACCTACAAATGTGAACTGACGTTCAAAAATAAAACATTTGAAAACGGACCATTTTCCACATTTCTGAAGCATGACGTAATGGGGGGGGGTGTTATCTCTTTTGTCGAAAATCAGCCGTTTTTGCTCGAACATTAAATGCCTCCAAATGGTATTTAATTAACTTCCCGAGCCCCTGGAAGCATGAAAATCACTTTAAACATGCTAATTTTAGCTCTAACACTGATGATCCACCTACAAATGTGAACTGACGTTCAAAAATAAAACATTTGAAAACGGACCATTTTCCACATTTCTGAAGCATGACGTAATGGGGGGGTGTTATCTCTTTTGTGGAAAATCAGCCGTTTTTGCTCGAACATTAAATGCCTCCAAATGGTATTTATTTCACTTCCCGAGCCCCTGGAAGCATGAAAATCACTTTAAACATGCTAATTTTAGCTCTAACACTGATGATCCACCTACAAATGTGAACTAACGTTCAAAAATAAAACATTTGAAAACGGACCATTTTCCACATTTCTGAAGCATGACGTAATGGGGGGGTGTTATCTCTTTTGTCGAAAATCAGCCGTTTTTGCTCGAACATTAAATGCCCCCAAATGGTATTTAATTAACTTCCCGGGCTGAAGAAACCCTTTTTGAGAACTCAGAGTGAGTAAATTGGCCATTTTCATGCACTTTTAACCATTCCATAAATCTTGTGTTTTGGGCCCCTGGAAGCATGAAAATCACTTTAAACATGCTAATTTTAGCTCTAACACTGATGATCCACCTACAAATGTGAACTGACGTTCAAAAATAAAACATTTGAAAACGGACCATTTTCCACATTTCTGAAGCATGACGTAATGGGGGGGTGTTATCTCTTTTGTCGAAAATCAGCCGTTTTTGCTCGAACATTAAATGCCTCCAAATGGTATTTCATTAACTTCCCGAGCCCCTGGAAGCATGAAAATCACTTTAAACATGCTAATTTTAGCTCTAACACTGATGATCCACCTACAAATGTGAACTGACGTTCAAAAATAAAACATTTGAAAACGGACCATTTTCCACATTTCTGAAGCATGACGTAATGGGGGGGTGTTATCTCTTTTGTCGAAAATCAGCCGTTTTTGCTCTAACATTAAATGCCTCCAAATGGTATTTAATTAACTTCCCGGGGTGAAGAAACCCTTTTTGAGAACTCAGAGTGAGTAAATTGGCCATTTTCATGCACTTTTAACCATTCCATAAATCTTGTGTTTTGGGCCCCTGGAAGCATGAAAATCACTTTAAACATGCTAATTTTAGCTCTAACACTGATGATCCACCTACAAATGTGAACTGACGTTCAAAAATAAAACATTTGAAAACGGACCATTTTCCACATTTCTGAAGCATGACGTAATGGGGGGGTGTTATCTCTTTTGTCGAAAATCAGCCGTTTTTGCTCGAACATTAAATGCCTCCAAATGGTATTTCATTAACTTCCCGAGCCCCTGGAAGCATGAAAATCACTTTAAACATGCTAATTTTAGCTCTAACACTGATGATCCACCTACAAATGTGAACTGACGTTCAAAAATAAAACATTTGAAAACGGACCATTTTCCACATTTCTGAAGCATGACGTAATGGGGGGGTGTTATCTCTTTTGTCGAAAATCAGCCGTTTTTGCTCTAACATTAAATGCCTCCAAATGGTATTTAATTAACTTCCCGGGGTGAAGAAAGCCTTTTTGAGAACTCAGAGTGAGTAAATTGGCCATTTTCATGCACTTTTAACCATTCCATAAATCTTGTGTTTTGGGCCCCTGGAAGCATGAAAATCATTTTAAACAGGCTAATTTTAGCTCTAACACTGATGATCCACCTACAAATGTGAACTGGCGTTCAAAAATAAAACATTTGAAAACGGACCATTTTCCACATTTCTGAAGCATGACGTAATGGGGGGTGTTATCTCTTTTGTCGAAAATCAGCCGTTTTTGCTCGAACATTAAATGCCTCCAAATGGTATTTAATTAACTTCCCGGGGTGAAGAAACCCTTTTTGAGAACTCAGAGTGAGTAAATTGGCCATTTTCATGCACTTTTAACCATTCCATAAATCTTGTGTTTTGGGCCCCTGGAAGCATGAAAATCACTTTAAACATGCTAATTTTAGCTCTAACACTGATGATCCACCTACAAATGTGAACTGACGTTCAAAAATAAAACATTTGAAAACGGACCATTTTCCACATTTCTGAAGCATGACGTAATGGGGGGGTGTTATCTCTTTTGTGGAAAATCAGCCGTTTTTGCTCTAACATTAAATGCCTCCAAATGGTATTTAATTAACTTCCCGAGCCCCTGGAAGCATGAAAATCACTTTAAACATGCTAATTTTAGCTCTAACACTGATGATCCACCTACAAATGTGAACTGACGTTCAAAAATAAAACATTTGAAAACAGACCATTTTCCACATTTCTGAAGCATGACGTAATGGGGGGGTGTTATCTCGTTTGTCGAAAATCAGCCGTTTTTGCTCGAACATTAAATGCCTCCAAATGGTATTTAATTAACTTCCCGGGGTGAAGAAACCCTTTTTGAGAACTCAGAGTGAGTAAATTGGCCATTTTCATGCACTTTTAACCATTCCATAAATCTTGTGTTTTGGGACCCTGGAAGCATGAAAATCACTTTAAACATGCTAATTTTAGCTCTAACACTGATGATCCACCTACAAATGTGAACTGACGTTCAAAAATAAAACATTTGAAAACGGACCATTTTCCACATTTCTGAAGCATGACGTAATGGGGGGGGTGTTATCTCTTTTGTCGAAAATCAGCCGTTTTTGCTCGAACATTAAATGCCTCCAAATGGTATTTAATTAACTTTCCGAGCCCCTGGAAGCATGAAAATCACTTTAAACATGCTAATTTTAGCTCTAACACTGATGATCCACCTACAAATGTGAACTGACGTTCAAAAATAAAATATTTGAAAACGGACCATTTTCCACATTTCTGAAGCATGACGTAATGGGGGGGTGTTATCTCTTTTGTCGAAAATCAGCCGTTTTTGCTCGAACATTAAATGCCTCCAAATGGTATTTAATTAACTTCCCGGGGTGAAGAAACCCTTTTTGAGAACTCAGAGTGAGTAAATTGGCCATTTTCATGCACTTTTAACCATTCCATAAATCTTGTGTTTTGGGCCCCTGGAAGCATGAAAATCACTTTAAACATGCTAATTTTAGCTCTAACACTGATGATCCACCTACAAATGTGAACTGACATTCAAAAATAAAACATTTGAAAACGGACCATTTTCCACATTTCTGAAGCATGACGTAATGGGGGGGGTGTTATCTCTTTTGTCGAAAATCAGCCGTTTTTGCTCGAACATTAAATGCCTCCAAATGGTATTTAATTAACTTCCCGAGCCCCTGGAAGCATGAAAATCACTTTAAACATGCTAATTTTAGCTCTAACACTGATGATCAACCTACAAATGTGAACTGACGTTCAAAAATAAAACATTTGAAAACGGACCATTTTCCACATTTCTGAAGCATGACGTAATGGGGGGTGTTATCTCTTTTGTCGAAAATCAGCCGTTTTTGCTCGAACATTAAATGCCTCCAAATGGTATTTAATTAACTTCCCGGGGTGAAGAAACCCTTTTTGAGGACTCAGAGTGAGTAAATTGGCCATTTTCATGCACTTTTAACCATTCCATAAATCTTGTGTTTTGGGCCCCTGGAAGCATGAAAATCACTTTAAACATGCTAATTTTAGCTCTAACACTGATGATCCACCTACAAATGTGAACTGACGTTCAAAAATAAAACATTTGAAAACGGACCATTTTCCACATTTCTGAAGCATGACGTAATGGGGGGGTGTTATCTCTTTTGTCGAAAATCAGCCGTTTTTGCTCGAACATTAAATGCCTCCAAATGGTATTTAATTAACTTCCCGAGCCCCTGGAAGCATGAAAATCACTTTAAACATGCTAATTTTAGCTCTAACACTGATGATCCACCTACAAATGTGAACTGACGTTCAAAAATAAAACATTTGAAAACGGACCATTTTCCACATTTCTGAAGCATGACGTAATGGGGGGGTGTTATCTCTTTTGTCGAAAATCAACCGTTTTTGCTCGAACATTAAATGCCTCCAAATGGTATTTAATTAACTTCCCGGGGTGAAGAAACCCTTTTTGAGAACTCAGAGTGAGTAAATTGGCCATTTTCATGCACTTTTAACCATTCCATAAATCTTGTGTTTTGGGCCCCTGGAAGCATGAAAATCACTTTAAACATGCTAATTTTAGCTCTAACACTGATGATCCACCTACAAATGTGGACTGACGTTCAAAAATAAAACATTTGAAAACGGACCATTTTCCACATTTCTGAAGCATGACGTAATGGGGGGGTGTTATCTCTTTTGTCGAAAATCAGCCGTTTTTGCTCGAACAGTAAATGCCTCCAAATGGTATTTAATTAACTTCCCGAGCCCCTGGAAGCATGAAAATCACTTTAAACATGCTAATTTTAGCTCTAACACTGATGATCCACCTACAAATGTGAACTGACGTTCAAAAATAAAACATTTGAAAACGGACCATTTTCCACATTTCTGAAGCATGACGTAATGGGGGGGGTGTTATCTCTTTTGTGGAAAATCAGCCGTTTTTGCTCTAACATTAAATGCCTCCAAATGGTATTTAATTAACTTCCCGAGCCCCTGGAAGCATGAAAATCACTTTAAACATGCTAATTTTAGCTCTAACACTGATGATCCACCTACAAATGTGAACTGACGTTCAAAAATAAAACATTTGAAAACAGACCATTTTCCACATTTCTGAAGCATGACGTAATGGGGGGTGTTATCTCTTTTGTCAAAAATCAGCCGTTTTTGCTCGAACATTAAATGCCTCCAAATGGTATTTAATTAACTTCCCGGGGTGAAGAAACCCTTTTTGAGAACTCAGAGTGAGTAAATTGGCCATTTTCATGCACTTTTAACCATTCCATAAATCTTGTGTTTTGGGCCCCTAGAAGCATGAAAATCACTTTAAACATGCTAATTTTAGCTCTAACACTGATGATCCACCTACAAATGTGAACTGACGTTCAAAAATAAAACATTTGAAAACGGACCATTTTCCACATTTCTGAAGCATGACGTAATGGGGGGGGGTGTTATCTCTTTTGTCGAAAATCAGCCGTTTTTGCTCGAACATTAAATGCCTCCAAATGGTATTTAATTAACTTCCCGAGCCCCTGGAAGCATGAAAATCACTTTAAACATGCTAATTTTAGCTCTAACACTGATGATCCACCTACAAATGTGAACTGACGTTCAAAAATAAAACATTTGAAAACGGACCATTTTCCACATTTCTGAAGCATGACGTAATGGGGGGGTGTTATCTCTTTTGTGGAAAATCAGCCGTTTTTGCTCGAACATTAAATGCCTCCAAATGGTATTTATTTCACTTCCCGAGCCCCTGGAAGCATGAAAATCACTTTAAACATGCTAATTTTAGCTCTAACACTGATGATCCACCTACAAATGTGAACTAACGTTCAAAAATAAAACATTTGAAAACGGACCATTTTCCACATTTCTGAAGCATGACGTAATGGGGGGGGTGTTATCTCTTTTGTCGAAAATCAGCCGTTTTTGCTCGAACATTAAATGCCCCCAAATGGTATTTAATTAACTTCCCGGGCTGAAGAAACCCTTTTTGAGAACTCAGAGTGAGTAAATTGGCCATTTTCATGCACTTTTAACCATTCCATAAATCTTGTGTTTTGGGCCCCTGGAAGCATGAAAATCACTTTAAACATGCTAATTTTAGCTCTAACACTGATGATCCACCTACAAATGTGAACTGACGTTCAAAAATAAAACATTTGAAAACGGACCATTTTCCACATTTCTGAAGCATGACGTAATGGGGGGGTGTTATCTCTTTTGTCGAAAATCAGCCGTTTTTGCTCGAACATTAAATGCCTCCAAATGGTATTTCATTAACTTCCCGAGCCCCTGGAAGCATGAAAATCACTTTAAACATGCTAATTTTAGCTCTAACACTGATGATCCACCTACAAATGTGAACTGACGTTCAAAAATAAAACATTTGAAAACGGACCATTTTCCACATTTCTGAAGCATGACGTAATGGGGGGGTGTTATCTCTTTTGTCGAAAATCAGCCGTTTTTGCTCTAACATTAAATGCCTCCAAATGGTATTTAATTAACTTCCCGGGGTGAAGAAACCCTTTTTGAGAACTCAGAGTGAGTAAATTGGCCATTTTCATGCACTTTTAACCATTCCATAAATCTTGTGTTTTGGGCCCCTGGAAGCATGAAAATCACTTTAAACATGCTAATTTTAGCTCTAACACTGATGATCCACCTACAAATGTGAACTGACGTTCAAAAATAAAACATTTGAAAACGGACCATTTTCCACATTTCTGAAGCATGACGTAATGGGGGGGTGTTATCTCTTTTGTCGAAAATCAGCCGTTTTTGCTCGAACATTAAATGCCTCCAAATGGTATTTCATTAACTTCCCGAGCCCCTGGAAGCATGAAAATCACTTTAAACATGCTAATTTTAGCTCTAACACTGATGATCCACCTACAAATGTGAACTGACGTTCAAAAATAAAACATTTGAAAACGGACCATTTTCCACATTTCTGAAGCATGACGTAATGGGGGGGTGTTATCTCTTTTGTCGAAAATCAGCCGTTTTTGCTCTAACATTAAATGCCTCCAAATGGTATTTAATTAACTTCCCGGGGTGAAGAAACCCTTTTTGAGAACTCAGAGTGAGTAAATTGGCCATTTTCATGCACTTTTAACCATTCCATAAATCTTGTGTTTTGGGCCCCTGGAAGCATGAAAATCACTTTAAACATGCTAATTTTAGCTCTAACACTGATGATCCACCTACAAATGTGAACTGACGTTCAAAAATAAAACATTTGAAAACTGACCATTTTCCACATTTCTGAAGCATGACGTAATGGGGGGGTGTTATCTCTTTTGTCGAAAATCAGCCGTTTTTGCTCGAACATTAAATGCCTCCAAATGGTATTTCATTAACTTCCCGAGCCCCTGGAAGCATGAAAATCACTTTAAACATGCTAATTTTAGCTCTAACACTGATGATCCACCTACAAATGTGAACTGACGTTCAAAAATAAAACATTTGAAAACGGACCATTTTCCACATTTCTGAAGCATGACGTAATGGGGGGGTGTTATCTCTTTTGTCGAAAATCAGCCGTTTTTGCTCTAACATTAAATGCCTCCAAATGGTATTTAATTAACTTCCCGGGGTGAAGAAACCCTTTTTGAGAACTCAGAGTGAGTAAATTGGCCATTTTCATGCACTTTTAACCATTCCATAAATCTTGTGTTTTGGGCCCCTGGAAGCATGAAAATCACTTTAAACATGCTAATTTTAGCTCTAACACTGATGATCCACCTACAAATGTGAACTGACGTTCAAAAATAAAACATTTGAAAACTGACCATTTTCCACATTTCTGAAGCATGACGTAATGGGGGGGTGTTATCTCTTTTGTCGAAAATCAGCCGTTTTTGCTCGAACATTAAATGCCTCCAAATGGTATTTAATTAACTTCCCGGGGTGAAGAAACCCTTTTTGAGAACTCAGAGTGAGTAAATTGGCCATTTTCATGCACTTTTAACCATTCCATAAATCTTGTGTTTTGGGCCCCTGGAAGCATGAAAATCACTTTAAACATGCTAATTTTAGCTCTAACACTGATGATCCACCTACAAATGTGAACTGACGTTCAAAAATAAAACATTTGAAAACGGACCATTTTCCACATTTCTGAAGCATGACGTAATGGGGGGGTGTTATCTCTTTTGTCGAAAATCAGCTGTTTTTGCTCGAACATTAAATGCCTCCAAATGGTATTTAATTAACTTCCCGAGCCCCTGGAAGCATGAAAATCACTTTAAACATGCTAATTTTAGCTCTAACACTGATGATCCACCTACAAATGTGAACTGACGTTCAAAAATAAAACATTTGAAAACGGACCATTTTCCACATTTCTGAAGCATGACGTAATGGGGGGGTTTTATCTCTTTTGTCGAAAATCAGCCGTTTTTGCTCTAACATTAAATGCCTCCAAATGGTATTTAATTAACTTCCCAGGGTGAAGAAACCCTTTTTGAGAACTCAGAGTGAGTAAATTGGCCATTTTCATGCACTTTTAACCATTCCATAAATCTTGTGTTTTGGGCCCCTGGAAGCATGAAAATCACTTTAAACATGCTAATTTTAGCTCTAACACTGATGATCCACCTACAAATGTGAACTGACGTTCAAAAATAAAACATTTGAAAACGGACCATTTTCCACATTTCTGAAGCATGACGTAATGGGGGGGTGTTATCTCTTTTGTCGAAAATCAGCCGTTTTTGCTCGAACATTAAATGCCTCCAAATGGTATTTAATTAACTTCCCGAGCCCCTGGAAGCATGAAAATCACTTTAAACATGCTAATTTTAGCTCTAACACTGATGATCCACCTACAAATGTGAACTGACGTTCAAAAATAAAACATTTGAAAACTGACCATTTTCCACATTTCTGAAGCATGACGTAATGGGGGGGTGTTATCTCTTTTGTCGAAAATCAGCCGTTTTTGCTCGAACATTAAATGCCTCCAAATGGTATTTAATTAACTTCCCGGGGTGAAGAAACCCTTTTTGAGAACTCAGAGTGAGTAAATTGGCCATTTTCATTCACTTTTAACCATTCCATAAATCTTGTGTTTTGGGCCCCTGGAAGCATGAAAATCACTTTAAACATGCTAATTTTAGCTCTAACACTGATGATCCACCTACAAATGTGAACTGACGTTCAAAAATAAAACATTTGAAAACGGACCATTTTCCACATTTCTGAAGCATGACGTAATGGGGGGGTGTTATCTCTTTTGTCGAAAATCAGCCGTTTTTGCTCTAACATTAAATGCCTCCAAATGGTATTTAATTAACTTACCGGGGTGAAGAAACCCTTTTTGAGAACTCAGAGTGAGTAAATTGGCCATTTTCATGCACTTTTAACCATTCCATAAATCTTGTGTTTTGGGCCCCTGGAAGCATGAAAATCACTTTAAACATGCTAATTTTAGCTCTAACACTGATGATCCACCTACAAATGTGAACTGACGTTCAAAAATAAAACATTCTGAAAACGGACCATTTTCCACATTTCTGAAGCATGACGTAATGGGGGGGTGTTATCTCTTTTGTCGAAAATCAGCCGTTTTTGCTCTAACATTAAATGCCTCCAAATGGTATTTAATTAACTTCCCGAGCCCCTGGAAGCATGAAAATCACTTTAAACATGCAAATTTTAGTTCTAACACTGATGATCCACCTACAAATGTGAACTGACGTTCAAAAATAAAACATTTGAAAACGGACCATTTTCCACATTTCTGAAGCATGACGTAATGGGGGGGTGTTATCTCTTTTGTCGAAAATCAGCCGTTTTTGCTCTAACATTAAATGCCTCCAAATGGTATTTAATTAACTTCCCGGGGTGAAGAAACACTTTTTGAGAACTCAGAGTGAGTAAATTGGCCATTTTTATGCACTTTTAACCATTCCATAAATCTTGTGTTTTGGGCCCCTGGAAGCATGAAAATCACTTTAAACATGCTAATTTTAGCTCTAACACTGATGATCCACCTACAAATGTGAACTGACGTTCAAAAATAAAACATTTGAAAACGGACCATTTTCCACATTTCTGAAGCATGACGTAATGGGGGGGTGTTATCTCTTTTGTCGAAAATCAGCCGTGTTTGCTCTAACATTAAATGCCTCCAAATGGTATTTAATTAACTTCCCGAGCCCCTGGAAGCATGAAAATCACTTTAAACATGCTAATTTTAGCTCTAACACTGATGATCCACCTACAAATGTGAACTGACGTTCAAAAATAAAACATTTGAAAACGGACCATTTTCCACATTTCTGAAGCATGACGTAATGGGGGGGTGTTATCTCTTTTGTCGAAAATCAGCCGTTTTTGCTCGAACATTAAATGCCTCCAAATGGTATTTAATTAACTTCCCGAGCCCCTGGAAGCATGAAAATCACTTTAAACATGCTAATTTTAGCTCTAACACTGATGATCCACCTACAAATGTGAACTGACGTTCAAAAATAAAACATTTGAAAACGGACCATTTTCCACATTTCTGAAGCATGACGTAATGGGGGGGTGTTATTTCTTTTGTGGAAAATCAGCCGTTTTTGCTCTAACATTAAATGCCTCCAAATGGTATTTAATTAACTTCCCGAGCCCCTGGAAGCATGAAAATCACTTTAAACATGCTAATTTTAGCTCTAACACTGATGATCCACCTACAAATGTGAACTGACGTTCAAAAATAAAACATTTGAAAACGGACCATTTTCCACATTTCTGAAGCATGACGTAATGGGGGGGTGTTATCTGTTTTGTCGAAAATCAGCCGTTTTTGCTCGAACATTAAATGCCTCCAAATGGTATTTAATTAACTTCCCGGGGTGAAGAAACCCTTTTTGAGAACTCAGAGTGAGTAAATTGGCCATTTTCATGCACTTTTAACCATTCCATAAATCTTGTGTTTTGGGCCCCTGGAAGCATGAAAATCACTTTAAACATGCTAATTTTAGCTCTAACACTGATGATCCACCTACAAATGTGAACTGACGTTCAAAAATAAAACATTTGAAAACGGCCCATATCCACATTTCTGAAGCATGACGTAATGGGGGGGTGTTATCTCTTTTGTCGAAAATCAGCCGTTTTTGCTCGAACATTAAATGCCTCCAAATGGTATTTAATTAACTTCCCGAGCCCCTGGAAGCATGAAAATCACTTTAAACATGCTAATTTTAGCTCTAACACTGATGATCCACCTACAAATGTGAACTGACGTTCAAAAATAAAACATTTGAAAACGGACCATTTTCCACATTTCTGAAGCATGACGTAATGGGGGGGTGTTATCTCTTTTGTGGAAAATCAGCCGTTTTTGCTCGAACATTAAATGCCTCCAAATGGTATTTATTTCACTTCCCGAGCCCCTGGAAGCATGAAAATCACTTTAAACATGCTAATTTTAGCTCTAACACTGATGATCCACCTACAAATGTGAACTGACGTTCAAAAATAAAACATTTGAAAACGGACCATTTTCCACATTTCTGAAGCATGACGTAATGGGGGGGTGTTATCTCTTTTGTCGAAAATCAGCCGTTTTTGCTCGAACATTAAATGCCTCCAAATGGTATTTAATTAACTTCCCGGGGTGAAGAAACCCTTTTTGAGAACTCAGAGTGAGTAAATTGGCCATTTTCATGCACTTTTAACCATTCCATAAATCTTGTGTTTTGGGCCCCTGGAAGCATGAAAATCACTTTAAACATGCTAATTTTAGCTCTAACACTGATGATCCACCTACAAATGTGAACTGACGTTCAAAAATAAAACATTTGAAAACGGACCATTTTCCACATTTCTGAAGCATGACGTAATGGGGGGGTGTTATCTCTTTTGTCGAAAATCAGCCGTTTTTGCTCGAACATTAAATGCCTCCAAATGGTATTTAATTAACTTCCCGGGGTGAAGAAACCCTTTTTGAGAACTTAGAGTGAGTAAATTGGCCATTTTCATGCACTTTTAACCATTCCATAAATCTTGTGTTTTGGGCCCCTGGAAGCATGAAAATCACTTTAAACATGCTAATTTTAGCTCTAACACTGATGATCCACCTACAAATGTGAACTGACGTTCAAAAATAAAACATTTGAAAACGGACCATTTTCCACATTTCTGAAGCATGACGTAATGGGGGGGTGTTATCTCTTTTGTGGAAAATCAGCCGTTTTTGCTCGAACATTAAATGCCTCCAAATGGTATTTAATTAACTTCCCGAGCCCCTGGAAGCATGAAAATCACTTTAAACATGCTAATTTTAGCTCTAACACTGATGATCCACCTACAAACGTGAACTGACATTCAAAAATAAAACATTTGAAAACGGACCATTTTCCACATTTTTGAAGCATGACGTAATGGGGGGGTGTTATCTCTTTTGTCGAAAATCAGCCGTTTTTGCTCTAACATTAAATGCCTCCAAATGGTATTTAATTAACTTCCCGGGGTGAAGAAACCCTTTTTGAGAACTCAGAGTGAGTAAATTGGCCATTTTCATGCACTTTTAACCATTCCATAAATCTTGTGTTTTGGGCCCCTGGAAGCATGAAAATCATTTTAAACAGGCTAATTTTAGCTCTAACACTGATGATCCACCTACAAATGTGAACTGACGTTCAAAAATAAAACATTTGAAAACGGACCATTTTCCACATTTCTGAAGCATGACGTAATGGGGGGTGTTATCTCTTTTGTCGAAAATCAGCCGTTTTTGCTCGAACATTAAATGCCTCCAAATGGTATTTAATTAACTTCCCGGGGTGAAGAAACCCTTTTTGAGAACTCAGAGTGAGTAAATTGGCCATTTTCATGCACTTTTAACCATTCCATAAATCTTGTGTTTTGGGCCCTTGGAAGCATGAAAATCACTTTAAACATGCTAATTTTAGCTCTAACACTGATGATCCACCTACAAATGTGAACTGACGTTAAAAAATAAAACATTTGAAAACGGACCATTTTCCACATTTCTGAAGCATGACGTAATGGGGGGGTGTTATCTCTTTTGTGGAAAATCAGCCGTTTTTGCTCTAACATTAAATGCCTCCAAATGGTATTTAATTAACTTCCCGAGCCCCTGGAAGCATGAAAATCACTTTAAACATGCTAATTTTAGCTCTAACACTGATGATCCACCTACAAATGTGAACTGACGTTCAAAAATAAAACATTTGAAAACGGACCATTTTCCACATTTCTGAAGCATGACGTAATGGGGGGGTGTTATCTCTTTTGTCGAAAATCAGCCGTTTTTGCTCGAACATTAAATGCCTCCAAATGGTATTTAATTAACTTCCCGGGGTGAAGAAACCCTTTTTGAGAACTCAGAGTGAGTAAATTGGCCATTTTCATGCACTTTTAACCATTCCATAAATCTTGTGTTTTGGGCCCCTGGAAGCATGAAAATCACTTTAAACATGCTAATTTTAGCTCTAACACTGATGATCCACCTACAAATGTGAACTGACGTTCAAAAATAAAACATTTGAAAACGGACCATTTTCCACATTTCTGAAGCATGACGTAATGGGGGGGGGTGTTATCTCTTTTGTCGAAAATCAGCCGTTTTTGCTCGAACTTTAAATGCCTCCAAATGGTATTTAATTAACTTTCCGAGCCCCTGGAAGCATGAAAATCACTTTAAACATGCTAATTTTAGCTCTAACACTGATGATCCACCTACAAATGTGAACTGACGTTCAAAAATAAAACATTTGAAAACGGACCATTTTCCACATTTCTGAAGCATGACGTAATGGGGGGGTGTTATCTCTTTTGTCGAAAATCAGCCGTTTTTGCTCTAACATTAAATGCCTCCAAATGGTATTTAATTAACTTCCCGGGGTGAAGAAACCCTTTTTGAGAACTCAGAGTGAGTAAATTGGCCATTTTCATGCACTTTTAACCATTCCATAAATCTTGTGTTTTGGGCCCCTGGAAGCATGAAAATCACTTTAAACATGCTAATTTTAGCTCTAACACTGATGATCCACCTACAAATGTGAACTGACGTTCAAAAATAAAACATTTGAAAACGGACCATTTTCCACATTTCTGAAGCATGACGTAATGGGGGGGTGTTATCTCTTTTGTCGAAAATCAGCCGTTTTTGCTCTAACATTAAATGCCTCCAAATGGTATTTAATTAACTTCCCGAGCCCCTGGAAGCATGAAAATCACTTTAAACATGCAAATTTTAGTTCTAACACTGATGATCCACCTACAAATGTGAACTGACGTTCAAAAATAAAACATTTGAAAACGGACCATTTTCCACATTTCTGAAGCATGACGTAATGGGGGGGTGTTATCTCTTTTGTCGAAAATCAGCCGTTTTTGCTCTAACATTAAATGCCTCCAAATGGTATTTAATTAACTTCCCGGGGTGAAGAAACACTTTTTGAGAACTCAGAGTGAGTAAATTGGCCATTTTTATGCACTTTTAACCATTCCATAAATCTTGTGTTTTGGGCCCCTGGAAGCATGAAAATCACTTTAAACATGCTAATTTTAGCTCTAACACTGATGATCCACCTACAAATGTGAACTGACGTTCAAAAATAAAACATTTGAAAACGGACCATTTTCCACATTTCTGAAGCATGACGTAATGGGGGGGTGTTATCTCTTTTGTCGAAAATCAGCCGTGTTTGCTCTAACATTAAATGCCTCCAAATGGTATTTAATTAACTTCCCGAGCCCCTGGAAGCATGAAAATCACTTTAAACATGCTAATTTTAGCTCTAACACTGATGATCCACCTACAAATGTGAACTGACGTTCAAAAATAAAACATTTGAAAACGGACCATTTTCCACATTTCTGAAGCATGACGTAATGGGGGGGTGTTATTTCTTTTGTGGAAAATCAGCCGTTTTTGCTCTAACATTAAATGCCTCCAAATGGTATTTAATTAACTTCCCGAGCCCCTGGAAGCATGAAAATCACTTTAAACATGCTAATTTTAGCTCTAACACTGATGATCCACCTACAAATGTGAACTGACGTTCAAAAATAAAACATTTGAAAACGGACCATTTTCCACATTTCTGAAGCATGACGTAATGGGGGGGTGTTATCTCTTTTGTCGAAAATCAGCCGTTTTTGCTCGAACATTAAATGCCTCCAAATGGTATTTAATTAACTTCCCGGGGTGAAGAAACCCTTTTTGAGAACTCAGAGTGAGTAAATTGGCCATTTTCATGCACTTTTAACCATTCCATAAATCTTGTGTTTTGGGCCCCTGGAAGCATGAAAATCACTTTAAACATGCTAATTTTAGCTCTAACACTGATGATCCACCTACAAATGTGAACTGACGTTCAAAAATAAAACATTTGAAAACGGACCATTTTCCACATTTCTGAAGCATGACGTAATGGGGGAGTGTTATCTCTTTTGTCGAAAATCAGCCGTTTTTGCTCGAACATTAAATGCCTCCAAATGGTATTTAATTAACTTCCCGGGGTGAAGAAACCCTTTTTGAGAACTTAGAGTGAGTAAATTGGCCATTTTCATGCACTTTTAACCATTCCATAAATCTTGTGTTTTGGGCCCCTGGAAGCATGAAAATCACTTTAAACATGCTAATTTTAGCTCTAACACTGATGATCCACCTACAAATGTGAACTGACGTTCAAAAATAAAACATTTGAAAACGGACCATTTTCCACATTTCTGAAGCATGACGTAATGGGGGGGTGTTATCTCTTTTGTGGAAAATCAGCCGTTTTTGCTCGAACATTAAATGCCTCCAAATGGTATTTAATTAACTTCCCGAGCCCCTGGAAGCATGAAAATCACTTTAAACATGCTAATTTTAGCTCTAACACTGATGATCCACCTACAAACGTGAACTGACATTCAAAAATAAAACATTTGAAAACGGACCATTTTCCACATTTTTGAAGCATGACGTAATGGGGGGGTGTTATCTCTTTTGTCGAAAATCAGCCGTTTTTGCTCTAACATTAAATGCCTCCAAATGGTATTTAATTAACTTCCCGGGGTGAAGAAACCCTTTTTGAGAACTCAGAGTGAGTAAATTGGCCATTTTCATGCACTTTTAACCATTCCATAAATCTTGTGTTTTGGGCCCCTGGAAGCATGAAAATCATTTTAAACAGGCTAATTTTAGCTCTAACACTGATGATCCACCTACAAATGTGAACTGACGTTCAAAAATAAAACATTTGAAAACGGACCATTTTCCACATTTCTGAAGCATGACGTAATGGGGGGTGTTATCTCTTTTGTCGAAAATCAGCCGTTTTTGCTCGAACATTAAATGCCTCCAAATGGTATTTAATTAACTTCCCGGGGTGAAGAAACCCTTTTTGAGAACTCAGAGTGAGTAAATTGGCCATTTTCATGCACTTTTAACCATTCCATAAATCTTGTGTTTTGGGCCCCTGGAAGCATGAAAATCACTTTAAACATGCTAATTTTAGCTCTAACACTGATGATCCACCTACAAATGTGAACTGACGTTCAAAAATAAAACATTTGAAAACGGACCATTTTCCACATTTCTGAAGCATGACGTAATGGGGGGGTGTTATCTCTTTTGTGGAAAATCAGCCGTTTTTGCTCTAACATTAAATGCCTCCAAATGGTATTTAATTAACTTCCCGAGCCCCTGGAAGCATGAAAATCACTTTAAACATGCTAATTTTAGCTCTAACACTGATGATCCACCTACAAATGTGAACTGACGTTCAAAAATAAAACATTTGAAAACGGACCATTTTCCACATTTCTGAAGCATGACGTAATGGGGGGGTGTTATCTCTTTTGTCGAAAATCAGCCGTTTTTGCTCGAACATTAAATGCCTCCAAATGGTATTTAATTAACTTCCCGGGGTGAAGAAACCCTTTTTGAGAACTCAGAGTGAGTAAATTGGCCATTTTCATGCACTTTTAACCATTCCATAAATCTTGTGTTTTGGGCCCCTGGAAGCATGAAAATCACTTTAAACATGCTAATTTTAGCTCTAACACTGATGATCCACCTACAAATGTGAACTGACGTTCAAAAATAAAACATTTGAAAACGGACCATTTTCCACATTTCTGAAGCATGACGTAATGGGGGGGGGTGTTATCTCTTTTGTCGAAAATCAGCCGTTTTTGCTCGAACTTTAAATGCCTCCAAATGGTATTTAATTAACTTTCCGAGCCCCTGGAAGCATGAAAATCACTTTAAACATGCTAATTTTAGCTCTAACACTGATGATCCACCTACAAATGTGAACTGACGTTCAAAAATAAAACATTTGAAAACGGACCATTTTCCACATTTCTGAAGCATGACGTAATGGGGGGGTGTTATCTCTTTTGTCGAAAATCAGCCGTTTTTGCTCTAACATTAAATGCCTCCAAATGGTATTTAATTAACTTCCCGGGGTGAAGAAACCCTTTTTGAGAACTCAGAGTGAGTAAATTGGCCATTTTCATGCACTTTTAACCATTCCATAAATCTTGTGTTTTGGGCCCCTGGAAGCATGAAAATCACTTTAAACATGCTAATTTTAGCTCTAACACTGATGATCCACCTACAAATGTGAACTGACGTTCAAAAATAAAACATTTGAAAACGGACCATTTTCCACATTTCTGAAGCATGACGTAATGGGGGGGGTGTTATCTCTTTTGTCGAAAATCAGCCGTTTTTGCTCTAACATTAAATGCCTCCAAATGGTATTTAATTAACTTCCCGAGCCCCTGGAAGCATGAAAATCACTTTAAACATGCAAATTTTAGTTCTAACACTGATGATCCACCTACAAATGTGAACTGACGTTCAAAAATAAAACATTTGAAAACGGACCATTTTCCACATTTCTGAAGCATGACGTAATGGGGGGGTGTTATCTCTTTTGTCGAAAATCAGCCGTTTTTGCTCTAACATTAAATGCCTCCAAATGGTATTTAATTAACTTCCCGGGGTGAAGAAACACTTTTTGAGAACTCAGAGTGAGTAAATTGGCCATTTTTATGCACTTTTAACCATTCCATAAATCTTGTGTTTTGGGCCCCTGGAAGCATGAAAATCACTTTAAACATGCTAATTTTAGCTCTAACACTGATGATCCACCTACAAATGTGAACTGACGTTCAAAAATAAAACATTTGAAAACGGACCATTTTCCACATTTCTGAAGCATGACGTAATGGGGGGGTGTTATCTCTTTTGTCGAAAATCAGCCGTGTTTGCTCTAACATTAAATGCCTCCAAATGGTATTTAATTAACTTCCCGAGCCCCTGGAAGCATGAAAATCACTTTAAACATGCTAATTTTAGCTCTAACACTGATGATCCACCTACAAATGTGAACTGACGTTCAAAAATAAAACATTTGAAAACGGACCATTTTCCACATTTCTGAAGCATGACGTAATGGGGGGGTGTTATCTCTTTTGTCGAAAATCAGCCGTTTTTGCTCGAACATTAAATGCCTCCAAATGGTATTTAATTAACTTCCCGAGCCCCTGGAAGCATGAAAATCACTTTAAACATGCTAATTTTAGCTCTAACACTGATGATCCACCTACAAATGTGAACTGACGTTCAAAAATAAAACATTTGAAAACGGACCATTTTCCACATTTCTGAAGCATGACGTAATGGGGGGGTGTTATTTCTTTTGTGGAAAATCAGCCGTTTTTGCTCTAACATTAAATGCCTCCAAATGGTATTTAATTAACTTCCCGAGCCCCTGGAAGCATGAAAATCACTTTAAACATGCTAATTTTAGCTCTAACACTGATGATCCACCTACAAATGTGAACTGACGTTCAAAAATAAAACATTTGAAAACGGACCATTTTCCACATTTCTGAAGCATGACGTAATGGGGGGGTGTTATCTGTTTTGTCGAAAATCAGCCGTTTTTGCTCGAACATTAAATGCCTCCAAATGGTATTTAATTAACTTCCCGGGGTGAAGAAACCCTTTTTGAGAACTCAGAGTGAGTAAATTGGCCATTTTCATGCACTTTTAACCATTCCATAAATCTTGTGTTTTGGGCCCCTGGAAGCATGAAAATCACTTTAAACATGCTAATTTTAGCTCTAACACTGATGATCCACCTACAAATGTGAACTGACGTTCAAAAATAAAACATTTGAAAACGGCCCATATCCACATTTCTGAAGCATGACGTAATGGGGGGGTGTTATCTCTTTTGTCGAAAATCAGCCGTTTTTGCTCGAACATTAAATGCCTCCAAATGGTATTTAATTAACTTCCCGAGCCCCTGGAAGCATGAAAATCACTTTAAACATGCTAATTTTAGCTCTAACACTGATGATCCACCTACAAATGTGAACTGACGTTCAAAAATAAAACATTTGAAAACGGACCATTTTCCACATTTCTGAAGCATGACGTAATGGGGGGGTGTTATCTCTTTTGTGGAAAATCAGCCGTTTTTGCTCGAACATTAAATGCCTCCAAATTGTATTTATTTCACTTCCCGAGCCCCTGGAAGCATGAAAATCACTTTAAACATGCTAATTTTAGCTCTAACACTGATGATCCACCTACAAATGTGAACTGACGTTCAAAAATAAAACATTTGAAAACGGACCATTTTCCACATTTCTGAAGCATGACGTAATGGGGGGGTGTTATCTCTTTTGTCGAAAATCAGCCGTTTTTGCTCGAACATTAAATGCCTCCAAATGGTATTTAATTAACTTCCCGGGGTGAAGAAACCCTTTTTGAGAACTCAGAGTGAGTAAATTGGCCATTTTCATGCACTTTTAACCATTCCATAAATCTTGTGTTTTGGGCCCCTGGAAGCATGAAAATCACTTTAAACATGCTAATTTTAGCTCTAACACTGATGATCCACCTACAAATGTGAACTGACGTTCAAAAATAAAACATTTGAAAACGGACCATTTTCCACATTTCTGAAGCATGACGTAATGGGGGGGTGTTATCTCTTTTGTCGAAAATCAGCCGTTTTTGCTCGAACATTAAATGCCTCCAAATGGTATTTAATTAACTTCCCGGGGTGAAGAAACCCTTTTTGAGAACTTAGAGTGAGTAAATTGGCCATTTTCATGCACTTTTAACCATTCCATAAATCTTGTGTTTTGGGCCCCTGGAAGCATGAAAATCACTTTAAACATGCTAATTTTAGCTCTAACACTGATGATCCACCTACAAATGTGAACTGACGTTCAAAAATAAAACATTTGAAAACGGACCATTTTCCACATTTCTGAAGCATGACGTAATGGGGGGGTGTTATCTCTTTTGTGGAAAATCAGCCGTTTTTGCTCGAACATTAAATGCCTCCAAATGGTATTTAATTAACTTCCCGAGCCCCTGGAAGCATGAAAATCACTTTAAACATGCTAATTTTAGCTCTAACACTGATGATCCACCTACAAATGTGAACTGACATTCAAAAATAAAACATTTGAAAACGGACCATTTTCCACATTTTTGAAGCATGACGTAATGGGGGGGTGTTATCTCTTTTGTCGAAAATCAGCCGTTTTTGCTCTAACATTAAATGCCTCCAAATGGTATTTAATTAACTTCCCGGGGTGAAGAAACCCTTTTTGAGAACTCAGAGTGAGTAAATTGGCCATTTTCATGCACTTTTAACCATTCCATAAATCTTGTGTTTTGGGCCCCTGGAAGCATGAAAATCATTTTAAACAGGCTAATTTTAGCTCTAACACTGATGATCCACCTACAAATGTGAACTGACGTTCAAAAATAAAACATTTGAAAACGGACCATTTTCCACATTTCTGAAGCATGACGTAATGGGGGGTGTTATCTCTTTTGTCGAAAATCTGCCGTTTTTGCTCGAACATTAAATGCCTCCAAATGGTATTTAATTAACTTCCCGGGGTGAAGAAACCCTTTTTGAGAACTCAGAGTGAGTAAATTGGCCATTTTCATGCACTTTTAACCATTCCATAAATCTTGTGTTTTGGGCCCCTGGAAGCATGAAAATCACTTTAAACATGCTAATTTTAGCTCTAACACTGATGATCCACCTACAAATGTGAACTGACGTTCAAAAATAAAACATTTGAAAACGGACCATTTTCCACATTTCTGAAGCATGACGTAATGGGGGGGTGTTATCTCTTTTGTGGAAAATCAGCCGTTTTTGCTCTAACATTAAATGCCTCCAAATGGTATTTAATTAACTTCCCGAGCCCCTGGAAGCATGAAAATCACTTTAAACATGCTAATTTTAGCTCTAACACTGATGATCCACCTACAAATGTGAACTGACGTTCAAAAATAAAACATTTGAAAACGGACCATTTTCCACATTTCTGAAGCATGACGTAATGGGGGGGTGTTATCTCTTTTGTCGAAAATCAGCCGTTTTTGCTCGAACATTAAATGCCTCCAAATGGTATTTAATTAACTTCCCGGGGTGAAGAAACCCTTTTTGAGAACTCAGAGTGAGTAAATTGGCCATTTTCATGCACTTTTAACCATTCCATAAATCTTGTGTTTTGGGCCCCTGGAAGCATGAAAATCACTTTAAACATGCTAATTTTAGCTCTAACACTGATGATCCACCTACAAATGTGAACTGACGTTCAAAAATAAAACATTTGAAAACGGACCATTTTCCACATTTCTGAAGCATGACGTAATGGGGGGGGGTGTTATCTCTTTTGTCGAAAATCAGCCGTTTTTGCTCGAACTTTAAATGCCTCCAAATGGTATTTAATTAACTTTCCGAGCCCCTGGAAGCATGAAAATCACTTTAAACATGCTAATTTTAGCTCTAACACTGATGATCCACCTACAAATGTGAACTGACGTTCAAAAATAAAACATTTGAAAACGGACCATTTTCCACATTTCTGAAGCATGACGTAATGGGGGGGTGTTATCTCTTTTGTCGAAAATCAGCCGTTTTTGCTCTAACATTAAATGCCTCCAAATGGTATTTAATTAACTTCCCGGGGTGAAGAAACCCTTTTTGAGAACTCAGAGTGAGTAAATTGGCCATTTTCATGCACTTTTAACCATTCCATAAATCTTGTGTTTTGGGCCCCTGGAAGCATGAAAATCACTTTAAACATGCTAATTTTAGCTCTAACACTGATGATCCACCTACAAATGTGAACTGACGTTCAAAAATAAAACATTTGAAAACGGACCATTTTCCACATTTCTGAAGCATGACGTAATGGGGGGGTGTTATCTCTTTTGTCGAAAATCAGCCGTTTTTGCTCGAACATTAAATGCCTCCAAATGGTATTTAATTAACTTCCCGAGCCCCTGGAAGCATGAAAATCACTTTAAACATGCTAATTTTAGCTCTAACACTGATGATCCACCTACAAATGTGAACTGACGTTCAAAAATAAAACATTTGAAAACGGACCATTTTCCACATTTCTGAAGCATGACGTAATGGGGGGGTGTTATCTCTTTTGTGGAAAATCAGCCGTTTTTGCTCTAACATTAAATGCCTCCAAATGGTATTTAATTAACTTCCCGAGCCCCTGGAAGCATGAAAATCACTTTAAACATGCTAATTTTAGCTCTAACACTGATGATCCACCTACAAATGTGAACTGACGTTCAAAAATAAAACATTTGAAAACGGACCATTTTCCACATTTCTGAAGCATGACGTAATGGGGGGGTGTTATCTCTTTTGTCGAAAATCAGCCGTTTTTGCTCGAACATTAAATGCCTCCAAATGGTATTTAATTAACTTCCCGGGGTGAAGAAACCCTTTTTGAGAACTCAGAGTGAGTAAATTGGCCATTTTCATGCACTTTTAACCATTCCATAAATCTTGTGTTTTGGGCCCCTGGAAGCATGAAAATCACTTTAAACATGCTAATTTTAGCTCTAACACTGATGATCCACCTACAAATGTGAACTGACGTTCAAAAATAAAACATTTGAAAACGGACCATTTTCCACATTTCTGAAGCATGACGTAATGGGGGGGGGTGTTATCTCTTTTGTCGAAAATCAGCCGTTTTTGCTCGAACTTTAAATGCCTCCAAATGGTATTTAATTAACTTTCCGAGCCCCTGGAAGCATGAAAATCACTTTAAACATGCTAATTTTAGCTCTAACACTGATGATCCACCTACAAATGTGAACTGACGTTCAAAAATAAAACATTTGAAAACGGACCATTTTCCACATTTCTGAAGCATGACGTAATGGGGGGGGGTGTTATCTCTTTTGTCGAAAATCAGCCGTTTTTGCTCGAACTTTAAATGCCTCCAAATGGTATTTAATTAACTTTCCGAGCCCCTGGAAGCATGAAAATCACTTTAAACATGCTAATTTTAGCTCTAACACTGATGATCCACCTACAAATGTGAACTGACGTTCAAAAATAAAACATTTGAAAACGGACCATTTTCCACATTTCTGAAGCATGACGTAATGGGGGGGTGTTATCTCTTTTGTCGAAAATCAGCCGTTTTTGCTCTAACATTAAATGCCTCCAAATGGTATTTAATTAACTTCCCGGGGTGAAGAAACCCTTTTTGAGAACTCAGAGTGAGTAAATTGGCCATTTTCATGCACTTTTAACCATTCCATAAATCTTGTGTTTTGGGCCCCTGGAAGCATGAAAATCACTTTAAACATGCTAATTTTAGCTCTAACACTGATGATCCACCTACAAATGTGAACTGACGTTCAAAAATAAAACATTTGAAAACGGACCATTTTCCACATTTCTGAAGCATGACGTAATGGGGGGGTGTTATCTCTTTTGTCGAAAATCAGCCGTTTTTGCTCGAACATTAAATGCCTCCAAATGGTATTTAATTAACTTCCCGAGCCCCTGGAAGCATGAAAATCACTTTAAACATGCTAATTTTAGCTCTAACACTGATGATCCACCTACAAATGTGAACTGACGTTCAAAAATAAAACATTTGAAAACGGACCATTTTCCACATTTCTGAAGCATGACGTAATGGGGGGGTGTTATCTCTTTTGTGGAAAATCAGCCGTTTTTGCTCTAACATTAAATGCCTCCAAATGGTATTTAATTAACTTCCCGAGCCCCTGGAAGCATGAAAATCACTTTAAACATGCTAATTTTAGCTCTAACACTGATGATCCACCTACAAATGTGAACTGACGTTCAAAAATAAAACATTTGAAAACAGACCATTTTCCACATTTCTGAAGCATGACGTAATGGGGGGTGTTATCTCTTTTGTCGAAAATCAGCCGTTTTTGCTCGAACATTAAATGCCTCCAAATGGTATTTAATTAACTTCCCGGGGTGAAGAAACCCTTTTTGAGAACTCAGAGTGAGTAAATTTGCCATTTTCATGCACTTTTAACCATTCCATAAATCTTGTGTTTTGGGCCCCTAGAAGCATGAAAATCACTTTAAACATGCTAATTTTAGCTCTAACACTGATGATCCACCTACAAATGTGAACTGACGTTCAAAAATAAAACATTTGAAAACGGACCATTTTCCACATTTCTGAAGCATGACGTAATGGGGGGGGGTGTTATCTCTTTTGTCGAAAATCAGCCGTTTTTGCTCGAACATTAAATGCCTCCAAATGGTATTTAATTAACTTCCCGAGCCCCTGGAAGCATGAAAATCACTTTAAACATGCTAATTTTAGCTCTAACACTGATGATCCACCTACAAATGTGAACTGACGTTCAAAAATAAAACATTTGAAAACGGACCATTTTCCACATTTCTGAAGCATGACGTAATGGGGGGGGTGTTATCTCTTTTGTGGAAAATCAGCCGTTTTTGCTCGAACATTAAATGCCTCCAAATGGTATTTATTTCACTTCCCGAGCCCCTGGAAGCATGAAAATCACTTTAAACATGCTAATTTTAGCTCTAACACTGATGATCCACCTACAAATGTGAACTGACGTTCAAAAATAAAACATTTGAAAACGGACCATTTTCCACATTTCTGAAGCATGACGTAATGGGGGGGTGTTATCTCTTTTGTCGAAAATCAGCCGTTTTTGCTCGAACATTAAATGCCTCCAAATGGTATTTAATTAACTTCCCGGGGTGAAGAAACCCTTTTTGAGAACTCAGAGTGAGTAAATTGGCCATTTTAATGCACTTTTAACCATTCCATAAATCTTGTGTTTTGGGCCCCTGGAAGCATGAAAATCACTTTAAACATGCTAATTTTAGCTCTAACACTGATGATCCACCTACAAATGTGAACTGACGTTCAAAAATAAAACATTTGAAAACGGACCATTTTCCACATTTCTGAAGCATGACGTAATGGGGGGGGGTGTTATCTCTTTTGTCGAAAATCAGCCGTTTTTGCTCGAACATTAAATGCCCCCAAATGGTATTTAATTAACTTCCCGGGCTGAAGAAACCCTTTTTGAGAACTCAGAGTGAGTAAATTGGCCATTTTCATGCACTTTTAACCATTCCATAAATCTTGTGTTTTGGGCCCCTGGAAGCATGAAAATCACTTTAAACATGCTAATTTTAGCTCTAACACTGATGATCCACCTACAAATGTGAACTGACGTTCAAAAATAAAACATTTGAAAACGGACCATTTTCCACATTTCTGAAGCATGACGTAATGGGGGGGTGTTATCTCTTTTGTCGAAAATCAGCCGTTTTTGCTCGAACATTAAATGCCTCCAAATGGTATTTCATTAACTTCCCGAGCCCCTGGAAGCATGAAAATCACTTTAAACATGCTAATTTTAGCTCTAACACTGATGATCCACCTACAAATGTGAACTGACGTTCAAAAATAAAACATTTGAAAACGGACCATTTTCCACATTTCTGAAGCATGACGTAATGGGGGGGTGTTATCTCTTTTGTCGAAAATCAGCCGTTTTTGCTCTAACATTAAATGCCTCCAAATGGTATTTAATTAACTTCCCGGGGTGAAGAAACCCTTTTTGAGAACTCAGAGTGAGTAAATTGGCCATTTTCATGCACTTTTAACCATTCCATAAATCTTGTGTTTTGGGCCCCTGGAAGCATGAAAATCACTTTAAACATGCTAATTTTAGCTCTAACACTGATGATCCACCTACAAATGTGAACTGACGTTCAAAAATAAAACATTTGAAAACGGACCATTTTCCACATTTCTGAAGCATGACGTAATGGGGGGGTGTTATCTCTTTTGTCGAAAATCAGCCGTTTTTGCTCGAACATTAAATGCCTCCAAATGGTATTTAATTAACTTCCCGGGGTGAAGAAACCCTTTTTGAGAACTCAGAGTGAGTAAATTGGCCATTTTCATGCACTTTTAACCATTCCATAAATCTTGTGTTTTGGGCCCCTGGAAGCATGAAAATCACTTTAAACATGCTAATTTTAGCTCTAACACTGATGATCCACCTACAAATGTGAACTGACGTTCAAAAATAAAACATTTGAAAACGGACCATTTTCCACATTTCTGAAGCATGACGTAATGGGGGGGGTGTTATCTCTTTTGTCGAAAATCAGCCGTTTTTGCTCGAACATTAAATGCCTCCAAATGGTATTGAATTAACTTCCCGAGCCCCTGGAAGCATGAAAATCACTTTAAACATGCTAATTTTAGCTCTAACACTGATGATCCACCTACAAATGTGAACTGACGTTCAAAAATAAAACATTTGAAAACGGACCATTTTCCACATTTCTGAAGCATGACGTAATGGGGGGGTGTTATCTCTTTTGTCGAAAATCAGCCGTTTTTGCTCTAACATTAAATGCCTCCAAATGGTATTTAATTAACTTCCCAGGGTGAAGAAACCCTTTTTGAGAACTCAGAGTGAGTAAATTGGCCATTTTCATGCACTTTTAACCATTCCATAAATCTTGTGTTTTGGGCCCCTGGAAGCATGAAAATCACTTTAAACATGCAAATTTTAGCTCTAACACTGATGATCCACCTACAAATGTGAACTGACGTTCAAAAATAAAACATTTGAAAACTGACCATTTTCCACATTTCTGAAGCATGACGTAATGGGGGGGTGTTATCTCTTTTGTCGAAAAACAGCCGTTTTTGCTCTAACATTAAATGCCTCCAAATGGTATTTAATTAACTTCCCGGGGTGAAGAAACCCTTTTTGAGAACTCAGAGTGAGTAAATTGGCCATTTTCATGCACTTTTAACCATTCCATAAATCTTGTGTTTTGGGCCCCTGGAAGCATGAAAATCACTTTAAACATGCTAATTTTAGCTCTAACACTGATGATCCACCTACAAATGTGAACTGACGTTCAAAAATAAAACATTCTGAAAACGGACCATTTTCCACATTTCTGAAGCATGACGTAATGGGGGGGTGTTATCTCTTTTGTCGAAAATCAGCCGTTTTTGCTCTAACATTAAATGCCTCCAAATGGTATTTAATTAACTTCCCGAGCCCCTGGAAGCATGAAAATCACTTTAAACATGCTAATTTTAGCTCTAACACTGATGATCCACCTACAAATGTGAACTGACGTTCAAAAATAAAACATTTGAAAACGGACCATTTTCCACATTTCTGAAGCATGACGTAATGGGGGGGTGTTATCTCTTTTGTCGAAAATCAGCCGTTGTTGCTCTAACATTAAATGCCTCCAAATGGTATTTAATTAACTTCCCGGGGTGAAGAAACACTTTTTGAGAACTCAGAGTGAGTAAATTGGCCATTTTTATGCACTTTTAACCATTCCATAAATCTTGTGTTTTGGGCCCCTGGAAGCATGAAAATCACTTTAAACATGCTAATTTTAGCTCTAACACTGATGATCCACCTACAAATGTGAACTGACGTTCAAAAATAAAACATTTGAAAACGGACCATTTTCCACATTTCTGAAGCATGACGTAATGGGGGGGTGTTATCTCTTTTGTCGAAAATCAGCCGTTTTTGCTCGAACATTAAATGCCTCCAAATGGTATTTAATTAACTTCCCGAGCCCCTGGAAGCATGAAAATCACTTTAAACATGCTAATTTTAGCTCTAACACTGATGATCCACCTACAAATGTGAACTGACGTTCAAAAATAAAACATTTGAAAACGGACCATTTTCCACATTTCTGAAGCATGACGTAATGGGGGGGTGTTATCTCTTTTGTGGAAAATCAGCCGTTTTTGCTCTAACATTAAATGCCTCCAAATGGTATTTAATTAACTTCCCGAGCCCCTGGAAGCATGAAAATCACTTTAAACATGCTAATTTTAGCTCTAACACTGATGATCCACCTACAAATGTGAACTGACGTTCAAAAATAAAACATTTGAAAACGGACCATTTTCCACATTTCTGAAGCATGACGTAATGGGGGGGTGTTATCTCTTTTGTCGAAAATCAGCCGTTTTTGCTCGAACATTAAATGCCTCCAAATGGTATTTAATTAACTTCCCGGGGTGAAGAAACCCTTTTTGAGAACTCAGAGTGAGTAAATTGGCCATTTTCATGCACTTTTAACCATTCCATAAATCTTGTGTTTTGGGCCCCTGGAAGCATGAAAATCACTTTAAACATGCTAATTTTAGCTCTAACACTGATGATCCACCTACAAATGTGAACTGACGTTCAAAAATAAAACATTTGAAAACGGACCATTTTCCACATTTCTGAAGCATGACGTAATGGGGGGGGGTGTTATCTCTTTTGTCGAAAATCAGCCGTTTTTGCTCGAACTTTAAATGCCTCCAAATGGTATTTAATTAACTTTCCGAGCCCCTGGAAGCATGAAAATCACTTTAAACATGCTAATTTTAGCTCTAACACTGATGATCCACCTACAAATGTGAACTGACGTTCAAAAATAAAACATTTGAAAACGGACCATTTTCCACATTTCTGAAGCATGACGTAATGGGGGGGTGTTATCTCTTTTGTCGAAAATCAGCCGTTTTTGCTCTAACATTAAATGCCTCCAAATGGTATTTAATTAACTTCCCGGGGTGAAGAAACCCTTTTTGAGAACTCAGAGTGAGTAAATTGGCCATTTTCATGCACTTTTAACCATTCCATAAATCTTGTGTTTTGGGCCCCTGGAAGCATGAAAATCACTTTAAACATGCTAATTTTAGCTCTAACACTGATGATCCACCTACAAATGTGAACTGACGTTCAAAAATAAAACATTTGAAAACGGACCATTTTCCACATTTCTGAAGCATGACGTAATGGGGGGGGTGTTATCTCTTTTGTCGAAAATCAGCCGTTTTTGCTCTAACATTAAATGCCTCCAAATGGTATTTAATTAACTTCCCGAGCCCCTGGAAGCATGAAAATCACTTTAAACATGCAAATTTTAGTTCTAACACTGATGATCCACCTACAAATGTGAACTGACGTTCAAAAATAAAACATTTGAAAACGGACCATTTTCCACATTTCTGAAGCATGACGTAATGGGGGGGTGTTATCTCTTTTGTCGAAAATCAGCCGTTTTTGCTCTAACATTAAATGCCTCCAAATGGTATTTAATTAACTTCCCGGGGTGAAGAAACACTTTTTGAGAACTCAGAGTGAGTAAATTGGCCATTTTTATGCACTTTTAACCATTCCATAAATCTTGTGTTTTGGGCCCCTGGAAGCATGAAAATCACTTTAAACATGCTAATTTTAGCTCTAACACTGATGATCCACCTACAAATGTGAACTGACGTTCAAAAATAAAACATTTGAAAACGGACCATTTTCCACATTTCTGAAGCATGACGTAATGGGGGGGTGTTATCTCTTTTGTCGAAAATCAGCCGTGTTTGCTCTAACATTAAATGCCTCCAAATGGTATTTAATTAACTTCCCGAGCCCCTGGAAGCATGAAAATCACTTTAAACATGCTAATTTTAGCTCTAACACTGATGATCCACCTACAAATGTGAACTGACGTTCAAAAATAAAACATTTGAAAACGGACCATTTTCCACATTTCTGAAGCATGACGTAATGGGGGGGTGTTATCTCTTTTGTCGAAAATCAGCCGTTTTTGCTCGAACATTAAATGCCTCCAAATGGTATTTAATTAACTTCCCGAGCCCCTGGAAGCATGAAAATCACTTTAAACATGCTAATTTTAGCTCTAACACTGATGATCCACCTACAAATGTGAACTGACGTTCAAAAATAAAACATTTGAAAACGGACCATTTTCCACATTTCTGAAGCATGACGTAATGGGGGGGTGTTATTTCTTTTGTGGAAAATCAGCCGTTTTTGCTCTAACATTAAATGCCTCCAAATGGTATTTAATTAACTTCCCGAGCCCCTGGAAGCATGAAAATCACTTTAAACATGCTAATTTTAGCTCTAACACTGATGATCCACCTACAAATGTGAACTGACGTTCAAAAATAAAACATTTGAAAACGGACCATTTTCCACATTTCTGAAGCATGACGTAATGGGGGGGTGTTATCTGTTTTGTCGAAAATCAGCCGTTTTTGCTCGAACATTAAATGCCTCCAAATGGTATTTAATTAACTTCCCGGGGTGAAGAAACCCTTTTTGAGAACTCAGAGTGAGTAAATTGGCCATTTTCATGCACTTTTAACCATTCCATAAATCTTGTGTTTTGGGCCCCTGGAAGCATGAAAATCACTTTAAACATGCTAATTTTAGCTCTAACACTGATGATCCACCTACAAATGTGAACTGACGTTCAAAAATAAAACATTTGAAAACGGCCCATATCCACATTTCTGAAGCATGACGTAATGGGGGGGTGTTATCTCTTTTGTCGAAAATCAGCCGTTTTTGCTCGAACATTAAATGCCTCCAAATGGTATTTAATTAACTTCCCGAGCCCCTGGAAGCATGAAAATCACTTTAAACATGCTAATTTTAGCTCTAACACTGATGATCCACCTACAAATGTGAACTGACGTTCAAAAATAAAACATTTGAAAACGGACCATTTTCCACATTTCTGAAGCATGACGTAATGGGGGGGTGTTATCTCTTTTGTGGAAAATCAGCCGTTTTTGCTCGAACATTAAATGCCTCCAAATTGTATTTATTTCACTTCCCGAGCCCCTGGAAGCATGAAAATCACTTTAAACATGCTAATTTTAGCTCTAACACTGATGATCCACCTACAAATGTGAACTGACGTTCAAAAATAAAACATTTGAAAACGGACCATTTTCCACATTTCTGAAGCATGACGTAATGGGGGGGTGTTATCTCTTTTGTCGAAAATCAGCCGTTTTTGCTCGAACATTAAATGCCTCCAAATGGTATTTAATTAACTTCCCGGGGTGAAGAAACCCTTTTTGAGAACTCAGAGTGAGTAAATTGGCCATTTTCATGCACTTTTAACCATTCCATAAATCTTGTGTTTTGGGCCCCTGGAAGCATGAAAATCACTTTAAACATGCTAATTTTAGCTCTAACACTGATGATCCACCTACAAATGTGAACTGACGTTCAAAAATAAAACATTTGAAAACGGACCATTTTCCACATTTCTGAAGCATGACGTAATGGGGGGGTGTTATCTCTTTTGTCGAAAATCAGCCGTTTTTGCTCGAACATTAAATGCCTCCAAATGGTATTTAATTAACTTCCCGGGGTGAAGAAACCCTTTTTGAGAACTTAGAGTGAGTAAATTGGCCATTTTCATGCACTTTTAACCATTCCATAAATCTTGTGTTTTGGGCCCCTGGAAGCATGAAAATCACTTTAAACATGCTAATTTTAGCTCTAACACTGATGATCCACCTACAAATGTGAACTGACGTTCAAAAATAAAACATTTGAAAACGGACCATTTTCCACATTTCTGAAGCATGACGTAATGGGGGGGTGTTATCTCTTTTGTGGAAAATCAGCCGTTTTTGCTCGAACATTAAATGCCTCCAAATGGTATTTAATTAACTTCCCGAGCCCCTGGAAGCATGAAAATCACTTTAAACATGCTAATTTTAGCTCTAACACTGATGATCCACCTACAAATGTGAACTGACATTCAAAAATAAAACATTTGAAAACGGACCATTTTCCACATTTTTGAAGCATGACGTAATGGGGGGGTGTTATCTCTTTTGTCGAAAATCAGCCGTTTTTGCTCTAACATTAAATGCCTCCAAATGGTATTTAATTAACTTCCCGGGGTGAAGAAACCCTTTTTGAGAACTCAGAGTGAGTAAATTGGCCATTTTCATGCACTTTTAACCATTCCATAAATCTTGTGTTTTGGGCCCCTGGAAGCGTGAAAATCATTTTAAACAGGCTAATTTTAGCTCTAACACTGATGATCCACCTACAAATGTGAACTGACGTTCAAAAATAAAACATTTGAAAACGGACCATTTTCCACATTTCTGAAGCATGACGTAATGGGGGGTGTTATCTCTTTTGTCGAAAATCTGCCGTTTTTGCTCGAACATTAAATGCCTCCAAATGGTATTTAATTAACTTCCCGGGGTGAAGAAACCCTTTTTGAGAACTCAGAGTGAGTAAATTGGCCATTTTCATGCACTTTTAACCATTCCATAAATCTTGTGTTTTGGGCCCCTGGAAGCATGAAAATCACTTTAAACATGCTAATTTTAGCTCTAACACTGATGATCCACCTACAAATGTGAACTGACGTTCAAAAATAAAACATTTGAAAACGGACCATTTTCCACATTTCTGAAGCATGACGTAATGGGGGGGTGTTATCTCTTTTGTGGAAAATCAGCCGTTTTTGCTCTAACATTAAATGCCTCCAAATGGTATTTAATTAACTTCCCGAGCCCCTGGAAGCATGAAAATCACTTTAAACATGCTAATTTTAGCTCTAACACTGATGATCCACCTACAAATGTGAACTGACGTTCAAAAATAAAACATTTGAAAACGGACCATTTTCCACATTTCTGAAGCATGACGTAATGGGGGGGTGTTATCTCTTTTGTCGAAAATCAGCCGTTTTTGCTCGAACATTAAATGCCTCCAAATGGTATTTAATTAACTTCCCGGGGTGAAGAAACCCTTTTTGAGAACTCAGAGTGAGTAAATTGGCCATTTTCATGCACTTTTAACCATTCCATAAATCTTGTGTTTTGGGCCCCTGGAAGCATGAAAATCACTTTAAACATGCTAATTTTAGCTCTAACACTGATGATCCACCTACAAATGTGAACTGACGTTCAAAAATAAAACATTTGAAAACGGACCATTTTCCACATTTCTGAAGCATGACGTAATGGGGGGGGGTGTTATCTCTTTTGTCGAAAATCAGCCGTTTTTGCTCGAACTTTAAATGCCTCCAAATGGTATTTAATTAACTTTCCGAGCCCCTGGAAGCATGAAAATCACTTTAAACATGCTAATTTTAGCTCTAACACTGATGATCCACCTACAAATGTGAACTGACGTTCAAAAATAAAACATTTGAAAACGGACCATTTTCCACATTTCTGAAGCATGACGTAATGGGGGGGTGTTATCTCTTTTGTCGAAAATCAGCCGTTTTTGCTCTAACATTAAATGCCTCCAAATGGTATTTAATTAACTTCCCGGGGTGAAGAAACCCTTTTTGAGAACTCAGAGTGAGTAAATTGGCCATTTTCATGCACTTTTAACCATTCCATAAATCTTGTGTTTTGGGCCCCTGGAAGCATGAAAATCACTTTAAACATGCTAATTTTAGCTCTAACACTGATGATCCACCTACAAATGTGAACTGACGTTCAAAAATAAAACATTTGAAAACGGACCATTTTCCACATTTCTGAAGCATGACGTAATGGGGGGGTGTTATCTCTTTTGTCGAAAATCAGCCGTTTTTGCTCGAACATTAAATGCCTCCAAATGGTATTTAATTAACTTCCCGAGCCCCTGGAAGCATGAAAATCACTTTAAACATGCTAATTTTAGCTCTAACACTGATGATCCACCTACAAATGTGAACTGACGTTCAAAAATAAAACATTTGAAAACGGACCATTTTCCACATTTCTGAAGCATGACGTAATGGGGGGGTGTTATCTCTTTTGTGGAAAATCAGCCGTTTTTGCTCTAACATTAAATGCCTCCAAATGGTATTTAATTAACTTCCCGAGCCCCTGGAAGCATGAAAATCACTTTAAACATGCTAATTTTAGCTCTAACACTGATGATCCACCTACAAATGTGAACTGACGTTCAAAAATAAAACATTTGAAAACGGACCATTTTCCACATTTCTGAAGCATGACGTAATGGGGGGGTGTTATCTCTTTTGTCGAAAATCAGCCGTTTTTGCTCGAACATTAAATGCCTCCAAATGGTATTTAATTAACTTCCCGGGGTGAAGAAACCCTTTTTGAGAACTCAGAGTGAGTAAATTGGCCATTTTCATGCACTTTTAACCATTCCATAAATCTTGTGTTTTGGGCCCCTGGAAGCATGAAAATCACTTTAAACATGCTAATTTTAGCTCTAACACTGATGATCCACCTACAAATGTGAACTGACGTTCAAAAATAAAACATTTGAAAACGGACCATTTTCCACATTTCTGAAGCATGACGTAATGGGGGGGGGTGTTATCTCTTTTGTCGAAAATCAGCCGTTTTTGCTCGAACTTTAAATGCCTCCAAATGGTATTTAATTAACTTTCCGAGCCCCTGGAAGCATGAAAATCACTTTAAACATGCTAATTTTAGCTCTAACACTGATGATCCACCTACAAATGTGAACTGACGTTCAAAAATAAAACATTTGAAAACGGACCATTTTCCACATTTCTGAAGCATGACGTAATGGGGGGGTGTTATCTCTTTTGTCGAAAATCAGCCGTTTTTGCTCTAACATTAAATGCCTCCAAATGGTATTTAATTAACTTCCCGGGGTGAAGAAACCCTTTTTGAGAACTCAGAGTGAGTAAATTGGCCATTTTCATGCACTTTTAACCATTCCATAAATCTTGTGTTTTGGGCCCCTGGAAGCATGAAAATCACTTTAAACATGCTAATTTTAGCTCTAACACTGATGATCCACCTACAAATGTGAACTGACGTTCAAAAATAAAACATTTGAAAACGGACCATTTTCCACATTTCTGAAGCATGACGTAATGGGGGGGTGTTATCTCTTTTGTCGAAAATCAGCCGTTTTTGCTCGAACATTAAATGCCTCCAAATGGTATTTAATTAACTTCCCGAGCCCCTGGAAGCATGAAAATCACTTTAAACATGCTAATTTTAGCTCTAACACTGATGATCCACCTACAAATGTGAACTGACGTTCAAAAATAAAACATTTGAAAACGGACCATTTTCCACATTTCTGAAGCATGACGTAATGGGGGGGTGTTATCTCTTTTGTGGAAAATCAGCCGTTTTTGCTCTAACATTAAATGCCTCCAAATGGTATTTAATTAACTTCCCGAGCCCCTGGAAGCATGAAAATCACTTTAAACATGCTAATTTTAGCTCTAACACTGATGATCCACCTACAAATGTGAACTGACGTTCAAAAATAAAACATTTGAAAACAGACCATTTTCCACATTTCTGAAGCATGACGTAATGGGGGGTGTTATCTCTTTTGTCGAAAATCAGCCGTTTTTGCTCGAACATTAAATGCCTCCAAATGGTATTTAAATAACTTCCCGGGGTGAAGAAACCCTTTTTGAGAACTCAGAGTGAGTAAATTTGCCATTTTCATGCACTTTTAACCATTCCATAAATCTTGTGTTTTGGGCCCCTAGAAGCATGAAAATCACTTTAAACATGCTAATTTTAGCTCTAACACTGATGATCCACCTACAAATGTGAACTGACGTTCAAAAATAAAACATTTGAAAACGGACCATTTTCCACATTTCTGAAGCATGACGTAATGGGGGGGGGTGTTATCTCTTTTGTCGAAAATCAGCCGTTTTTGCTCGAACATTAAATGCCTCCAAATGGTATTTAATTAACTTCCCGAGCCCCTGGAAGCATGAAAATCACTTTAAACATGCTAATTTTAGCTCTAACACTGATGATCCACCTACAAATGTGAACTGACGTTCAAAAATAAAACATTTGAAAACGGACCATTTTCCACATTTCTGAAGCATGACGTAATGGGGGGGGTGTTATCTCTTTTGTGGAAAATCAGCCGTTTTTGCTCGAACATTAAATGCCTCCAAATGGTATTTATTTCACTTCCCGAGCCCCTGGAAGCATGAAAATCACTTTAAACATGCTAATTTTAGCTCTAACACTGATGATCCACCTACAAATGTGAACTGACGTTCAAAAATAAAACATTTGAAAACGGACCATTTTCCACATTTCTGAAGCATGACGTAATGGGGGGGTGTTATCTCTTTTGTCGAAAATCAGCCGTTTTTGCTCGAACATTAAATGCCTCCAAATGGTATTTAATTAACTTCCCGGGGTGAAGAAACCCTTTTTGAGAACTCAGAGTGAGTAAATTGGCCATTTTAATGCACTTTTAACCATTCCATAAATCTTGTGTTTTGGGCCCCTGGAAGCATGAAAATCACTTTAAACATGCTAATTTTAGCTCTAACACTGATGATCCACCTACAAATGTGAACTGACGTTCAAAAATAAAACATTTGAAAACGGACCATTTTCCACATTTCTGAAGCATGACGTAATGGGGGGGGGTGTTATCTCTTTTGTCGAAAATCAGCCGTTTTTGCTCGAACATTAAATGCCCCCAAATGGTATTTAATTAACTTCCCGGGCTGAAGAAACCCTTTTTGAGAACTCAGAGTGAGTAAATTGGCCATTTTCATGCACTTTTAACCATTCCATAAATCTTGTGTTTTGGGCCCCTGGAAGCATGAAAATCACTTTAAACATGCTAATTTTAGCTCTAACACTGATGATCCACCTACAAATGTGAACTGACGTTCAAAAATAAAACATTTGAAAACGGACCATTTTCCACATTTCTGAAGCATGACGTAATGGGGGGGTGTTATCTCTTTTGTCGAAAATCAGCCGTTTTTGCTCGAACATTAAATGCCTCCAAATGGTATTTCATTAACTTCCCGAGCCCCTGGAAGCATGAAAATCACTTTAAACATGCTAATTTTAGCTCTAACACTGATGATCCACCTACAAATGTGAACTGACGTTCAAAAATAAAACATTTGAAAACGGACCATTTTCCACATTTCTGAAGCATGACGTAATGGGGGGGTGTTATCTCTTTTGTCGAAAATCAGCCGTTTTTGCTCTAACATTAAATGCCTCCAAATGGTATTTAATTAACTTCCCGGGGTGAAGAAACCCTTTTTGAGAACTCAGAGTGAGTAAATTGGCCATTTTCATGCACTTTTAACCATTCCATAAATCTTGTGTTTTGGGCCCCTGGAAGCATGAAAATCACTTTAAACATGCTAATTTTAGCTCTAACACTGATGATCCACCTACAAATGTGAACTGACGTTCAAAAATAAAACATTTGAAAACGGACCATTTTCCACATTTCTGAAGCATGACGTAATGGGGGGGTGTTATCTCTTTTGTCGAAAATCAGCCGTTTTTGCTCGAACATTAAATGCCTCCAAATGGTATTTAATTAACTTCCCGGGGTGAAGAAACCCTTTTTGAGAACTCAGAGTGAGTAAATTGGCCATTTTCATGCACTTTTAACCATTCCATAAATCTTGTGTTTTGGGCCCCTGGAAGCATGAAAATCACTTTAAACATGCTAATTTTAGCTCTAACACTGATGATCCACCTACAAATGTGAACTGACGTTCAAAAATAAAACATTTGAAAACGGACCATTTTCCACATTTCTGAAGCATGACGTAATGGGGGGGGTGTTATCTCTTTTGTCGAAAATCAGCCGTTTTTGCTCGAACATTAAATGCCTCCAAATGGTATTGAATTAACTTCCCGAGCCCCTGGAAGCATGAAAATCACTTTAAACATGCTAATTTTAGCTCTAACACTGATGATCCACCTACAAATGTGAACTGACGTTCAAAAATAAAACATTTGAAAACGGACCATTTTCCACATTTCTGAAGCATGACGTAATGGGGGGGTGTTATCTCTTTTGTCGAAAATCAGCCGTTTTTGCTCTAACATTAAATGCCTCCAAATGGTATTTAATTAACTTCCCAGGGTGAAGAAACCCTTTTTGAGAACTCAGAGTGAGTAAATTGGCCATTTTCATGCACTTTTAACCATTCCATAAATCTTGTGTTTTGGGCCCCTGGAAGCATGAAAATCACTTTAAACATGCAAATTTTAGCTCTAACACTGATGATCCACCTACAAATGTGAACTGACGTTCAAAAATAAAACATTTGAAAACTGACCATTTTCCACATTTCTGAAGCATGACGTAATGGGGGGGTGTTATCTCTTTTGTCGAAAAACAGCCGTTTTTGCTCTAACATTAAATGCCTCCAAATGGTATTTAATTAACTTCCCGGGGTGAAGAAACCCTTTTTGAGAACTCAGAGTGAGTAAATTGGCCATTTTCATGCACTTTTAACCATTCCATAAATCTTGTGTTTTGGGCCCCTGGAAGCATGAAAATCACTTTAAACATGCTAATTTTAGCTCTAACACTGATGATCCACCTACAAATGTGAACTGACGTTCAAAAATAAAACATTCTGAAAACGGACCATTTTCCACATTTCTGAAGCATGACGTAATGGGGGGGTGTTATCTCTTTTGTCGAAAATCAGCCGTTTTTGCTCTAACATTAAATGCCTCCAAATGGTATTTAATTAACTTCCCGAGCCCCTGGAAGCATGAAAATCACTTTAAACATGCTAATTTTAGCTCTAACACTGATGATCCACCTACAAATGTGAACTGACGTTCAAAAATAAAACATTTGAAAACGGACCATTTTCCACATTTCTGAAGCATGACGTAATGGGGGGGTGTTATCTCTTTTGTCGAAAATCAGCCGTTGTTGCTCTAACATTAAATGCCTCCAAATGGTATTTAATTAACTTCCCGGGGTGAAGAAACACTTTTTGAGAACTCAGAGTGAGTAAATTGGCCATTTTTATGCACTTTTAACCATTCCATAAATCTTGTGTTTTGGGCCCCTGGAAGCATGAAAATCACTTTAAACATGCTAATTTTAGCTCTAACACTGATGATCCACCTACAAATGTGAACTGACGTTCAAAAATAAAACATTTGAAAACGGACCATTTTCCACATTTCTGAAGCATGACGTAATGGGGGGGTGTTATCTCTTTTGTCGAAAATCAGCCGTTTTTGCTCGAACATTAAATGCCTCCAAATGGTATTTAATTAACTTCCCGAGCCCCTGGAAGCATGAAAATCACTTTAAACATGCTAATTTTAGCTCTAACACTGATGATCCACCTACAAATGTGAACTGACGTTCAAAAATAAAACATTTGAAAACGGACCATTTTCCACATTTCTGAAGCATGACGTAATGGGGGGGTGTTATTTCTTTTGTGGAAAATCAGCCGTTTTTGCTCTAACATTAAATGCCTCCAAATGGTATTTAATTAACTTCCCGAGCCCCTGGAAGCATGAAAATCACTTTAAACATGCTAATTTTAGCTCTAACACTGATGATCCACCTACAAATGTGAACTGACGTTCAAAAATAAAACATTTGAAAACGGACCATTTTCCACATTTCTGAAGCATGACGTAATGGGGGGGTGTTATCTGTTTTGTCGAAAATCAGCCGTTTTTGCTCGAACATTAAATGCCTCCAAATGGTATTTAATTAACTTCCCGGGGTGAAGAAACCCTTTTTGAGAACTCAGAGTGAGTAAATTGGCCATTTTCATGCACTTTTAACCATTCCATAAATCTTGTGTTTTGGGCCCCTGGAAGCATGAAAATCACTTTAAACATGCTAATTTTAGCTCTAACACTGATGATCCACCTACAAATGTGAACTGACGTTCAAAAATAAAACATTTGAAAACGGACCATTTTCCACATTTCTGAAGCATGACGTAATGGGGGGGTGTTATCTCTTTTGTCGAAAATCAGCCGTTTTTGCTCGAACATTAAATGCCTCCAAATGGTATTTAATTAACTTCCCGAGCCCCTGGAAGCATGAAAATCACTTTAAACATGCTAATTTTAGCTCTAACACTGATGATCCACCTACAAATGTGAACTGACGTTCAAAAATAAAACATTTGAAAACGGACCATTTTCCACATTTCTGAAGCATGACGTAATGGGGGGGTGTTATCTCTTTTGTGGAAAATCAGCCGTTTTTGCTCGAACATTAAATGCCTCCAAATGGTATTTATTTCACTTCCCGAGCCCCTGGAAGCATGAAAATCACTTTAAACATGCTAATTTTAGCTCTAACACTGATGATCCACCTACAAATGTGAACTGACGTTCAAAAATAAAACATTTGAAAACGGACCATTTTCCACATTTCTGAAGCATGACGTAATGGGGGGGTGTTATCTCTTTTGTCGAAAATCAGCCGTTTTTGCTCGAACATTAAATGCCTCCAAATGGTATTTAATTAACTTCCCGGGGTGAAGAAACCCTTTTTGAGAACTCAGAGTGAGTAAATTGGCCATTTTCATGCACTTTTAACCATTCCATAAATCTTGTGTTTTGGGCCCCTGGAAGCATGAAAATCACTTTAAACATGCTAATTTTAGCTCTAACACTGATGATCCACCTACAAATGTGAACTGACGTTCAAAAATAAAACATTTGAAAACGGACCATTTTCCACATTTCTGAAGCATGACGTAATGGGGGGGTGTTATCTCTTTTGTCGAAAATCAGCAGTTTTTGCTCGAACATTAAATGCCTCCAAATGGTATTTAATTAACTTCCCGGGGTGAAGAAACCCTTTTTGAGAACTTAGAGTGAGTAAATTGGCCATTTTCATGCACTTTTAACCATTCCATAAATCTTGTGTTTTGGGCCCCTGGAAGCATGAAAATCACTTTAAACATGCTAATTTTAGCTCTAACACTGATGATCCACCTACAAATGTGAACTGACGTTCAAAAATAAAACATTTGAAAACGGACCATTTTCCACATTTCTGAAGCATGACGTAATGGGGGGGTGTTATCTCTTTTGTGGAAAATCAGCCGTTTTTGCTCGAACATTAAATGCCTCCAAATGGTATTTAATTAACTTCCCGAACCCCTGGAAGCATGAAAATCACTTTAAACATGCTAATTTTAGCTCTAACACTGATGATCCACCTACAAATGTGAACTGACATTCAAAAATAAAACATTTGAAAACGGACCATTTTCCACATTTCTGAAGCATGACGTAATGGGGGGGTGTTATCTCTTTTGTCGAAAATCAGCCGTTTTTGCTCTAACATTAAATGCCTCCAAATGGTATTTAATTAACTTCCCGGGGTGAAGAAACCCTTTTTGAGAACTCAGAGTGAGTAAATTGGCCATTTTCATGCACTTTTAACCATTCCATAAATCTTGTGTTTTGGGCCCCTGGAAGCATGAAAATCATTTTAAACAGGCTAATTTTAGCTCTAACACTGATGATCCACCTACAAATGTGAACTGACGTTCAAAAATAAAACATTTGAAAACGGACCATTTTCCACATTTCTGAAGCATGACGTAATGGGGGGTGTTATCTCTTTTGTCGAAAATCAGCCGTTTTTGCTCGAACATTAAATGCCTCCAAATGGTATTTAATTAACTTCCCGGGGTGAAGAAACCCTTTTTGAGAACTCAGAGTGAGTAAATTGGCCATTTTCATGCACTTTTAACCATTCCATAAATCTTGTGTTTTGGGCCCCTGGAAGCATGAAAATCACTTTAAACATGCTAATTTTAGCTCTAACACTGATGATCCACCTACAAATGTGAACTGACGTTCAAAAATAAAACATTTGAAAACGGACCATTTTCCACATTTCTGAAGCATGACGTAATGGGGGGGTGTTATCTCTTTTGTGGAAAATCAGCCGTTTTTGCTCTAACATTAAATGCCTCCAAATGGTATTTAATTAACTTCCCGAGCCCCTGGAAGCATGAAAATCACTTTAAACATGCTAATTTTAGCTCTAACACTGATGATCCACCTACAAATGTGAACTGACGTTCAAAAATAAAACATTTGAAAACGGACCATTTTCCACATTTCTGAAGCATGACGTAATGGGGGGGTGTTATCTCTTTTGTCGAAAATCAGCCGTTTTTGCTCGAACATTAAATGCCTCCAAATGGTATTTAATTAACTTCCCGGGGTGAAGAAACCCTTTTTGAGAACTCAGAGTGAGTAAATTGGCCATTTTCATGCACTTTTAACCATTCCATAAATCTTGTGTTTTGGGCCCCTGGAAGCATGAAAATCACTTTAAACATGCTAATTTTAGCTCTAACACTGATGATCCACCTACAAATGTGAACTGACGTTCAAAAATAAAACATTTGAAAACGGACCATTTTCCACATTTCTGAAGCATGACGTAATGGGGGGGGGTGTTATCTCTTTTGTCGAAAATCAGCCGTTTTTGCTCGAACATTAAATGCCTCCAAATGGTATTTAATTAACTTTCCGAGCCCCTGGAAGCATGAAAATCACTTTAAACATGCTAATTTTAGCTCTAACACTGATGATCCACCTACAAATGTGAACTGACGTTCAAAAATAAAACATTTGAAAACGGACCATTTTCCACATTTCTGAAGCATGACGTAATGGGGGGGTGTTATCTCTTTTGTCGAAAATCAGCCGTTTTTGCTCTAACATTAAATGCCTCCAAATGGTATTTAATTAACTTCCCGGGGTGAAGAAACCCTTTTTGAGAACTCAGAGTGAGTAAATTGGCCATTTTCATGCACTTTTAACCATTCCATAAATCTTGTGTTTTGGGCCCCTGGAAGCATGAAAATCACTTTAAACATGCTAATTTTAGCTCTAACACTGATGATCCACCTACAAATGTGAACTGACGTTCAAAAATAAAACATTTGAAAACGGACCATTTTCCACATTTCTGAAGCATGACGTAATGGGGGGGGGGTGTTATCTCTTTTGTCGAAAATCAGCCGTTTTTGCTCGAACATTAAATGCCTCCAAATGGTATTTAATTAACTTCCCGAGCCCCTGGAAGCATGAAAATCACTTTAAACATGCTAATTTTAGCTCTAACACTGATGATCCACCTACAAATGTGAACTGACGTTCAAAAATAAAACATTTGAAAACGGACCATTTTCCACATTTCTGAAGCATGACGTAATGGGGGGGTGTTATCTCTTTTGTGGAAAATCAGCCGTTTTTGCTCGAACATTAAATGCCTCCAAATGGTATTTATTTCACTTCCCGAGCCCCTGGAAGCATGAAAATCACTTTAAACATGCTAATTTTAGCTCTAACACTGATGATCCACCTACAAATGTGAACTGACGTTCAAAAATAAAACATTTGAAAACGGACCATTATCCACATTTCTGAAGCATGACATAATGGGGGGGTGTTATTTCTTTTGTCGAAAATCAGCCGTTTTTGCTCGAACATTAAATGCCTCCAAGTGGTATTTAATTAACTTCCCGGGGTGAAGAAACCCTTTTTGAGAACTCAGAGTGAGTAAATAGGCCATTTTCATGCACTTTTAACCATTCCATAAATCTTGTGTTTTGGGCCCCTGGAAGCATGAAAATCACTTTAAACATGCTAATTTTAGCTCTAACACTGATGATCCACCTACAAATGTGAACTGACGTTCAAAAATAAAACATTTGAAAACGGACCATTTTCCACATTTCTGAAGCATGACGTAATGGGGGGGTGTTATCTCTTTTGTCGAAAATCCGCCGTTTTTGCTCGAACATTAAATGCCTCCAAATGGTATTTAATTAACTTCCCGGGGTGAAGAAACCCTTTTTGAGAACTTAGAGTGAGTAAATTGGCCATTTTCATGCACTTTTAACCATTCCATAAATCTTGTGTTTTGGGCCCCTGGAAGCATGAAAATCACTTTAAACATGCTAATTTTAGCTCTAACACTGATGATCCACCTACAAATGTGAACTGACGTTCAAAAATAAAACATTTGAAAACGGACCATTTTCCACATTTCTGAAGCATGACGTAATGGGGGGTGTTATCTCTTTTGTGGAAAATCAGCCATTTTTGCTCGAACATTAAATGCCTCCAAATGGTATTTAATTAACTTCCCGAGCCCCTGGAAGCATGAAAATCACTTTAAACATGCTAATTTTAGCTCTAACACTGATGATCCACCTACAAATGTGAACTGACATTCAAAAATAAAACATTTGAAAACGGACCATTTTCCACATTTCTGAAGCATGACGTAATGGGGGGGGTGTTATCTCTTTTGTCGAAAATCAGCCGTTTTTGCTCGAACATTAAATGCCTCCAAATGGTATTTAATTAACTTCCCGGGGTGAAGAAACCCTTTTTGAGAACTCAGAGTGAGTAAATTGGCCATTTTCATGCACTTTTAACCATTCCATAAATCTTGTGTTTTGGGCCCCTGGAAGCATGAAAATCACTTTAAACATGCTAATTTTAGCTCTAACACTGATGATCCACCTACAAATGTGAACTTACATTCAAAAATAAAACATTTGAAAACGGACCATTTTCCACATTTCTGAAGCATGACGTAATGGGGGGGTGTTATCTCTTTTGTGGAAAATCAGCCGTTTTTGCTCGAACATTAAATGCCTCCAAATGGTATTTAATTAACTTCCCGAGCCCCTGGAAGCATGAAAATCAGTTTAAACATGCTAATTTTAGCTCTAACACTGATGATCCACCTACAAATGTGAACTGACATTCAAAAATAAAACATTTGAAAACGGACCATTTTCCACATTTCTGAAGCATGACGTAATGGGGGGGTGTTATCTCTTTTGTCGAAAATCAGCCGTTTTTGCTCTAACATTAAATGCCTCCAAATGGTATTTAATTAACTTCCCGGGGTGAAGAAACCCTTTTTGAGAACTCAGAGTGAGTAAATTGGCCATTTTCATGCACTTTTAACCATTCCATAAATCTTGTGTTTTGGGCCCCTGGAAGCATGAAAATCATTTTAAACATGCTAATTTTAGCTCTAACACTGATGATCCACCTACAAATGTGAACTGACGTTCAAAAATAAAACATTTGAAAACGGACCATTTTCCACATTTCTGAAGCATGACGTAATGGGGGGTGTTATCTCTTTTGTCGAAAATCAGCCGTTTTTGCTCGAACATTAAATGCCTCCAAATGGTATTTAATTAACTTCCCGGGGTGAAGAAACCCTTTTTGAGAACTCAGAGTGAGTAAATTGGCCATTTTCATGCACTTTTAACCATTCCATAAATCTTGTGTTTTGGGCCCCTGGAAGCATGAAAATCACTTTAAACATGCTAATTTTAGCTCTAACACTGATGATCCACCTACAAATGTGAACTGACGTTCAAAAATAAAACATTTGAAAACGGACCATTTTCCACATTTCTGAAGCATGACGTAATGGGGGGGTGTTATCTCTTTTGTGGAAAATCAGCCGTTTTTGCTCTAACATTAAATGCCTCCAAATGGTATTTAATTAACTTCCCGAGCCCCTGGAAGCATGAAAATCACTGTAAACATGCTAATTTTAGCTCTAACACTGATGATCCACCTACAAATGTGAACTGACGTTCAAAAATAAAACATTTGAAAACGGACCATTTTCCACATTTCTGAAGCATGACGTAATGGGGGGGTGTTATCTCTTTTGTCGAAAATCAGCCGTTTTTGCTCGAACATTAAATGCCTCCAAATGGTATTTAATTAACTTCCCGGGGTGAAGAAACCCTTTTTGAGAACTCAGAGTGAGTAAATTGGCCATTTTCATGCACTTTTAACCATTCCATAAATCTTGTGTTTTGGGCCCCTGGAAGCATGAAAATCACTTTAAACATGCTAATTTTAGCTCTAACACTGATGATCCACCTACAAATGTGAACTGACGTTCAAAAATAAAACATTTGAAAACGGACCATTTTCCACATTTCTGAAGCATGACGTAATGGGGGGGGGGTGTTATCTCTTTTGTCGAAAATCAGCCGTTTTTGCTCGAACATTAAATGCCTCCAAATGGTATTTAATTAACTTTCCGAGCCCCTGGAAGCATGAAAATCACTTTAAACATGCTAATTTTAGCTCTAACACTGATGATCCACCTACAAATGTGAACTGACGTTCAAAAATAAAACATTTGAAAACGGACCATTTTCCACATTTCTGAAGCATGACGTAATGGGGGGGTGTTATCTCTTTTGTCGAAAATCAGCCGTTTTTGCTCTAACATTAAATGCCTCCAAATGGTATTTAATTAACTTCCCGGGGTGAAGAAACCCTTTTTGAGAACTCAGAGTGAGTAAATTGGCCATTTTCATGCACTTTTAACCATTCCATAAATCTTGTGTTTTGGGCCCCTGGAAGCATGAAAATCACTTTAAACATGCTAATTTTAGCTCTAACACTGATGATCCACCTACAAATGTGAACTGACGTTCGAAAATAAAACATTTGAAAACGGACCATTTTCCACATTTCTGAAGCATGACGTAATGGGGGGGGGGTGTTATCTCTTTTGTCTAAAATCAGCCGTTTTTGCTCGAACATTAAATGCCTCCAAATGGTATTTAATTAACTTCCCGAGCCCCTGGAAGCATGAAAATCACTTTAAACATGCTAATTTTAGCTCTAACACTGATGATCCACCTACAAATGTGAACTGACGTTCAAAAATAAAACATTTGAAAACGGACCATTTTCCACATTTCTGAAGCATGACGTAATGGGGGGGTGTTATCTCTTTTGTGGAAAATCAGCCGTTTTTGCTCGAACATTAAATGCCTCCAAATGGTATTTATTTCACTTCCCGAGCCCCTGGAAGCATGAAAATCACTTTAAACATGCTAATTTTAGCTCTAACACTGATGATCCACCTGCAAATGTGAACTGACGTTCAAAAATAAAACATTTGAAAACGGACCATTTTCCACATTTCTGAAGCATGACATAATGGGGGGGTGTTATCTCTTTTGTCGAAAATCAGCCGTTTTTGCTCGAACATTAAATGCCTCCAAATGGTATTTAATTAACTTCCCGGGGTGAAGAAACCCTTTTTGAGAACTCAGAGTGAGTAAATAGGCCATTTTCATGCACTTTTAACCATTCCATAAATCTTGTGTTTTGGGCCCCTGGAAGCATGAAAATCACTTTAAACATGCTAATTTTAGCTCTAACACTGATGATCCACCTACAAATGTGAACTGACGTTCAAAAATAAAACATTTGAAAACGGACCATTTTCCACATTTCTGAAGCATGACGTAATGGGGGGGTGTTATCTCTTTTGTCGAAAATCAGCCGTTTTTGCTCGAACATTAAATGCCTCCAAATGGTATTTAATTAACTTCCCGGGGTGAAGAAACCCTTTTCGAGAACTTAGAGTGAGTAAATTGGCCATTTTCATGCACTTTTAACCATTCCATAAATCTTGTGTTTTGGGCCCCTGGAAGCATGAAAATCACTTTAAACATGCTAATTTTAGCTCTAACACTGATGATCCACCTACAAATGTGAACTGACGTTCAAAAATAAAACATTTGAAAACGGACCATTTTCCACATTTCTGAAGCATGACGTAATGGGGGGGTGTTATCTCTTTTGTGGAAAATCAGCCGTTTTTGCTCGAACATTAAATGCCTCCAAATGGTATTTAATTAACTTCCCGAGCCCCTGGAAGCATGAAAATCACTTTAAACATGCTAATTTTAGCTCTAACACTGATGATCCACCTACAAATGTGAACTGACATTCAAAAATAAAACATTTGAAAACGGACCATTTTCCACATTTCTGAAGCATGACGTAATGGGGGGGTGTTATCTCTTTTGTCGAAAATCAGCCGTTTTTGCTCGAACATTAAATGCCTCCAAATGGTATTTAATTAACTTCCCGGGGTGAAGAAACCCTTTTTGAGAACTCAGAGTGAGTAAATTGGCCATTTTCATGCACTTTTAACCATTCCATAAATCTTGTGTTTTGGGCCCCTGGAAGCATGAAAATGACTTTAAACATGCTAATTTTAGCTCTAACACTGATGATCCACCTACAAATGTGAACTGACGTTCAAAAATAAAACATTTGAAAACGGACCATTTTCCACATTTCTGAAGCATGACGTAATGGGGGGGTGTTATCTCTTTTGTGTAAAATCAGCCGTTTTTGCTCGAACATTAAATGCCTCCAAATGGTATTTAATTAACTTCCCGAGCCCCTGGAAGCATGAAAATCACTTTAAACATGCTAATTTTAGCTCTAACACTGATGATCCACCTACAAATGTGAACTGACATTCAAAAATAAAACATTTGAAAACGGACCATTTTCCACATTTCTGAAGCATGACGTAATGGGGGGGTGTTATCTCTTTTGTCGAAAATCAGCCGTTTTTGCTCTAACATTAAATGCCTCCAAATGGTATTTAATTAACTTCCCGGGGTGAAGAAACCCTTTTTGAGAACTCAGAGTGAGTAAATTGGCCATTTTCATGCACTTTTAACCATTCCATAAATCTTGTGTTTTGGGCCCCTGGAAGCATGAAAATCACTTTAAACATGCTAATTTTAGCTCTAACACTGATGATCCACCTACAAATGTGAACTGACGTTCAAAAATAAAACATTTGAAAACGGACCATTTTCCACATTTCTGAAGCATGACGTAATGGGGGGTGTTATCTCTTTTGTCGAAAATCAGCCGTTTTTGCTCGAACATTAAATGCCTCCAAATGGTATTTAATTAACTTCCCGGGGTGAAGAAACCCTTTTTGAGAACTCAGAGTGAGTAAATTGGCCATTTTCATGCACTTTTAACCATTCCATAAATCTTGTGTTTTGGGCCCCTGGAAGCATGAAAATCACTTTAAACATGCTAATTTTAGCTCTAACACTGATGATCCACCTACAAATGTGAACTGACGTTCAAAAATAAAACATTTGAAAACGGACCATTTTCCACATTTCTGAAGCATGACGTAATGGGGGGGTGTTATCTCTTTTGTCGAAAATCAGCCGTTTTTGCTCGAACATTAAATGCCTCCAAATGGTATTTAATTAACTTCCCGAGCCCCTGGAAGCATGAAAATCACTTTAAACATGCTAATTTTAGCTCTAACACTGATGATCCACCTACAAATGTGAACTGACGTTCAAAAATAAAACATTTGAAAACGGACCATTTTCCACATTTCTGAAGCATGACGTAATGGGGGGGTGTTATCTCTTTTGTGGAAAATCAGCCGTTTTTGCTCTAACATTAAATGCCTCCAAATGGTATTTAATTAACTTCCCGAGCCCCTGGAAGCATGAAAATCACTTTAAACATGCTAATTTTAGCTCTAACACTGATGATCCACCTACAAATGTGAACTGACGTTCAAAAATAAAACATTTGAAAACGGACCATTTTCCACATTTCTGAAGCATGACGTAATGGGGGGGTGTTATCTCTTTTGTCGAAAATCAGCCGTTTTTGCTCGAACATTAAATGCCTCCAAATGGTATTTAATTAACTTCCCGGGGTGAAGAAACCCTTTTTGAGAACTCAGAGTGAGTAAATTGGCCATTTTCATGCACTTTTAACCATTCTATAAATCTTGTGTTTTGGGCCCCTGGAAGCATGAAAATCACTTTAAACATGCTAATTTTAGCTCTAACACTGATGATCCACCTACAAATGTGAACTGACGTTCAAAAATAAAACATTTGAAAACGGACCATTTTCCACATTTCTGAAGCATGACGTAATGGGGGGGGGGTGTTATCTCTTTTGTCGAAAATCAGCCGTTTTTGCTCGAACATTAAATGCCTCCAAATGGTATTTAATTAACTTTCCGAGCCCCTGGAAGCATGAAAATCACTTTAAACATGCTAATTTTAGCTCTAACACTGATGATCCACCTACAAATTTGAACTGACGTTCAAAAATAAAACATTTGAAAACGGACCATTTTCCACATTTCTGAAGCATGACGTAATGGGGGGGTGTTATCTCTTTTGTCGAAAATCAGCCGTTTTTGCTCTAACATTAAATGCCTCCAAATGGTATTTAATTAACTTCCCGGGGTGAAGAAACCCTTTTTGAGAACTCAGAGTGAGTAAATTGGCCATTTTCATGCACTTTTAACCATTCCATAAATCTTGTGTTTTGGGCCCCTGGAAGCATGAAAATCACTTTAAACATGCTAATTTTAGCTCTAACACTGATGATCCACCTACAAATGTGAACTGACGTTCAAAAATAAAACATTTGAAAACGGACCATTTTCCACATTTCTGAAGCATGACGAAATGGGGGGGGTGTTATCTCTTTTGTCGAAAATCAGCCGTTTTTGCTCGAACATTAAATGCCTCCAAATGGTATTTAATTAACTCCCCGAGCCCCTGGAAGCATGAAAATCACTTTAAACATGCTAATTTTAGCTCTAACACTGATGATCCACCTACAAATGTGAACTGACGTTCAAAAATAAAACATTTGAAAACGGACCATTTTCCACATTTCTGAAGCATGACGTAATGGGGGGGGTGTTATCTCTTTTGTCGAAAATCAGCCGTTTTTGCTCGAACATTAAATGCCTCCAAATGGTATTTAATTAACTTCCCGGGGTGAAGAAACCCTTTTTGAGAACTCAGAGTGAGTAAATTGGCCATTTTCACGCACTTTTAACCATTCCATAAATCTTGTGTTTTGGGCCCCTGGAAGCATGAAAATCACTTTAAACATGCTAATTTTAGCTCTAACACTGATGATCCACCTACAAATGTGAACTGACGTTCAAAAATAAAACATTTGAAAACGGACCATTTTCCACATTTCTGAAGCATGACGTAATGGGGGGGTGTTATCTCTTTTGTCGAAAATCAGCCGTTTTTGCTCGAACATTAAATGCCTCCAAATGGTATTTAATTAACTTCCCGGGGTGAAGAAACCCTTTTTGAGAACTTAGAGTGAGTAAATTGGCCATTTTCATGCACTTTTAACCATTCCATAAATCTTGTGTTTTGGGCCCCTGGAAGCATGAAAATCACTTTAAACATGCTAATTTCAGCTCTAACACTGATGATCCACCTACAAATGTGAACTGACGTTCAAAAATAAAACATTTGAAAACGGACCATTTTCCACATTTCTGAAGCATGACGTAATGGGGGGGTGTTATCTCTTTTGTGGAAAATCAGCCGTTTTTGCTCGAACATTAAATGCCTCCAAATGGTATTTAATTAACTTCCCGGGGTGAAGAAACCCTTTTTGAGAACTCAGAGTGAGTAAATTGGCCATTTTCATGCACTTTTAACCATTCCATAAATCTTGTGTTTTGGGCCCCTGGAAGCATGAAAATCACTTTAAACATGCTAATTTTAGCTCTAACACTGATGATCCACCTACAAATGTGAACTGACGTTCAAAAATAAAACATTTGAAAACGGACCATTTTCCACATTTCTGAAGCATGACGTAATGGGGGGGTGTTATCTCTTTTGTCGAAAATCAGCCGTTTTTGCTCGAACATTAAATGCCTCCAAATGGTATTTATTTCACTTCCCGAGCCCCTGGAAGCATGAAAATCACTTTAAACATGCTAATTTTAGCTCTAACACTGATGATCCACCTGCAAATGTGAACTGACGTTCAAAAATAAAACATTTGAAAACGGACCATTTTCCACATTTCTGAAGCATGACATAATGGGGGGGTGTTATCTCTTTTGTCGAAAATCAGCCGTTTTTGCTCGAACATTAAATGCCTCCAAATGGTATTTAATTAACTTCCCGGGGTGAAGAAACCCTTTTTGAGAACTCAGAGTGAGTAAATAGGCCATTTTCATGCACTTTTAACCATTCCATAAATCTTGTGTTTTGGGCCCCTGGAAGCATGAAAATCACTTTAAACATGCTAATTTTAGCTCTAACACTGATGATCCACCTACAAATGTGAACTGACGTTCAAAAATAAAACATTTGAAAACGGACCATTTTCCACATTTCTGAAGCATGACGTAATGGGGGGGTGTTATCTCTTTTGTCGAAAATCAGCCGTTTTTGCTCGAACATTAAATGCCTCCAAATGGTATTTAATTAACTTCCCGGGGTGAAGAAACCCTTTTCGAGAACTTAGAGTGAGTAAATTGGCCATTTTCATGCACTTTTAACCATTCCATAAATCTTGTGTTTTGGGCCCCTGGAAGCATGAAAATCACTTTAAACATGCTAATTTTAGCTCTAACACTGATGATCCACCTACAAATGTGAACTGACGTTCAAAAATAAAACATTTGAAAACGGACCATTTTCCACATTTCTGAAGCATGACGTAATGGGGGGGTGTTATCTCTTTTGTGGAAAATCAGCCGTTTTTGCTCGAACATTAAATGCCTCCAAATGGTATTTAATTAACTTCCCGAGCCCCTGGAAGCATGAAAATCACTTTAAACATGCTAATTTTAGCTCTAACACTGATGATCCACCTACAAATGTGAACTGACATTCAAAAATAAAACATTTGAAAACGGACCATTTTCCACATTTCTGAAGCATGACGTAATGGGGGGGTGTTATCTCTTTTGTCGAAAATCAGCCGTTTTTGCTCGAACATTAAATGCCTCCAAATGGTATTTAATTAACTTCCCGGGGTGAAGAAACCCTTTTTGAGAACTCAGAGTGAGTAAATTGGCCATTTTCATGCACTTTTAACCATTCCATAAATCTTGTGTTTTGGGCCCCTGGAAGCATGAAAATGACTTTAAACATGCTAATTTTAGCTCTAACACTGATGATCCACCTACAAATGTGAACTGACGTTCAAAAATAAAACATTTGAAAACGGACCATTTTCCACATTTCTGAAGCATGACGTAATGGGGGGGTGTTATCTCTTTTGTGTAAAATCAGCCGTTTTTGCTCGAACATTAAATGCCTCCAAATGGTATTTAATTAACTTCCCGAGCCCCTGGAAGCATGAAAATCACTTTAAACATGCTAATTTTAGCTCTAACACTGATGATCCACCTACAAATGTGAACTGACATTCAAAAATAAAACATTTGAAAACGGACCATTTTCCACATTTCTGAAGCATGACGTAATGGGGGGGTGTTATCTCTTTTGTCGAAAATCAGCCGTTTTTGCTCTAACATTAAATGCCTCCAAATGGTATTTAATTAACTTCCCGGGGTGAAGAAACCCTTTTTGAGAACTCAGAGTGAGTAAATTGGCCATTTTCATGCACTTTTAACCATTCCATAAATCTTGTGTTTTGGGCCCCTGGAAGCATGAAAATCACTTTAAACATGCTAATTTTAGCTCTAACACTGATGATCCACCTACAAATGTGAACTGACGTTCAAAAATAAAACATTTGAAAACGGACCATTTTCCACATTTCTGAAGCATGACGTAATGGGGGGTGTTATCTCTTTTGTCGAAAATCAGCCGTTTTTGCTCGAACATTAAATGCCTCCAAATGGTATTTAATTAACTTCCCGGGGTGAAGAAACCCTTTTTGAGAACTCAGAGTGAGTAAATTGGCCATTTTCATGCACTTTTAACCATTCCATAAATCTTGTGTTTTGGGCCCCTGGAAGCATGAAAATCACTTTAAACATGCTAATTTTAGCTCTAACACTGATGATCCACCTACAAATGTGAACTGACGTTCAAAAATAAAACATTTGAAAACGGACCATTTTCCACATTTCTGAAGCATGACGTAATGGGGGGGTGTTATCTCTTTTGTCGAAAATCAGCCGTTTTTGCTCGAACATTAAATGCCTCCAAATGGTATTTAATTAACTTCCCGAGCCCCTGGAAGCATGAAAATCACTTTAAACATGCTAATTTTAGCTCTAACACTGATGATCCACCTACAAATGTGAACTGACGTTCAAAAATAAAACATTTGAAAACGGACCATTTTCCACATTTCTGAAGCATGACGTAATGGGGGGGTGTTATCTCTTTTGTGGAAAATCAGCCGTTTTTGCTCTAACATTAAATGCCTCCAAATGGTATTTAATTAACTTCCCGAGCCCCTGGAAGCATGAAAATCACTTTAAACATGCTAATTTTAGCTCTAACACTGATGATCCACCTACAAATGTGAACTGACGTTCAAAAATAAAACATTTGAAAACGGACCATTTTCCACATTTCTGAAGCATGACGTAATGGGGGGGTGTTATCTCTTTTGTCGAAAATCAGCCGTTTTTGCTCGAACATTAAATGCCTCCAAATGGTATTTAATTAACTTCCCGGGGTGAAGAAACCCTTTTTGAGAACTCAGAGTGAGTAAATTGGCCATTTTCATGCACTTTTAACCATTCTATAAATCTTGTGTTTTGGGCCCCTGGAAGCATGAAAATCACTTTAAACATGCTAATTTTAGCTCTAACACTGATGATCCACCTACAAATGTGAACTGACGTTCAAAAATAAAACATTTGAAAACGGACCATTTTCCACATTTCTGAAGCATGACGTAATGGGGGGGGGGTGTTATCTCTTTTGTCGAAAATCAGCCGTTTTTGCTCGAACATTAAATGCCTCCAAATGGTATTTAATTAACTTTCCGAGCCCCTGGAAGCATGAAAATCACTTTAAACATGCTAATTTTAGCTCTAACACTGATGATCCACCTACAAATTTGAACTGACGTTCAAAAATAAAACATTTGAAAACGGACCATTTTCCACATTTCTGAAGCATGACGTAATGGGGGGGTGTTATCTCTTTTGTCGAAAATCAGCCGTTTTTGCTCTAACATTAAATGCCTCCAAATGGTATTTAATTAACTTCCCGGGGTGAAGAAACCCTTTTTGAGAACTCAGAGTGAGTAAATTGGCCATTTTCATGCACTTTTAACCATTCCATAAATCTTGTGTTTTGGGCCCCTGGAAGCATGAAAATCACTTTAAACATGCTAATTTTAGCTCTAACACTGATGATCCACCTACAAATGTGAACTGACGTTCAAAAATAAAACATTTGAAAACGGACCATTTTCCACATTTCTGAAGCATGACGAAATGGGGGGGGTGTTATCTCTTTTGTCGAAAATCAGCCGTTTTTGCTCGAACATTAAATGCCTCCAAATGGTATTTAATTAACTCCCCGAGCCCCTGGAAGCATGAAAATCACTTTAAACATGCTAATTTTAGCTCTAACACTGATGATCCACCTACAAATGTGAACTGACGTTCAAAAATAAAACATTTGAAAACGGACCATTTTCCACATTTCTGAAGCATGACGTAATGGGGGGGGTGTTATCTCTTTTGTCGAAAATCAGCCGTTTTTGCTCGAACATTAAATGCCTCCAAATGGTATTTAATTAACTTCCCGGGGTGAAGAAACCCTTTTTGAGAACTCAGAGTGAGTAAATTGGCCATTTTCACGCACTTTTAACCATTCCATAAATCTTGTGTTTTGGGCCCCTGGAAGCATGAAAATCACTTTAAACATGCTAATTTTAGCTCTAACACTGATGATCCACCTACAAATGTGAACTGACGTTCAAAAATAAAACATTTGAAAACGGACCATTTTCCACATTTCTGAAGCATGACGTAATGGGGGGGTGTTATCTCTTTTGTCGAAAATCAGCCGTTTTTGCTCGAACATTAAATGCCTCCAAATGGTATTTAATTAACTTCCCGGGGTGAAGAAACCCTTTTTGAGAACTTAGAGTGAGTAAATTGGCCATTTTCATGCACTTTTAACCATTCCATAAATCTTGTGTTTTGGGCCCCTGGAAGCATGAAAATCACTTTAAACATGCTAATTTCAGCTCTAACACTGATGATCCACCTACAAATGTGAACTGACGTTCAAAAATAAAACATTTGAAAACGGACCATTTTCCACATTTCTGAAGCATGACGTAATGGGGGGGTGTTATCTCTTTTGTGGAAAATCAGCCGTTTTTGCTCGAACATTAAATGCCTCCAAATGGTATTTAATTAACTTCCCGGGGTGAAGAAACCCTTTTTGAGAACTCAGAGTGAGTAAATTGGCCATTTTCATGCACTTTTAACCATTCCATAAATCTTGTGTTTTGGGCCCCTGGAAGCATGAAAATCACTTTAAACATGCTAATTTTAGCTCTAACACTGATGATCCACCTACAAATGTGAACTGACGTTCAAAAATAAAACATTTGAAAACGGACCATTTTCCACATTTCTGAAGCATGACGTAATGGGGGGGTGTTATCTCTTTTGTCGAAAATCAGCCGTTTTTGCTCGAACATTAAATGCCTCCAAATGGTATTTAATTAACTTCCCGGGGTGAAGAAACCCTTTTTGAGAACTTAGAGTGAGTAAATTGGCCATTTTCATGCACTTTTAACCATTCCATAAATCTTGTGTTTTGGGCCCCTGGAAGCATGAAAATCACTTTAAACATGCTAATTTTAGCTCTAACACTGATGATCCACCTACAAATGTGAACTGACGTTCAAAAATAAAACATTTGAAAACGGACCATTTTCCACATTTCTGAAGCATGACGTAATGGGGGGGTGTTATCTCTTTTGTGGAAAATCAGCCGTTTTTGCTCGAACATTAAATGCCTCCAAATGGTATTTAATTAACTTCCCGAGCCCCTGGAAGCATGAAAATCACTTTAAACATGCTAATTTTAGCTCTAACACTGATGATCCACCTACAAATGTGAACTGACATTCAAAAATAAAACATTTGAAAACGGACCATTTTCCACATTTCTGAAGCATGACGTAATGGGGGGGTGTTATCTCTTTTGTCGAAAATCAGCCGTTTTTGCTCTAACATTAAATGCCTCCAAATGGTATTTAATTAACTTCCCGGGGTGAAGAAACCCTTTTTGAGAACTCAGAGTGAGTAAATTGGCCATTTTCATGCACTTTTAACCATTCCATAAATCTTGTGTTTTGGGCCCCGGGAAGCATGAAAATCACTTTAAACATGCTAATTTTAGCTCTAACACTGATGATCCACCTACAAATGTGAACTGACGTTCAAAAATAAAACATTTGAAAACGGACCATTTTCCACATTTCTGAAGCATGACGTAATGGGGGGTGTTATCTCTTTTGTCGAAAATCAGCCGTTTTTGCTCGAACATTAAATGCCTCCAAATGGTATTTAATTAACTTCCCGGGGTGAAGAAACCCTTTTTGAGAACTCAGAGTGAGTAAATTGGCCATTTTCATGCACTTTTAACCATTCCATAAATCTTGTGTTTTGGGCCCCTGGAAGCATGAAAATCACTTTAAACATGCTAATTTTAGCTCTAACACTGATGATCCACCTACAAATGTGAACTGACGTTCAAAAATAAAACATTTGAAAACGGACCATTTTCCACATTTCTGAAGCATGACGTAATGGGGGGGTGTTATCTCTTTTGTCGAAAATCAGCCGTTTTTGCTCGAACATTAAATGCCTCCAAATGGTATTTAATTAACTTCCCGAGCCCCTGGAAGCATGAAAATCACTTTAAACATGCTAATTTTAGCTCTAACACTGATGATCCACCTACAAATGTGAACTGACGTTCAAAAATAAAACATTTGAAAACGGACCATTTTCCACATTTCTGAAGCATGACGTAATGGGGGGTGTTATCTCTTTTGTGGAAAATCAGCCGTTTTTGCTCTAACATTAAATGCCTCCAAATGGTATTTAATTAACTTCCCGAGCCCCTGGAAGCATGAAAATCACTTTAAACATGCTAATTTTAGCTCTAACACTGATGATCCACCTACAAATGTGAACTGACGTTCAAAAATAAAACATTTGAAAACGGACCATTTTCCACATTTCTGAAGCATGACGTAATGGGGGGTGTTATCTCTTTTGTCGAAAATCAGCCGTTTTTGCTCGAACATTAAATGCCTCCAAATGGTATTTATTTCACTTCCCGAGCCCCTGGAAGCATGAAAATCACTTTAAACATGCTAATTTTAGCTCTAACACTGATGATCCACCTACAAATGTGAACTGACATTCAAAAATAAAACATTTGAAAACGGACCATTTTCCACATTTCTGAAGCATGACGTAATGGGGGGGTGTTATCTCTTTTGTCGAAAATCAGCCGTTTTTGCTCTAACATTAAATGCCTCCAAATGGTATTTAATTAACTTCCCGGGGTGAAGAAACCCTTTTTGAGAACTCAGAGTGAGTAAATTGGCCATTTTCATGCACTTTTGGAAAGGGGCGACTGAATCGGTCCCCCCGAACTTATGGCCGAGTGCCTCGATCCCCCCGGGAAGCCATTTTGGGCGGGAGGCGCGTCTCAGCTGGTATGCCCGAAGCGGCGTAGCTGGGGCGCGCCCGTTCCCGCCCTAGAGTGGGCTGGCCTAGACACCGACGCAGCCAGCCACGCCCTCAGGGGCAGGCAGGGGCGGGTATACGCCCGCCCTGAAGACGGATAAAAAGGGACGCAAGACCAGAAGACATCCTCTTGTTCTTGTGCTCTGAAGCTGCACCTCCTCGCTGCACGTGAGCTCGGGACAGAACGAAGAGCCAATTTTGAGCGTTTTAATCTTTCTCTTTGTCTTTTAGATACTTCGTCGAAAGGATGCCCAAGAAAGGAACAAAGAGAATGTCGACTGACCAGTTGGTTCGGGCACTCATGAAGGATATGTCCAAAATTAAGAAGCGGTTGGCGGAGCGAGACGGCGAGGAGGGATCGGGGCGTCCACCGGCCGGAGGGAAGCCAAAGAGGCCGAGAAGGGGGCCGGTCGGGGGAGACGTCCCGGTTCCCTGTTCTCCGCTCGAGGCGCCAGCCCCGGTACCGGCCCCGGTACCGGATGAGGGGAATCCGATTCCCGTGATAGTTACCCCGACGTCTGCCGGAGATATGCCTCCTGAGTTGGCGGCACAGTTAGCAGCATGGTTGGGGGACAGCAATGGGGGCGCCATGGCTACCGAAGCGCAAGCACTCATGAAGCAGTTGCGCGAGAAACGTGATACAGCCAAGGTGCCCGCGCCGGATGCGGCGATAGACAAGCCACAAGGGACGGAAGCAGCGTCCGGTGCAGGTAAGCGGCCATTGCCGATTGCAAGGGATGAGTCAACACCCTCTCGTAGAGAAAGACTGGGGCAACATGTTCCTTTGCCAATAAAGGAAAAGATTTGGGCGGGGGAATACGTTAACATTTTCTCCCTGCTCGTTGATCACTATGAGGTCGAAACTGTTAAAGGTCAAAAGGATCTGATGCATCCGAGTGTTTGGCGCGCAAAAATGGCCGCCTTTAAAGTGAATGAAAATATTGGTAACTGGGGTAATGCTTGGGGAATTTTCACGGCAATTTTGGGGGAACGTAGGCCTGATTTACTCCCTGAATTTCCAGTATATCAGTCACGAATTATGGGGTACTCAACATCACATCAAGGTAACCAATGGTTCTGTTATGACAACCTTTTCAGGAAAGCGATGGAGCATAACAAAAGTTTAACCTGGGACTGTTACGATTCTTTAACGTGGAATAAGATGAAAGAGTCCGGAATGTTGAAAGTGCCATTGGTAGGGAGTGCTGTTAGTGAGTCCTCCCGCCAAAATGGAGGGACGCCCTTTCGGTCGGGTACGGGTACAGACGATTACCCGAGACCCGCCGGCAATACAGGGAAGAGGGGGTTCTGTTTCAATTTCAACAGAAGCAAATGTACTAGGCCCCCGGGGTCTTGTAAGTTCAAACACGAATGTAGTGGTTGTGGGCACCCCATCCTGAGTCCTCGTGCAGAGCCAAATCGGGTGAAAATGGGGGTAGAGGAGGCGCTAAACAGGTCTAAGATAGTCCGAGGGGCGCCTTTACCAACCCCGATTGATACCCTGGCGATGATTCCCTGGCTCAGCGAATACCCTGATCGTACTTCTGCTGGGGTGCTACGAAACGGTTTTTCATATGGTTTCCGCATCCCGGTGGGTAGCTTTCAGGATGTCGGGTCGTGCAAAAATCAACTTTCCGTCTTGCAGCATACAACTGTAGTGCAGGATAAGATCCGGAAAGAGGTTACCCGAGGTCGGGTTGCCGGCCCGTTTCCTGTCCCCCCGGGACCGAACTTTGTTTGTTCTCCTTTAGGGGTGGTCCCCAAGAAGGACCCGGGTGAGTTTCGATTGATTCACAATTTATCAGCCCCTCATGGCCTTTCTGTAAACGATGCAATTAATCCAGAAATGTGTTTGGTGCGGTACGCATCATTCGATGAGGCCGTCGCCATTTTGAATCGCCTGGGGCCCGGGACGCTGATGGCGAAATCAGATATCGAGTCAGCGTTCCGTTTGCTCCCGGTATACCCGGATGATCAACGTTTGTTGGGATTCATGTTTCAAGGTTTGTATTACATGGACAGGTGTATGCCAATGGGGTGCTCGATATCTTGTGCTTATTTCGAGAAATTCAGTAGTTTTCTGCAATGGGTTTACACGAAGAAAACTGGTTTTCGGAACGTGATGCATTACCTCGATGATTTTCTGTTCCTTGGGGCCGCTGGGGATGATGAATGTGCCCGGGCCTTGACTGAATTTTGTGTTTTAATGAATCAATTTGGCGTGCCGTTGGCACCAGGTAAAACTGTGGGTCCCACGACTTGCCTCGAGTTCCTCGGGATCGAGTTGGACTCTAGTGAGGGTTGTTTTCGTTTACCAGCTTCCAAAGTATCGAAATTCAAGACAGCCCTGCAAATGTGTATCACTGCACCTAAAGTTACGCTGCATCAATTGCAGCAATTGGTGGGGAAGTTGAATTTTGCCTTGAGGGTGATCCCGATGGCCCGCCCCTTCTCCCGTTCGATTGCACAGGCGATGGTCGGCCTAAAAGAGGGCCACCATCGCACGAGGTTATCGGCCGAGGTCCGCCAAGACATGCGTATTTGGTTAGCATTCTTGGCGGATTTCAATGGTCGAGTCGTCTGGAACAAACCGGCCTTGTCCTCCGAAGAGCTGGGTCTGTGGACGGACTCAGCGGGAAGCATGGGTTTCGGCGCCATCTTCGGCACAAAATGGTCGGCACAAAAGTGGCCAACATGGTGGCACGATGAGGGGCTGACGAGTAATATTGCTTTCCTTGAGCTGTTTCCTATTTTGGTGGCCCTCAGATCCTGGCCCGATGGTTTCAAAAATCATTCTGTCATATTTTGGTCTGACAATATGACCGTTGTAGAATGCATTAATAGTCAGGCAGCACGTTGTAAAATGATTTTGAGGCTGCTTAAAGAGATTGTCTTACTGTGTATGCAACTGAACGTGGTATTCAGAGCAAAGCATGTCCCGGGGGTGATGAATCAGGCTGCTGATGCACTGTCTCGTTTTCAAATGCAGGCTTTCTCGGGTTTCCTTCCCTCAGCGGACCCCGAGCCAGCACCCTTTCCCGAAGCTCTCTGGTCTCTCGGTGCCCCGAACTTCGTTACCTCGTGGGAGAGAGTCTAGCACCAAGGACGAGGAAGGCATACGAAGGGGCGTTTCGGGCTTATTTGGCCTTTTTGGGGACTGAGAGAGGGGGACTTTGGGGGCATGAGGATTGGGTAGTACATTTTCTGATGTCCTTGCGTAAGGCTGGGAAGTCGGTGGCTACAGCCCAGAGGCATCGTGCTGCCATCTCCTTTGTTGCCAGGGCTCGTAATATCCAGGACCCGACAGCGTCTTTTGCTGTACAGAAAGCGCTGCGTGGGTGGCAACGCCTTGAGGGTCGCAGAGTAGATGAGAGGCGCCCGATAGGTCTGGATAGGTTGTCCCAGTTGCTGACCACACTCCCCGACATATGCTCGTCTCAGTTCGAGGCCTGTTTGTTCCGAGCCGCTTTTACGCTTGCATTTCACGGGGCTATGAGGATAAGTGAGCTGGTGGCAAGGAGCAAGCGGGATGTGGCGGGGGGCTTGTGCCGGGAACACGTTCAGATCAGGGGTGAGACTATGACGGTATCCTTTGTCAAGTCAAACACCGATCAAAGTGGGGTGGGAGACTGCATAGTCATTCGCAGGATTCCAGGGTCCTCCATGTGTCCGGTGAGGTGTTTAGAGGACTACCTAGCACAAAGGGTGGCATCATGGGGGGGGACAATGTTGAGACACGCGGACGCCACCCCACTGACAAAGTTTCAGTTTCAGCGGGTGCTCGCGATGTCAATTACCGCAGCAGGCTTGGACCCGGGTGAGTTTGGGACCCATTCCTTTCGGATAGGGGCTGCCACTGAAGCTGCAGCCAGGGGTCTTAATGTGGAACAAGTAAAACGAGTGGGGCGTTGGTCCTCCAATTGTTATAAGAGGTATGTGCGGTTGCACATGTTGTGAAGCTGTAACAATGTACTCACGCTTCTTGTCTTTTGTTTGGTTTTCAGTTACGCAAGCCTTCGAGGCGGGGCGGACTATGCAGTCGACCCAACACCGGGCCAGCGGTCAGACATCACCGGCTGTGAGAAAGGAGGTGTGGGTCGTGGGCCACTCATACGTGAGGCGTGCCGCCGACGTATTCAAAGCAGGTGACATGATTCACGTAGCTGGGGAATACGGGTACAGGATGTCCTTCTACGGAAGGGGCGGTCTCTGTATTGACCAGTTTCAAGCTTACTTTGAGGGTTTGTTAGGGCGGATGAGGTCACCGCCGTCTATAGTCATAGTACATTTAGGGGGCAATGATTTGGTCACCACCGGTAGACGACTTCTCCTGGAGGCGATGCTTTCCACCGTAAGTTGGTTAGCGAGGAAAGTTCCGGGGTGCATAATTGCGTGGTCTCATATCATCCCACGAAAAGAGTGGCGGGGGGCTATTTCGATCCCTGCTTTGAACCATTCTGTTAGGAAACTTAATAACAAAATGAGTAGGTTGTTCCGTTCCAGGACATTGCATTCTATCTCGCACGGTTGTATTAATGATGACAGCATGTATATGGGGGATGGTGTGCATTTGTCTCGGGTGGGAAATGAGTTACTCATAGGAGACTTCTTAGCATGGTTAAAAACGTTGGAACATGACCTTTAGCTAGGAGTTTTGGTGGGGGGCCCGGATAGCCGGTCAACTATCCGGGCCTGTGGCGGTAAGGTCATGATCGGTGAGCACTAATTAGTAGATCCCTATGAGTGGGCGTCACCCAACACGGATGGGAGCGCTCGGGAGAGGTGGCCATTGGCCCCTCAATGGGGAGGCGGTCCCTTCTAAGGATGGGTCGCCGGAAGTAAAGGAAAGGCGGTCAAGGCCCCTTCCTTTGTAGGAGGGGTTACAGCCCCCTCCTGGGGAATTTCCCGGGGCCAGTGACATCTGCGACGGCAGATGCGGTAAGTTGTGTGGGGTTGGGATAAGGGCCACGATACCTTCTAGATACCTCACACGAGTATTCGAACGACCTTTAACTGGCGTCGAGTTTTAGGTGCCCCCGTCAAGTCAAGGGAAATTGGTAGTAGTTGCACTTGAGGTACGCCTCCGTGCTGTCGCCCATCCCAAGTGGGAGGGGTAAGTCCGGTTAGGGATCTTGACACCGGTTATGACCTTGCTGTTGGCCCTTAAACGTTAGGTTGTACAATTTCAATATGTCAAGAAATGTTTTGTAGGTTGCTAGTTCGGCTAGGAGAACCTCTGTATTAGAGAATCTGTTAAGGTTAGCCAAACATCGCAATATGGTAAAGAAATTGTACATAACATGAAACGTTTAATGTTTTAATTTTGTTTTAATAAATACGGCCGGGATGGTCACTCCATCCCACTTCCAAAAACTTCAAGAACTGTCTCCGGTTTCACTCCTTTGGGGATTGTGTTGAGAGGGGGTGGCGGGTATCTCGGCTATATGGAAAGGGGCGACCGAATCGGTCCCCCCGAACTTATGGCCGAGTGCCTCGATCCCCCCGGGAAGCCATTTTGGGCGGGAGGCGCGTCTCAGCTGGTATGCCCGAAGCGGCGTAGCTGGGGCGCGCCCGTTCCCGCCCTAGAGTGGGCTGGCCTAGACACCGACGCAGCCAGCCACGCCCTCAGGGGCAGGCAGGGGCGGGTATACGCCCGCCCTGAAGACGGATAAAAAGGGACGCAAGACCAGAAGACATCCTCTTGTTCTTGTGCTCTGAAGCTGCACCTCCTCGCTGCACGTGAGCTCGGGACAGAACGAAGAGCCAATTTTGACCCACCCACCAGCCCCTGAAGACAGCCAGTTGTGTATAATAAAGTTGATTAATTTTGTTTTTGTTTTCGTTTCCAGGTTGTAGTGCCATGTTGATTTTGAGTTAATAAAGAATGTTCGTTTTGAGTATGTTTGCCATTAAAGATATTCAGTTAGTGTCGAATTTTGATGTATGCTCTTTCGGTCATAGTGGCCAAGGTATTCTTAGGTTAATTTGCACTGTCGTATTTATTTTGGTAGGCGGTAAGGTCATGATCGGTGAGCACTAATTAGTAGATCCCTATGAGTGGGCGTCACCCAACACGGATGGGAGCGCTCGGGAGAGGTGGCCATTGGCCCCTCAATGGGGAGGCGGTCCCTTCTAAGGATGGGTCGCCGGAAGTAAAGGAAAGGCGGTCAAGGCCCCTTCCTTTGTAGGAGGGGTTACAGCCCCCTCCTGGGGAATTTCCCGGGGCCAGTGACATCTGCGACGGCAGATGCGGTAAGTTGTGTGGGGTTGGGATAAGGGCCACGATACCTTCTAGATACCTCACACGAGTATTCGAACGACCTTTAACTGGCGTCGAGTTTTAGGTGCCCCCGTCAAGTCAAGGGAAATTGGTAGTAGTTGCACTTGAGGTACGCCTCCGTGCTGTCGCCCATCCCAAGTGGGAGGGGTAAGTCCGGTTAGGGATCTTGACACCGGTTATGACCTTGCTGTTGGCCCTTAAACGTTAGGTTGTACAATTTGAATATGTCAAGAAATGTTTTGTAGGTTGCTAGTTCGGCTAGGAGAACCTCTGTATTAGAGAATCTGTTAAGGTTAGCCAAACATCGCAATATGGTAAAGAAATTGTACATAACATGAAACGTTTAATGTTTTAATTTTGTTTTAATAAATACGGCCGGGATGGTCACTCCATCCCACTTCCAAAAACTTCAAGAACTGTCTCCGGTTTCACTCCTTTGGGGATTGTGTTGAGAGGGGGTGGCGGGTATCTCGGCTATATAACCATTCCATAAATCTTGTGTTTTGGGCCCCTGGAAGCATGAAAATCACTTTAAACATGCTAATTTTAGCTCTAACACTGATGATCCACCTACAAATGTGAACTGACGTTCAAAAATAAAACATTTGAAAACGGACCATTTTCCACATTTCTGAAGCATGACGTAATGGGGGGTGTTATCTCTTTTGTCGAAAATCAGCCGTTTTTGCTCGAACATTAAATGCCTCCAAATGGTATTTAATTAACTTCCCGGGGTGAAGAAACCCTTTTTGAGAACTCAGAGTGAGTAAATTGGCCATTTTCATGCACTTTTAACCATTCCATAAATCTTGTGTTTTGGGCCCCTGGAAGCATGAAAATCACTTTAAACATGCTAATTTTAGCTCTAACACTGATGATCCACCTACAAATGTGAACTGACGTTCAAAAATAAAACATTTGAAAACGGACCATTTTCCACATTTCTGAAGCATGGCGTAATGGGGGGGTGTTATCTCTTTTGTCGAAAATCAGCCGTTTTTGCTCGAACATTAAATGCCTCCAAATGGTATTTAATTAACTTCCCGAGCCCCTGGAAGCATGAAAATCACTTTAAACATGCTAATTTTAGCTCTAACACTGATGATCCACCTACAAATGTGAACTGACGTTCAAAAATAAAACATTTGAAAACGGACCATTTTCCACATTTCTGAAGCATGACGTAATGGGGGGTGTTATCTCTTTTGTGGAAAATCAGCCGTTTTTGCTCGAACATTAAATGCCTCCAAATGGTATTTATTTCACTTCCCGAGCCCCTGGAAGCATGAAAATCACTTTAAACATGCTAATTTTAGCTCTAACACTGATGATCCACCTACAAATGTGAACTGACGTTCAAAAATAAAACATTTGAAAACGGACCATTTTCCACATTTCTGAAGCATGACATAATGGGGGGGTGTTATCTCTTTTGTCGAAAATCAGCCGTTTTTGCTCGAACATTAAATGCCTCCAAATGGTATTTAATTAACTTCCCGGGGTGAAGAAACCCTTTTTGAGAACTCAGAGTGAGTAAATAGGCCATTTTCATGCACTTTTAACCATTCCATAAATCTTGTGTTTTGGGCCCCTGGAAGCATGAAAATCACTTTAAACATGCTAATTTTAGCTCTAACACTGATGATCCACCTACAAATGTGAACTGACGTTCAAAAATAAAACATTTGAAAACGGACCATTTTCCACATTTCTGAAGCATGACGTAATGGGGGGGTGTTATCTCTTTTGTCGAAAATCAGCCGTTTTTGCTCGAACATTAAATGCCTCCAAATGGTATTTAATTAACTTCCCGGGGTGAAGAAACCCTTTTTGAGAACTTAGAGTGAGTAAATTGGCCATTTTCATGCACTTTTAACCATTCCATAAATCTTGTGTTTTGGGCCCCTGGAAGCATGAAAATCACTTTAAACATGCTAATTTTAGCTCTAACACTGATGATCCACCTACAAATGTGAACTGACGTTCAAAAATAAAACATTTGAAAACGGACCATTTTCCACATTTCTGAAGCATGACGTAATGGGGGGGTGTTATCTCTTTTGTGGAAAATCAGCCGTTTTTGCTTGAACATTAAATGCCTCCAAATGGTATTTAATTAACTTCCCGAGCCCCTGGAAGCATGAAAATCACTTTAAACATGCTAATTTTAGCTCTAACACTGATGATCCACCTACAAATGTGAACTGACATTCAAAAATAAAACATTTGAAAACGGACCATTTTCCACATTTCTGAAGCATGACGTAATGGGGGGGTGTTATCTCTTTTGTCGAAAATCAGCCGTTTTTGCTCTAACATTAAATGCCTCCAAATGGTATTTAATTAACTTCCCGGGGTGAAGAAACCCTTTTTGAGAACTCAGAGTGAGTAAATTGGCCATTTTCATGCACTTTTAACCATTCCATAAATCTTGTGTTTTGGGCCCCTGGAAGCATGAAAATCACTTTAAACATGCTAATTTTAGCTCTAACACTGATGATCCACCTACAAATGTGAACTGACGTTCAAAAATAAAACATTTGAAAACGGACCATTTTCCACATTTCTGAAGCATGACGTAATGGGGGGTGTTATCTCTTTTGTCGAAAATCAGCCGTTTTTGCTCGAACATTAAATGCCTCCAAATGGTATTTAATTAACTTCCCGGGGTGAAGAAACCCTTTTTGAGAACTCAGAGTGAGTAAATTGGCCATTTTCATGCACTTTTAACCATTCCATAAATCTTGTGTTTTGGGCCCCTGGAAGCATGAAAATCACTTTAAACATGCTAATTTTAGCTCTAGCACTGATGATCCACCTACAAATGTGAACTGACGTTCAAAAATAAAACATTTGAAAACGGACCATTTTCCACATTTCTGAAGCATGACGTAATGGGGGGGTGTTATCTCTTTTGTCGAAAATCAGCCGTTTTTGCTCGAACATTAAATGCCTCCAAATGGTATTTAATTAACTTCCCGAGCCCCTGGAAGCATGAAAATCACTTTAAACATGCTAATTTTAGCTCTAACACTGATGATCCACCTACAAATGTGAACTGACGTTCAAAAATAAAACATTTGAAAACGGACCATTTTCCACATTTCTGAAGCATGACGTAATGGGGGGGTGTTATCTCTTTTGTCGAAAATCAGCCGTTTTTGCTCGAACATTAAATGCCTCCAAATGGTATTTAATTAACTTCCCGGGGTGAAGAAACCCTTTTTGAGAACTCAGAGTGAGTAAATTGGCCATTTTCATGCACTTTTAACCATTCCATAAATCTTGTGTTTTGGGCCCCTGGAAGCATGAAAATCACTTTAAACATGCTAATTTTAGCTCTAACACTGATGATCCACCTACAAATGTGAACTGACGTTCAAAAATAAAACATTTGAAAACGGACCATTTTCCACATTTCTGAAGCATGACGTAATGGGGGGGGGGGTGTTATCTCTTTTGTCGAAAATCAGCCGTTTTTGCTCGAACATTAAATGCCTCCAAATGGTATTTAATTAACTTTCCGAGCCCCTGGAAGCATGAAAATCACTTTAAACATGCTAATTTTAGCTCTAACACTGATGATCCACCTACAAATGTGAACTGACGTTCAAAAATAAAACATTTGAAAACGGACCATTTTCCACATTTCTGAAGCATGACGTAATGGGGGGGTGTTATCTCTTTTGTCGAAAATCAGCCGTTTTTGCTCTAACATTAAATGCCTCCAAATGGTATTTAATTAACTTCCCGGGGTGAAGAAACCCTTTTTGAGAACTCAGAGTGAGTAAATTGGCCATTTTCATGCACTTTTAACCATTCCATAAATCTTGTGTTTTGGGCCCCTGGAAGCATGAAAATCACTTTAAACATGCTAATATTAGCTCTAACACTGATGATCCACCTACAAATGTGAACTGACGTTCAAAAATAAAACATTTGAAAACGGACCATTTTCCACATTTCTGAAGCATGACGTAATGGGGGGGTGTTATCTCTTTTGTCGAAAATCAGCCGTTTTTGCTCGAACATTAAATGCCTCCAAATGGTATTTAATTAACTTCCCGAGCCCCTGGAAGCATGAAAATCACTTTAAACATGCTAATTTTAGCTCTAACACTGATGATCCACCTACAAATGTGAACTGACGTTCAAAAATAAAACATTTGAAAACGGACCATTTTCCACATTTCTGAAGCATGACGTAATGGGGGGGTGTTATCTCTTTTGTGGAAAATCAGCCGTTTTTGCTCGAACATTAAATGCCTCCAAATGGTATTTATTTCACTTCCCGAGCCCCTGGAAGCATGAAAATCACTTTAAACATGCTAATTTTAGCTCTAACACTGATGATCCACCTACAAATGTGAACTGACGTTCAAAAATAAAACATTTGAAAACGGACCATTTTCCACATTTCTGAAGCATGACGTAATGGGGGGGGGTGTTATCTCTTTTGTCGAAAATCAGCCGTTTTTGCTCGAACATTAAATGCCTCCAAATGGTATTTAATTAACTTCCCGAGCCCCTGGAAGCATGAAAATCACTTTAAACATGCTAATTTTAGCTCTAACACTGATGATCCACCTACAAATGTGAACTGACGTTCAAAAATAAAACATTTGAAAACGGACCATTTTCCACATTTCTGAAGCATGACGTAATGGGGGGGTGTTATCTCTTTTGTGGAAAATCAGCCGTTTTTGCTCGAACATTAAATGCCTCCAAATGGTATTTATTTCACTTCCCGAGCCCCTGGAAGCATGAAAATCACTTTAAACATGCTAATTTTAGCTCTAACACTGATGATCCACCTACAAATGTGAACTGACGTTCAAAAATAAAACATTTGAAAACGGACCATTTTCCACATTTCTGAAGCATGACATAATGGGGGGGTGTTATTTCTTTTGTCGAAAATCAGCCGTTTTTGCTCGAACATTAAATGCCTCCAAATGGTATTTAATTAACTTCCCGGGGTGAAGAAACCCTTTTTGAGAACTCAGAGTGAGTAAATAGGCCATTTTCATGCACTTTTAACCATTCCATAAATCTTGTGTTTTGGGCCCCTGGAAGCATGAAAATCACTTTAAACATGCTAATTTTAGCTCTAACACTGATGATCCACCTACAAATGTGAACTGACGTTCAAAAATAAAACATTTGAAAACGGACCATTTTCCACATTTCTGAAGCATGACGTAATGGGGGGGTGTTATCTCTTTTGTCGAAAATCCGCCGTTTTTGCTCGAACATTAAATGCCTCCAAATGGTATTTAATTAACTTCCCGGGGTGAAGAAACCCTTTTTGAGAACTTAGAGTGAGTAAATTGGCCATTTTCATGCACTTTTAACCATTCCATAAATCTTGTGTTTTGGGCCCCTGGAAGCATGAAAATCACTTTAAACATGCTAATTTTAGCTCTAACACTGATGATCCACCTACAAATGTGAACTGACGTTCAAAAATAAAACATTTGAAAACGGACCATTTTCCACATTTCTGAAGCATGACGTAATGGGGGGTGTTATCTCTTTTGTGGAAAATCAGCCGTTTTTGCTCGAACATTAAATGCCTCCAAATGGTATTTAATTAACTTCCCGAGCCCCTGGAAGCATGAAAATCACTTTAAACATGCTAATTTTAGCTCTAACACTGATGATCCACCTACAAATGTGAACTGACATTCAAAAATAAAACATTTGAAAACGGACCATTTTCCACATTTCTGAAGCATGACGTAATGGGGGGGGTGTTATCTCTTTTGTCGAAAATCAGCCGTTTTTGCTCGAACATTAAATGCCTCCAAATGGTATTTAATTAACTTCCCGGGGTGAAGAAACCCTTTTTGAGAACTCAGAGTGAGTAAATTGGCCATTTTCATGCACTTTTAACCATTCCATAAATCTTGTGTTTTGGGCCCCTGGAAGCATGAAAATCACTTTAAACATGCTAATTTTAGCTCTAACACTGATGATCCACCTACAAATGTGAACTGACGTTCAAAAATAAAACATTTGAAAACGGACCATTTTCCACATTTCTGAAGCATGACGTAATGGGGGGGTGTTATCTCTTTTGTGGAAAATCAGCCGTTTTTGCTCGAACATTAAATGCCTCCAAATGGTATTTAATTAACTTCCCGAGCCCCTGGAAGCATGAAAATCACTTTAAACATGCTAATTTTAGCTCTAACACTGATGATCCACCTACAAATGTGAACTGACATTCAAAAATAAAACATTTGAAAACGGACCATTTTCCACATTTCTGAAGCATGACGTAATGGGGGGGTGTTATCTCTTTTGTCGAAAATCAGCCGTTTTTGCTCTAACATTAAATGCCTCCAAATGGTATTTAATTAACTTCCCGGGGTGAAGAAACCCTTTTTGAGAACTCAGAGTGAGTAAATTGGCCATTTTCATGCACTTTTAACCATTCCATAAATCTTGTGTTTTGGGCCCCTGGAAGCATGAAAATCATTTTAAACATGCTAATTTTAGCTCTAACACTGATGATCCACCTACAAATGTGAACTGACGTTCAAAAATAAAACATTTGAAAACGGACCATTTTCCACATTTCTGAAGCATGACGTAATGGGGGGTGTTATCTCTTTTGTCGAAAATCAGCCGTTTTTGCTCGAACATTAAATGCCTCCAAATGGTATTTAATTAACTTCCCGGGGTGAAGAAACCCTTTTTGAGAACTCAGAGTGAGTAAATTGGCCATTTTCATGCACTTTTAACCATTCCATAAATCTTGTGTTTTGGGCCCCTGGAAGCATGAAAATCACTTTAAACATGCTAATTTTAGCTCTAACACTGATGATCCACCTACAAATGTGAACTGACGTTCAAAAATAAAACATTTGAAAACGGACCATTTTCCACATTTCTGAAGCATGACGTAATGGGGGGGTGTTATCTCTTTTGTGGAAAATCAGCCGTTTTTGCTCTAACATTAAATGCCTCCAAATGGTATTTAATTAACTTCCCGAGCCCCTGGAAGCATGAAAATCACTTTAAACATGCTAATTTTAGCTCTAACACTGATGATCCACCTACAAATGTGAACTGACGTTCAAAAATAAAACATTTGAAAACGGACCATTTTCCACATTTCTGAAGCATGACGTAATGGGGGGGTGTTATCTCTTTTGTCGAAAATCAGCCGTTTTTGCTCGAACATTAAATGCCTCCAAATGGTATTTAATTAACTTCCCGGGGTGAAGAAACCCTTTTTGAGAACTCAGAGTGAGTAAATTGGCCATTTTCATGCACTTTTAACCATTCCATAAATCTTGTGTTTTGGGCCCCTGGAAGCATGAAAATCACTTTAAACATGCTAATTTTAGCTCTGACACTGATGATCCACCTACAAATGTGAACTGACGTTCAAAAATAAAACATTTGAAAACGGACCATTTTCCACATTTCTGAAGCATGACGTAATGGGGGGGGGTGTTATCTCTTTTGTCGAAAATCAGCCGTTTTTGCTCGAACATTAAATGCCTCCAAATGGTATTTAATTAACTTTCCGAGCCCCTGGAAGCATGAAAATCACTTTAAACATGCTAATTTTAGCTCTAACACTGATGATCCACCTACAAATGTGAACTGACGTTCAAAAATAAAACATTTGAAAACGGACCATTTTCCACATTTCTGAAGCATGACGTAATGGGGGGGTGTTATCTCTTTTGTCGAAAATCAGCCGTTTTTGCTCTAACATTAAATGCCTCCAAATGGTATTTAATTAACTTCCCGGGGTGAAGAAACCCTTTTTGAGAACTCAGAGTGAGTAAATTGGCCATTTTCATGCACTTTTAACCATTCCATAAATCTTGTGTTTTGGGCCCCTGGAAGCATGAAAATCACTTTAAACATGCTAATTTTAGCTCTAACACTGATGATCCACCTACAAATGTGAACTGACGTTCAAAAATAAAACATTTGAAAACGGACCATTTTCCACATTTCTGAAGCATGACGTAATGGGGGGGGTGTTATCTCTTTTGTCTAAAATCAGCCGTTTTTGCTCGAACATTAAATGCCTCCAAATGGTATTTAATTAACTTCCCGAGCCCCTGGAAGCATGAAAATCACTTTAAACATGCTAATTTTAGCTCTAACACTGATGATCCACCTACAAATGTGAACTGACGTTCAAAAATAAAACATTTGAAAACGGACCATATTCCACATTTCTGAAGCATGACGTAATGGGGGGGTGTTATCTCTTTTGTGGAAAATCAGCCGTTTTTGCTCGAACATTAAATGCCTCCAAATGGTATTTATTTCACTTCCCGAGCCCCTGGAAGCATGAAAATCACTTTAAACATGCTAATTTTAGCTCTAACACTGATGATCCACCTACAAATGTGAACTGACGTTCAAAAATAAAACATTTGAAAACGGACCATTTTCCACATTTCTGAAGCATGACATAATGGGGGGGTGTTATCTCTTTTGTCGAAAATCAGCCGTTTTTGCTCGAACATTAAATGCCTCCAAATGGTATTTAATTAACTTCCCGGGGTGAAGAAACCCTTTTTGAGAACTCAGAGTGAGTAAATAGGCCATTTTCATGCACTTTTAACCATTCCATAAATCTTGTGTTTTGGGCCCCTGGAAGCATGAAAATCACTTTAAACATGCTAATTTTAGCTCTAACACTGATGATCCACCTACAAATGTGAACTGACGTTCAAAAATAAAACATTTGAAAACGGACCATTTTCCACATTTCTGAAGCATGACGTAATGGGGGGGTGTTATCTCTTTTGTCGAAAATCAGCCGTTTTTGCTCGAACATTAAATGCCTCCAAATGGTATTTAATTAACTTCCCGGGGTGAAGAAACCCTTTTTGAGAACTTAGAGTGAGTAAATTGGCCATTTTCATGCACTTTTAACCATTCCATAAATCTTGTGTTTTGGGCCCCTGGAAGCATGAAAATCACTTTAAACATGCTAATTTTAGCTCTAACACTGATGATCCACCTACAAATGTGAACTGACGTTCAAAAATAAAACATTTGAAAACGGACCATTTTCCACATTTCTGAAGCATGACGTAATGGGGGGGTGTTATCTCTTTTGTGGAAAATCAGCCGTTTTTGCTCGAACATTAAATGCCTCCAAATGGTATTTAATTAACTTCCCGAGCCCCTGGAAGCATGAAAATCACTTTAAACATGCTAATTTTAGCTCTAACACTGATGATCCACCTACAAATGTGAACTGACATTCAAAAATAAAACATTTGAAAACGGACCATTTTCCACATTTCTGAAGCATGACGTAATGGGGGGGTGTTATCTCTTTTGTCGAAAATCAGCCGTTTTTGCTCGAACATTAAATGCCTCCAAATGGTATTTAATTAACTTCCCGGGGTGAAGAAACCCTTTTTGAGAACTCAGAGTGAGTAAATTGGCCATTTTCATGCACTTTTAACCATTCCATAAATCTTGTGTTTTGGGCCCCTGGAAGCATGAAAATGACTTTAAACATGCTAATTTTAGCTCTAACACTGATGATCCACCTACAAATGTGAACTGACGTTCAAAAATAAAACATTTGAAAACGGACCATTTTCCACATTTCTGAAGCATGACGTAATGGGGGGGTGTTATCTCTTTTGTGGAAAATCAGCCGTTTTTGCTCGAACATTAAATGCCTCCAAATGGTATTTAATTAACTTCCCGAGCCCCTGGAAGCATGAAAATCACTTTAAACATGCTAATTTTAGCTCTAACACTGATGATCCACCTACAAATGTGAACTGACATTCAAAAATAAAACATTTGAAAACGGACCATTTTCCACATTTCTGAAGCATGACGTAATGGGGGGGTGTTATCTCTTTTGTCGAAAATCAGCCGTTTTTGCTCTAACATTAAATGCCTCCAAATGGTATTTAATTAACTTCCCGGGGTGAAGAAACCCTTTTTGAGAACTCAGAGTGAGTAAATTGGCCATTTTCATGCACTTTTAACCATTCCATAAATCTTGTGTTTTGGGCCCCTGGAAGCATGAAAATCACTTTAAACATGCTAATTTTAGCTCTAACACTGATGATCCACCTACAAATGTGAACTGACGTTCAAAAATAAAACATTTGAAAACGGACCATTTTCCACATTTCTGAAGCATGACGTAATGGGGGGTGTTATCTCTTTTGTCGAAAATCAGCCGTTTTTGCTCGAACATTAAATGCCTCCAAATGGTATTTAATTAACTTCCCGGGGTGAAGAAACCCTTTTTGAGAACTCAGAGTGAGTAAATTGGCCATTTTCATGCACTTTTAACCATTCCATAAATCTTGTGTTTTGGGCCCCTGGAAGCATGAAAATCACTTTAAACATGCTAATTTTAGCTCTAACACTGATGATCCACCTACAAATGTGAACTGACGTTCAAAAATAAAACATTTGAAAACGGACCATTTGCCACATTTCTGAAGCATGACGTAATGGGGGGGTGTTATCTCTTTTGTCGAAAATCAGCCGTTTTTGCTCGAACATTAAATGCCTCCAAATGGTATTTAATTAACTTCCCGAGCCCCTGGAAGCATGAAAATCACTTTAAACATGCTAATTTTAGCTCTAACACTGATGATCCACCTACATATGTGAACTGACGTTCAAAAATAAAACATTTGAAAACGGACCATTTTCCACATTTCTGAAGCATGACGTAATGGGGGGGTGTTATCTCTTTTGTGGAAAATCAGCCGTTTTTGCTCTAACATTAAATGCCTCCAAATGGTATTTAATTAACTTCCCGAGCCCCTGGAAGCATGAAAATCACTTTAAACATGCTAATTTTAGCTCTAACACTGATGATCCACCTACAAATGTGAACTGACGTTCAAAAATAAAACATTTGAAAACGGACCATTTTCCACATTTCTGAAGCATGACGTAATGGGGGGGTGTTATCTCTTTTGTCGAAAATCAGCCGTTTTTGCTCGAACATTAAATGCCTCCAAATGGTATTTAATTAACTTCCCGGGGTGAAGAAACCCTTTTTGAGAACTCAGAGTGAGTAAATTGGCCATTTTCATGCACTTTTAACCATTCCATAAATCTTGTGTTTTGGGCCCCTGGAAGCATGAAAATCACTTTAAACATGCTAATTTTAGCTCTAACACTGATGATCCACCTACAAATGTGAACTGACGTTCAAAAATAAAACATTTGAAAACGGACCATTTTCCACATTTCTGAAGCATGACGTAATGGGGGGGGGGTGTTATCTCTTTTGTCGAAAATCAGCCGTTTTTGCTCGAACATTAAATGCCTCCAAATGGTATTTAATTAACTTTCCGAGCCCCTGGAAGCATGAAAATCACTTTAAACATGCTAATTTTAGCTCTAACACTGATGATCCACCTACAAATGTGAACTGACGTTCAAAAATAAAACATTTGAAAACGGACCATTTTCCACATTTCTGAAGCATGACGTAATGGGGGGGTGTTATCTCTTTTGTCGAAAATCAGCCGTTTTTGCTCTAACATTAAATGCCTCCAAATGGTATTTAATTAACTTCCCGGGGTGAAGAAACCCTTTTTGAGAACTCAGAGTGAGTAAATTGGCCATTTTCATGCACTTTTAACCATTCCATAAATCTTGTGTTTTGGGCCCCTGGAAGCATGAAAATCACTTTAAACATGCTAATTTTAGCTCTAACACTGATGATCCACCTACAAATGTGAACTGACGTTCAAAAATAAAACATTTGAAAACGGACCATTTTCCACATTTCTGAAGCATGACGAAATGGGGGGGGTGTTATCTCTTTTGTCGAAAATCAGCCGTTTTTGCTCGAACATTAAATGCCTCCAAATGGTATTTAATTAACTTCCCGAGCCCCTGGAAGCATGAAAATCACTTTAAACATGCTAATTTTAGCTCTAACACTGATGATCCACCTACAAATGTGAACTGACGTTCAAAAATAAAACATTTGAAAACGGACCATTTTCCACATTTCTGAAGCATGACGTAATGGGGGGGGTGTTATCTCTTTTGTCGAAAATCAGCCGTTTTTGCTCGAACATTAAATGCCTCCAAATGGTATTTAATTAACTTCCCGGGGTGAAGAAACCCTTTTTGAGAACTCAGAGTGAGTAAATTGGCCATTTTCATGCACTTTTAACCATTCCATAAATCTTGTGTTTTGGGCCCCTGGAAGCATGAAAATCACTTTAAACATGCTAATTTTAGCTCTAACACTGATGATCCACCTACAAATGTGAACTGACGTTCAAAAATAAAACATTTGAAAACGGACCATTTTCCACATTTCTGAAGCATGACGTAATGGGGGGGTGTTATCTCTTTTGTCGAAAATCAGCCGTTTTTGCTCGAACATTAAATGCCTCCAAATGGTATTTAATTAACTTCCCGGGGTGAAGAAACCCTTTTTGAGAACTTAGAGTGAGTAAATTGGCCATTTTCATGCACTTTTAACCATTCCATAAATCTTGTGTTTTGGGCCCCTGGAAGCATGAAAATCACTTTAAACATGCTAATTTTAGCTCTAACACTGATGATCCACCTACAAATGTGAACTGACGTTCAAAAATAAAACATTTGAAAACGGACCATTTTCCACATTTCTGAAGCATGACGTAATGGGGGGGTGTTATCTCTTTTGTGGAAAATCAGCCGTTTTTGCTCGAACATTAAATGCCTCCAAATGGTATTTAATTAACTTCCCGAGCCCCTGGAAGCATGAAAATCACTTTAAACATGCTAATTTTAGCTCTAACACTGATGATCCACCTACAAATGTGAACTGACATTCAAAAATAAAACATTTGAAAACGGACCATTTTCCACATTTCTGAAGCATGACGTAATGGGGGGGTGTTATCTCTTTTGTCGAAAATCAGCCGTTTTTGCTCTAACATTAAATGCCTCCAAATGGTATTTAATTAACTTCCCGGGGTGAAGAAACCCTTTTTGAGAACTCAGAGTGAGTAAATTGGCCATTTTCATGCACTTTTAACCATTCCATAAATCTTGTGTTTTGGGCCCCTGGAAGCATGAAAATCACTTTAAACATGCTAATTTTAGCTCTAACACTGATGATCCACCTACAAATGTGAACTGACGTTCAAAAATAAAACATTTGAAAACGGACCATTTTCCACATTTCTGAAGCATGACGTAATGGGGGGGTGTTATCTCTTTTGTCGAAAATCAGCCGTTTTTGCTCGAACATTAAATGCCTCCAAATGGTATTTAATTAACTTCCCGGGGTGAAGAAACCCTTTTTGAGAACTTAGAGTGAGTAAATTGGCCATTTTCATGCACTTTTAACCATTCCATAAATCTTGTGTTTTGGGCCCCTGGAAGCATGAAAATCACTTTAAACATGCTAATTTTAGCTCTAACACTGATGATCCACCTACAAATGTGAACTGACGTTCAAAAATAAAACATTTGAAAACGGACCATTTTCCACATTTCTGAAGCATGACGTAATGGGGGGGTGTTATCTCTTTTGTGGAAAATCAGCCGTTTTTGCTCGAACATTAAATGCCTCCAAATGGTATTTAATTAACTTCCCGAGCCCCTGGAAGCATGAAAATCACTTTAAACATGCTAATTTTAGCTCTAACACTGATGATCCACCTACAAATGTGAACTGACATTCAAAAATAAAACATTTGAAAACGGACCATTTTCCACATTTCTGAAGCATGACGTAATGGGGGGGTGTTATCTCTTTTGTCGAAAATCAGCCGTTTTTGCTCTAACATTAAATGCCTCCAAATGGTATTTAATTAACTTCCCGGGGTGAAGAAACCCTTTTTGAGAACTCAGAGTGAGTAAATTGGCCATTTTCATGCACTTTTAACCATTCCATAAATCTTGTGTTTTGGGCCCCTGGAAGCATGAAAATCACTTTAAACATGCTAATTTTAGCTCTAACACTGATGATCCACCTACAAATGTGAACTGACGTTCAAAAATAAAACATTTGAAAACGGACCATTTTCCACATTTCTGAAGCATGACGTAATGGGGGGTGTTATCTCTTTTGTCGAAAATCAGCCGTTTTTGCTCGAACATTAAATGCCTCCAAATGGTATTTAATTAACTTCCCGGGGTGAAGAAACCCTTTTTGAGAACTCAGAGTGAGTAAATTGGCCATTTTCATGCACTTTTAACCATTCCATAAATCTTGTGTTTTGGGCCCCTGGAAGCATGAAAATCACTTTAAACATGCTAATTTTAGCTCTAACACTGATGATCCACCTACAAATGTGAACTGACGTTCAAAAATAAAACATTTGAAAACGGACCATTTGCCACATTTCTGAAGCATGACGTAATGGGGGGGTGTTATCTCTTTTGTCGAAAATCAGCCGTTTTTGCTCGAACATTAAATGCCTCCAAATGGTATTTAATTAACTTCCCGAGCCCCTGGAAGCATGAAAATCACTTTAAACATGCTAATTTTAGCTCTAACACTGATGATCCACCTACAAATGTGAACTGACGTTCAAAAATAAAACATTTGAAAACGGACCATTTTCCACATTTCTGAAGCATGACGTAATGGGGGGGTGTTATCTCTTTTGTGGAAAATCAGCCGTTTTTGCTCTAACATTAAATGCCTCCAAATGGTATTTAATTAACTTCCCGAGCCCCTGGAAGCATGAAAATCACTTTAAACATGCTAATTTTAGCTCTAACACTGATGATCCACCTACAAATGTGAACTGACGTTCAAAAATAAAACATTTGAAAACGGACCATTTTCCACATTTCTGAAGCATGACGTAATGGGGGGGTGTTATCTCTTTTGTCGAAAATCAGCCGTTTTTGCTCGAACATTAAATGCCTCCAAATGGTATTTAATTAACTTCCCGGGGTGAAGAAACCCTTTTTGAGAACTCAGAGTGAGTAAATTGGCCATTTTCATGCACTTTTAACCATTCCATAAATCTTGTGTTTTGGGCCCCTGGAAGCATGAAAATCACTTTAAACATGCTAATTTTAGCTCTAACACTGATGATCCACCTACAAATGTGAACTGACGTTCAAAAATAAAACATTTGAAAACGGACCATTTTCCACATTTCTGAAGCATGACGTAATGGGGGGGGGGTGTTATCTCTTTTGTCGAAAATCAGCCGTTTTTGCTCGAACATTAAATGCCTCCAAATGGTATTTAATTAACTTTCCGAGCCCCTGGAAGCATGAAAATCACTTTAAACATGCTAATTTTAGCTCTAACACTGATGATCCACCTACAAATGTGAACTGACGTTCAAAAATAAAACATTTGAAAACGGACCATTTTCCACATTTCTGAAGCATGACGTAATGGGGGGGTGTTATCTCTTTTGTCGAAAATCAGCCGTTTTTGCTCTAACATTAAATGCCTCCAAATGGTATTTAATTAACTTCCCGGGGTGAAGAAACCCTTTTTGAGAACTCAGAGTGAGTAAATTGGCCATTTTCATGCACTTTTAACCATTCCATAAATCTTGTGTTTTGGGCCCCTGGAAGCATGAAAATCACTTTAAACATGCTAATTTTAGCTCTAACACTGATGATCCACCTACAAATGTGAACTGACGTTCAAAAATAAAACATTTGAAAACGGACCATTTTCCACATTTCTGAAGCATGACGAAATGGGGGGGGGTGTTATCTCTTTTGTCGAAAATCAGCCGTTTTTGCTCGAACATTAAATGCCTCCAAATGGTATTTAATTAACTTCCCGAGCCCCTGGAAGCATGAAAATCACTTTAAACATGCTAATTTTAGCTCTAACACTGATGATCCACCTACAAATGTGAACTGACGTTCAAAAATAAAACATTTGAAAACGGACCATTTTCCACATTTCTGAAGCATGACGTAATGGGGGGGGTGTTATCTCTTTTGTCGAAAATCAGCCGTTTTTGCTCGAACATTAAATGCCTCCAAATGGTATTTAATTAACTTCCCGGGGTGAAGAAACCCTTTTTGAGAACTCAGAGTGAGTAAATTGGCCATTTTCATGCACTTTTAACCATTCCATAAATCTTGTGTTTTGGGCCCCTGGAAGCATGAAAATCACTTTAAACATGCTAATTTTAGCTCTAACACTGATGATCCACCTACAAATGTGAACTGACGTTCAAAAATAAAACATTTGAAAACGGACCATTTTCCACATTTCTGAAGCATGACGTAATGGGGGGGTGTTATCTCTTTTGTCGAAAATCAGCCGTTTTTGCTCGAACATTAAATGCCTCCAAATGGTATTTAATTAACTTCCCGGGGTGAAGAAACCCTTTTTGAGAACTTAGAGTGAGTAAATTGGCCATTTTCATGCACTTTTAACCATTCCATAAATCTTGTGTTTTGGGCCCCTGGAAGCATGAAAATCACTTTAAACATGCTAATTTTAGCTCTAACACTGATGATCCACCTACAAATGTGAACTGACGTTCAAAAATAAAACATTTGAAAACGGACCATTTTCCACATTTCTGAAGCATGACGTAATGGGGGGGTGTTATCTCTTTTGTGGAAAATCAGCCGTTTTTGCTCGAACATTAAATGCCTCCAAATGGTATTTAATTAACTTCCCGAGCCCCTGGAAGCATGAAAATCACTTTAAACATGCTAATTTTAGCTCTAACACTGATGATCCACCTACAAATGTGAACTGACATTCAAAAATAAAACATTTGAAAACGGACCATTTTCCACATTTCTGAAGCATGACGTAATGGGGGGGTGTTATCTCTTTTGTCGAAAATCAGCCGTTTTTGCTCTAACATTAAATGCCTCCAAATGGTATTTAATTAACTTCCCGGGGTGAAGAAACCCTTTTTGAGAACTCAGAGTGAGTAAATTGGCCATTTTCATGCACTTTTAACCATTCCATAAATCTTGTGTTTTGGGCCCCTGGAAGCATGAAAATCACTTTAAACATGCTAATTTTAGCTCTAACACTGATGATCCACCTACAAATGTGAACTGACGTTCAAAAATAAAACATTTGAAAACGGACCATTTTCCACATTTCTGAAGCATGACGTAATGGGGGGGTGTTATCTCTTTTGTCGAAAATCAGCCGTTTTTGCTCGAACATTAAATGCCTCCAAATGGTATTTAATTAACTTCCCGGGGTGAAGAAACCCTTTTTGAGAACTTAGAGTGAGTAAATTGGCCATTTTCATGCACTTTTAACCATTCCATAAATCTTGTGTTTTGGGCCCCTGGAAGCATGAAAATCACTTTAAACATGCTAATTTTAGCTCTAACACTGATGATCCACCTACAAATGTGAACTGACGTTCAAAAATAAAACATTTGAAAACGGACCATTTTCCACATTTCTGAAGCATGACGTAATGGGGGGGTGTTATCTCTTTTGTGGAAAATCAGCCGTTTTTGCTCGAACATTAAATGCCTCCAAATGGTATTTAATTAACTTCCCGAGCCCCTGGAAGCATGAAAATCACTTTAAACATGCTAATTTTAGCTCTAACACTGACGATCCACCTACAAATGTGAACTGACATTCAAAAATAAAACATTTGAAAACGGACCATTTTCCACATTTCTGAAGCATGACGTAATGGGGGGGTGTTATCTCTTTTGTCGAAAATCAGCCGTTTTTGCTCTAACATTAAATGCCTCCAAATGGTATTTAATTAACTTCCCGGGGTGAAGAAACCCTTTTTGAGAACTCAGAGTGAGTAAATTGGCCATTTTCATGCACTTTTAACCATTCCATAAATCTTGTGTTTTGGGCCCCTGGAAGCATGAAAATCACTTTAAACATGCTAATTTTAGCTCTAACACTGATGATCCACCTACAAATGTGAACTGACGTTCAAAAATAAAACATTTGAAAACGGACCATTTTCCACATTTCTGAAGCATGACGTAATGGGGGGTGTTATCTCTTTTGTCGAAAATCAGCCGTTTTTGCTCGAACATTAAATGCCTCCAAATGGTATTTAATTAACTTCCCGGGGTGAAGAAACCCTTTTTGAGAACTCAGAGTGAGTAAATTGGCCATTTTCATGCACTTTTAACCATTCCATAAATCTTGTGTTTTGGGCCCCTGGAAGCATGAAAATCACTTTAAACATGCTAATTTTAGCTCTAACACTGATGATCCACCTACAAATGTGAACTGACGTTCAAAAATAAAACATTTGAAAACGGACCATTTGCCACATTTCTGAAGCATGACGTAATGGGGGGGTGTTATCTCTTTTGTCGAAAATCAGCCGTTTTTGCTCGAACATTAAATGCCTCCAAATGGTATTTAATTAACTTCCCGAGCCCCTGGAAGCATGAAAATCACTTTAAACATGCTAATTTTAGCTCTAACACTGATGATCCACCTACAAATGTGAACTGACGTTCAAAAATAAAACATTTGAAAACGGACCATTTTCCACATTTCTGAAGCATGACGTAATGGGGGGGTGTTATCTCTTTTGTGGAAAATCAGCCGTTTTTGCTCTAACATTAAATGCCTCCAAATGGTATTTAATTAACTTCCCGAGCCCCTGGAAGCATGAAAATCACTTTAAACATGCTAATTTTAGCTCTAACACTGATGATCCACCTACAAATGTGAACTGACGTTCAAAAATAAAACATTTGAAAACGGACCATTTTCCACATTTCTGAAGCATGACGTAATGGGGGGGTGTTATCTCTTTTGTCGAAAATCAGCCGTTTTTGCTCGAACATTAAATGCCTCCAAATGGTATTTAATTAACTTCCCGGGGTGAAGAAACCCTTTTTGAGAACTCAGAGTGAGTAAATTGGCCATTTTCATGCACTTTTAACCATTCCATAAATCTTGTGTTTTGGGCCCCTGGAAGCATGAAAATCACTTTAAACATGCTAATTTTAGCTCTAACACTGATGATCCACCTACAAATGTGAACTGACGTTCAAAAATAAAACATTTGAAAACGGACCATTTTCCACATTTCTGAAGCATGACGAAATGGGGGGGGTGTTATCTCTTTTGTCAAAAATCAGCCGTTTTTGCTCGAACATTAAATGCCTCCAAATGGTATTTAATTAACTTCCCGAGCCCCTGGAAGCATGAAAATCACTTTAAACATGCTAATTTTAGCTCTAACACTGATGATCCACCTACAAATGTGAACTGACGTTCAAAAATAAAACATTTGAAAACGGACCATTTTCCACATTTCTGAAGCATGACGTAATGGGGGGGGTGTTATCTCTTTTGTCGAAAATCAGCCGTTTTTGCTCGAACATTAAATGCCTCCAAATGGTATTTAATTAACTTCCCGGGGTGAAGAAACCCTTTTTGAGAACTCAGAGTGAGTAAATTGGCCATTTTCATGCACTTTTAACCATTCCATAAATCTTGTGTTTTGGGCCCCTGGAAGCATGAAAATCACTTTAAACATGCTAATTTTAGCTCTAACACTGATGATCCACCTACAAATGTGAACTGACGTTCAAAAATAAAACATTTGAAAACGGACCATTTTCCACATTTCTGAAGCATGACGTAATGGGGGGGTGTTATCTCTTTTGTCGAAAATCAGCCGTTCTTGCTCGAACATTAAATGCCTCCAAATGGTATTTAATTAACTTCCCGGGGTGAAGAAACCCTTTTTGAGAACTTAGAGTGAGTAAATTGGCCATTTTCATGCACTTTTAACCATTCCATAAATCTTGTGTTTTGGGCCCCTGGAAGCATGAAAATCACTTTAAACATGCTAATTTTAGCTCTAACACTGATGATCCACCTACAAATGTGAACTGACGTTCAAAAATAAAACATTTGAAAACGGACCATTTTCCACATTTCTGAAGCATGACGTAATGGGGGGGTGTTATCTCTTTTGTCGAAAATCAGCCGTTTTTGCTCGAACATTAAATGCCTCCAAATGGTATTTAATTAACTTCCCGAGCCCCTGGAAGCATGAAAATCACTTTAAACATGCTAATTTTAGCTCTAACACTGATGATCCACCTACAAATGTGAACTGACATTCAAAAATAAAACATTTGAAAACGGACCATTTTCCACATTTCTGAAGCATGACGTAATGGGGGGGTGTTATCTCTTTTGTCGAAAATCAGCCGTTTTTGCTCTAACATTAAATGCCTCCAAATGGTATTTAATTAACTTCCCGGGGTGAAGAAACCCTTTTTGAGAACTCAGAGTGAGTAAATTGGCCATTTTCATGCACTTTTAACCATTCCATAAATCTTGTGTTTTGGGCCCCTGGAAGCATGAAAATCACTTTAAACATGCTAATTTTAGCTCTAACACTGATGATCCACCTACAAATGTGAACTGACGTTCAAAAATAAAACATTTGAAAACGGACCATTTTCCACATTTTTGAAGCATGACGTAATGGGGGGGTGTTATCTCTTTTGTCGAAAATCAGCCGTTTTTGCTCGAACATTAAATGCCTCCAAATGGTATTTAATTAACTTCCCGGGGTGAAGAAACCCTTTTTGAGAACTTAGAGTGAGTAAATTGGCCATTTTCATGCACTTTTAACCATTCCATAAATCTTGTGTTTTGGGCCCCTGGAAGCATGAAAATCACTTTAAACATGCTAATTTTAGCTCTAACACTGATGATCCACCTACAAATGTGAACTGACGTTCAAAAATAAAACATTTGAAAACGGACCATTTTCCACATTTCTGAAGCATGACGTAATGGGGGGGTGTTATCTCTTTTGTGGAAAATCAGCCGTTTTTGCTCGAACATTAAATGCCTCCAAATGGTATTTAATTAACTTCCCGAGCCCCTGGAAGCATGAAAATCACTTTAAACATGCTAATTTTAGCTCTAACACTGATGATCCACCTACAAATGTGAACTGACATTCAAAAATAAAACATTTGAAAACGGACCATTTTCCACATTTCTGAAGCATGACGTAATGGGGGGGTGTTATCTCTTTTGTCGAAAATCAGCCGTTTTTGCTCTAACATTAAATGCCTCCAAATGGTATTTAATTAACTTCCCGGGGTGAAGAAACCCTTTTTGAGAACTCAGAGTGAGTAAATTGGCCATTTTCATGCACTTTTAACCATTCCATAAATCTTGTGTTTTGGGCCCCTGGAAGCATGAAAATCACTTTAAACATGCTAATTTTAGCTCTAACACTGATGATCCACCTACAAATGTGAACTGACGTTCAAAAATAAAACATTTGAAAACGGACCATTTTCCACATTTCTGAAGCATGACGTAATGGGGGGGTGTTATCTCTTTTGTCGAAAATCAGCCGTTTTTGCTCGAACATTAAATGCCTCCAAATGGTATTTAATTAACTTCCCGGGGTGAAGAAACCCTTTTTGAGAACTTAGAGTGAGTAAATTGGCCATTTTCATGCACTTTTAACCATTCCATAAATCTTGTGTTTTGGGCCCCTGGAAGCATGAAAATCACTTTAAACATGCTAATTTTAGCTCTAACACTGATGATCCACCTACAAATGTGAACTGACGTTCAAAAATAAAACATTTGAAAACGGACCATTTTCCACATTTCTGAAGCATGACGTAATGGGGGGGTGTTATCTCTTTTGTGGAAAATCAGCCGTTTTTGCTCTAACATTAAATGCCTCCAAATGGTATTTAATTAACTTCCCGAGCCCCTGGAAGCATGAAAATCACTTTAAACATGCTAATTTTAGCTCTAACACTGATGATCCACCTACAAATGTGAACTGACGTTCAAAAATAAAACATTTGAAAACGGACCATTTTCCACATTTCTGAAGCATGACGTAATGGGGGGGTGTTATCTCTTTTGTCGAAAATCAGCCGTTTTTGCTCGAACATTAAATGCCTCCAAATGGTATTTAATTAACTTCCCGGGGTGAAGAAACCCTTTTTGAGAACTCAGAGTGAGTAAATTGGCCATTTTCATGCACTTTTAACCATTCCATAAATCTTGTGTTTTGGGCCCCTGGAAGCATGAAAATCACTTTAAACATGCTAATTTTAGCTCTAACACTGATGATCCACCTACAAATGTGAACTGACGTTCAAAAATAAAACATTTGAAAACGGACCATTTTCCACATTTCTGAAGCATGACGTAATGGGGGGGGGTGTTATCTCTTTTGTCGAAAATCAGCCGTTTTTGCTCGAACATTAAATGCCTCCAAATGGTATTTAATTAACTTCCCGAGCCCCTGGAAGCATGAAAATCACTTTAAACATGCTAATTTTAGCTCTAACACTGATGATCCACCTACAAATGTGAACTGACGTTCAAAAATAAAACATTTGAAAACGGACCATTTTCCACATTTCTGAAGCATGACGTAATGGGGGGGGTGTTATCTCTTTTGTCGAAAATCAGCCGTTTTTGCTCGAACATTAAATGCCTCCAAATGGTATTTAATTAACTTCCCGGGGTGAAGAAACCCTTTTTGAGAACTCAGAGTGAGTAAATTGGCCATTTTCATGCACTTTTAACCATTCCATAAATCTTGTGTTTTGGGCCCCTGGAAGCATGAAAATCACTTTAAACATGCTAATTTTAGCTCTAACACTGATGATCCACCTACAAATGTGAACTGACGTTCAAAAATAAAACATTTGAAAACGGACCATTTTCCACATTTCTGAAGCATGACGTAATGGGGGGTGTTATCTCTTTTGTCGAAAATCAGCCGTTTTTGCTCGAACATTAAATGCCTCCAAATGGTATTTAATTAACTTCCCGGGGTGAAGAAACCCTTTTTGAGAACTTAGAGTGAGTAAATTGGCCATTTTCATGCACTTTTAACCATTCCATAAATCTTGTGTTTTGGGCCCCTGGAAGCATGAAAATCACTTTAAACATGCTAATTTTAGCTCTAACACTGATGATCCACCTACAAATGTGAACTGACGTTCAAAAATAAAACATTTGAAAACGGACCATTTTCCACATTTCTGAAGCATGACGTAATGGGGGGGTGTTATCTCTTTTGTGGAAAATCAGCCGTTTTTGCTCGAACATTAAATGCCTCCAAATGGTATTTAATTAACTTCCCGAGCCCCTGGAAGCATGAAAATCACTTTAAACATGCTAATTTTAGCTCTAACACTGATGATCCACCTACAAATGTGAACTGACATTCAAAAATAAAACATTTGAAAACGGACCATTTTCCACATTTCTGAAGCATGACGTAATGGGGGGGTGTTATCTCTTTTGTCGAAAATCAGCCGTTTTTGCTCTAACATTAAATGCCTCCAAATGGTATTTAATTAACTTCCCGGGGTGAAGAAACCCTTTTTGAGAACTCAGAGTGAGTAAATTGGCCATTTTCATGCACTTTTAACCATTCCATAAATCTTGTGTTTTGGGCCCCTGGAAGCATGAAAATCACTTTAAACATGCTAATTTTAGCTCTAACACTGATGATCCACCTACAAATGTGAACTGACATTCAAAAATAAAACATTTGAAAACGGACCATTTTCCACATTTCTGAAGCATGACGTAATGGGGGGGTGTTATCTCTTTTGTCGAAAATCAGCCGTTTTTGCTCGAACATTAAATGCCTCCAAATGGTATTTAATTAACTTCCCGGGGTGAAGAAACCCTTTTTGAGAACTTAGAGTGAGTAAATTGGCCATTTTCATGCACTTTTAACCATTCCATAAATCTTGTGTTTTGGGCCCCTGGAAGCATGAAAATCACTTTAAACATGCTAATTTTAGCTCTAACACTGATGATCCACCTACAAATGTGAACTGACGTTCAAAAATAAAACATTTGAAAACGGACCATTTTCCACATTTCTGAAGCATGACGTAATGGGGGGGTGTTATCTCTTTTGTGGAAAATCAGCCGTTTTTGCTCGAACATTAAATGCCTCCAAATGGTATTTAATTAACTTCCCGAGCCCCTGGAAGCATGAAAATCACTTTAAACATGCTAATTTTAGCTCTAACACTGATGATCCACCTACAAATGTGAACTGACATTCAAAAATAAAACATTTGAAAACGGACCATTTTCCACATTTCTGAAGCATGACGTAATGGGGGGGTGTTATCTCTTTTGTCGAAAATCAGCCGTTTTTGCTCTAACATTAAATGCCTCCAAATGGTATTTAATTAACTTCCCGGGGTGAAGAAACCCTTTTTGAGAACTCAGAGTGAGTAAATTGGCCATTTTCATGCACTTTTAACCATTCCATAAATCTTGTGTTTTGGGCCCCTGGAAGCATGAAAATCACTTTAAACATGCTAATTTTAGCTCTAACACTGATGATCCACCTACAAATGTGAACTGACGTTCAAAAATAAAACATTTGAAAACGGACCATTTTCCACATTTCTGAAGCATGACGTAATGGGGGGGTGTTATCTCTTTTGTCGAAAATCAGCCGTTTTTGCTCGAACATTAAATGCCTCCAAATGGTATTTAATTAACTTCCCGGGGTGAAGAAACCCTTTTTGAGAACTCAGAGTGAGTAAATTGGCCATTTTCATGCACTTTTAACCATTCCATAAATCTTGTGTTTTGGGCCCCTGGAAGCATGAAAATCACTTTAAACATGCTAATTTTAGCTCTAACACTGATGATCCACCTACAAATGTGAACTGACGTTCAAAAATAAAACATTTGAAAACGGACCATTTGCCACATTTCTGAAGCATGACGTAATGGGGGGGTGTTATCTCTTTTGTCGAAAATCAGCCGTTTTTGCTCGAACATTAAATGCCTCCAAATGGTATTTAATTAACTTCCCGAGCCCCTGGAAGCATGAAAATCACTTTAAACATGCTAATTTTAGCTCTAACACTGATGATCCACCTACAAATGTGAACTGACGTTCAAAAATAAAACATTTGAAAACGGACCATTTTCCACATTTCTGAAGCATGACGTAATGGGGGGGTGTTATCTCTTTTGTGGAAAATCAGCCGTTTTTGCTCTAACATTAAATGCCTCCAAATGGTATTTAATTAACTTCCCGAGCCCCTGGAAGCATGAAAATCACTTTAAACATGCTAATTTTAGCTCTAACACTGATGATCCACCTACAAATGTGAACTGACGTTCAAAAATAAAACATTTGAAAACGGACCATTTTCCACATTTCTGAAGCATGACGTAATGGGGGGGTGTTATCTCTTTTGTCGAAAATCAGCCGTTTTTGCTCGAACATTAAATGCCTCCAAATGGTATTTAATTAACTTCCCGGGGTGAAGAAACCCTTTTTGAGAACTCAGAGTGAGTAAATTGGCCATTTTCATGCACTTTTAACCATTCCATAAATCTTGTGTTTTGGGCCCCTGGAAGCATGAAAATCACTTTAAACATGCTAATTTTAGCTCTAACACTGATGATCCACCTACAAATGTGAACTGACGTTCAAAAATAAAACATTTGAAAACGGACCATTTTCCACATTTCTGAAGCATGACGAAATGGGGGGGGTGTTATCTCTTTTGTCAAAAATCAGCCGTTTTTGCTCGAACATTAAATGCCTCCAAATGGTATTTAATTAACTTCCCGAGCCCCTGGAAGCATGAAAATCACTTTAAACATGCTAATTTTAGCTCTAACACTGATGATCCACCTACAAATGTGAACTGACGTTCAAAAATAAAACATTTGAAAACGGACCATTTTCCACATTTCTGAAGCATGACGTAATGGGGGGGGTGTTATCTCTTTTGTCGAAAATCAGCCGTTTTTGCTCGAACATTAAATGCCTCCAAATGGTATTTAATTAACTTCCCGGGGTGAAGAAACCCTTTTTGAGAACTCAGAGTGAGTAAATTGGCCATTTTCATGCACTTTTAACCATTCCATAAATCTTGTGTTTTGGGCCCCTGGAAGCATGAAAATCACTTTAAACATGCTAATTTTAGCTCTAACACTGATGATCCACCTACAAATGTGAACTGACGTTCAAAAATAAAACATTTGAAAACGGACCATTTTCCACATTTCTGAAGCATGACGTAATGGGGGGGTGTTATCTCTTTTGTCAAAAATCAGCCGTTCTTGCTCGAACATTAAATGCCTCCAAATGGTATTTAATTAACTTCCCGGGGTGAAGAAACCCTTTTTGAGAACTTAGAGTGAGTAAATTGGCCATTTTCATGCACTTTTAACCATTCCATAAATCTTGTGTTTTGGGCCCCTGGAAGCATGAAAATCACTTTAAACATGCTAATTTTAGCTCTAACACTGATGATCCACCTACAAATGTGAACTGACGTTCAAAAATAAAACATTTGAAAACGGACCATTTTCCACATTTCTGAAGCATGACGTAATGGGGGGGTGTTATCTCTTTTGTGGAAAATCAGCCGTTTTTGCTCGAACATTAAATGCCTCCAAATGGTATTTAATTAACTTCCCGAGCCCCTGGAAGCATGAAAATCACTTTAAACATGCTAATTTTAGCTCTAACACTGATGATCCACCTACAAATGTGAACTGACATTCAAAAATAAAACATTTGAAAACGGACCATTTTCCACATTTCTGAAGCATGACGTAATGGGGGGGTGTTATCTCTTTTGTCGAAAATCAGCCGTTTTTGCTCTAACATTAAATGCCTCCAAATGGTATTTAATTAACTTCCCGGGGTGAAGAAACCCATTTTGAGAACTCAGAGTGAGTAAATTGGCCATTTTCATGCACTTTTAACCATTCCATAAATCTTGTGTTTTGGGCCCCTGGAAGCATGAAAATCACTTTAAACATGCTAATTTTAGCTCTAACACTGATGATCCACCTACAAATGTGAACTGACGTTCAAAAATAAAACATTTGAAAACGGACCATTTTCCACATTTTTGAAGCATGACGTAATGGGGGGGTGTTATCTCTTTTGTCGAAAATCAGCCGTTTTTGCTCGAACATTAAATGCCTCCAAATGGTATTTAATTAACTTCCCGGGGTGAAGAAACCCTTTTTGAGAACTTAGAGTGAGTAAATTGGCCATTTTCATGCACTTTTAACCATTCCATAAATCTTGTGTTTTGGGCCCCTGGAAGCATGAAAATCACTTTAAACATGCTAATTTTAGCTCTAACACTGATGATCCACCTACAAATGTGAACTGACGTTCAAAAATAAAACATTTGAAAACGGACCATTTTCCACATTTCTGAAGCATGACGTAATGGGGGGGTGTTATCTCTTTTGTGGAAAATCAGCCGTTTTTGCTCGAACATTAAATGCCTCCAAATGGTATTTAATTAACTTCCCGAGCCCCTGGAAGCATGAAAATCACTTTAAACATGCTAATTTTAGCTCTAACACTGATGATCCACCTACAAATGTGAACTGACATTCAAAAATAAAACATTTGAAAACGGACCATTTTCCACATTTCTGAAGCATGACGTAATGGGGGGGTGTTATCTCTTTTGTCGAAAATCAGCCGTTTTTGCTCTAACATTAAATGCCTCCAAATGGTATTTAATTAACTTCCCGGGGTGAAGAAACCCTTTTTGAGAACTCAGAGTGAGTAAATTGGCCATTTTCATGCACTTTTAACCATTCCATAAATCTTGTGTTTTGGGCCCCTGGAAGCATGAAAATCACTTTAAACATGCTAATTTTAGCTCTAACACTGATGATCCACCTACAAATGTGAACTGACGTTCAAAAATAAAACATTTGAAAACGGACCATTTTCCACATTTCTGAAGCATGACGTAATGGGGGGGTGTTATCTCTTTTGTCGAAAATCAGCCGTTTTTGCTCGAACATTAAATGCCTCCAAATGGTATTTAATTAACTTCCCGGGGTGAAGAAACCCTTTTTGAGAACTTAGAGTGAGTAAATTGGCCATTTTCATGCACTTTTAACCATTCCATAAATCTTGTGTTTTGGGCCCCTGGAAGCATGAAAATCACTTTAAACATGCTAATTTTAGCTCTAACACTGATGATCCACCTACAAATGTGAACTGACGTTCAAAAATAAAACATTTGAAAACGGACCATTTTCCACATTTCTGAAGCATGACGTAATGGGGGGGTGTTATCTCTTTTGTGGAAAATCAGCCGTTTTTGCTCGAACATTAAATGCCTCCAAATGGTATTTAATTAACTTCCCGAGCCCCTGGAAGCATGAAAATCACTTTAAACATGCTAATTTTAGCTCTAACACTGATGATCCACCTACAAATGTGAACTGACATTCAAAAATAAAACATTTGAAAACGGACCATTTTCCACATTTCTGAAGCATGACGTAATGGGGGGGTGTTATCTCTTTTGTCGAAAATCAGCCGTTTTTGCTCTAACATTAAATGCCTCCAAATGGTATTTAATTAACTTCCCGGGGTGAAGAAACCCTTTTTGAGAACTCAGAGTGAGTAAATTGGCCATTTTCATGCACTTTTAACCATTCCATAAATCTTGTGTTTTGGGCCCCTGGAAGCATGAAAATCACTTTAAACATGCTAATTTTAGCTCTAACACTGATGATCCACCTACAAATGTGAACTGACGTTCAAAAATAAAACATTTGAAAACGGACCATTTTCCACATTTTTGAAGCATGACGTAATGGGGGGGTGTTATCTCTTTTGTCGAAAATCAGCCATTTTTGCTCGAACATTAAATGCCTCCAAATGGTATTTAATTAACTTCCCGGGGTGAAGAAACCCTTTTTGAGAACTCAGAGTGAGTAAATTGGCCATTTTCATGCACTTTTAACCATTCCATAAATCTTGTGTTTTGGGCCCCTGGAAGCATGAAAATCACTTTAAACATGCTAATTTTAGCTCTAACACTGATGATCCACCTACAAATGTGAACTGACGTTCAAAAATAAAACATTTGAAAACGGACCATTTTCCACATTTTTGAAGCATGACGTAATGGGGGGGTGTTATCTCTTTTGTCGAAAATCAGCCGTTTTTGCTCGAACATTAAATGCCTCCAAATGGTATTTAATTAACTTCCCGGGGTGAAGAAACCCTTTTTGAGAACTTAGAGTGAGTAAATTGGCCATTTTCATGCACTTTTAACCATTCCATAAATCTTGTGTTTTGGGCCCCTGGAAGCATGAAAATCACTTTAAACATGCTAATTTTAGCTCTAACACTGATGATCCACCTACAAATGTGAACTGACGTTCAAAAATAAAACATTTGAAAACGGACCATTTTCCACATTTCTGAAGCATGACGTAATGGGGGGGTGTTATCTCTTTTGTGGAAAATCAGCCGTTTTTGCTCGAACATTAAATGCCTCCAAATGGTATTTAATTAACTTCCCGAGCCCCTGGAAGCATGAAAATCACTTTAAACATGCTAATTTTAGCTCTAACACTGATGATCCACCTACAAATGTGAACTGACATTCAAAAATAAAACATTTGAAAACGGACCATTTTCCACATTTCTGAAGCATGACGTAATGGGGGGGTGTTATCTCTTTTGTCGAAAATCAGCCGTTTTTGCTCTAACATTAAATGCCTCCAAATGGTATTTAATTAACTTCCCGGGGTGAAGAAACCCTTTTTGAGAACTCAGAGTGAGTAAATTGGCCATTTTCATGCACTTTTAACCATTCCATAAATCTTGTGTTTTGGGCCCCTGGAAGCATGAAAATCACTTTAAACATGCTAATTTTAGCTCTAACACTGATGATCCACCTACAAATGTGAACTGACGTTCAAAAATAAAACATTTGAAAACGGACCATTTTCCACATTTCTGAAGCATGACGTAATGGGGGGGTGTTATCTCTTTTGTCGAAAATCAGCCGTTTTTGCTCGAACATTAAATGCCTCCAAATGGTATTTAATTAACTTCCCGGGGTGAAGAAACCCTTTTTGAGAACTTAGAGTGAGTAAATTGGCCATTTTCATGCACTTTTAACCATTCCATAAATCTTGTGTTTTGGGCCCCTGGAAGCATGAAAATCACTTTAAACATGCTAATTTTAGCTCTAACACTGATGATCCACCTACAAATGTGAACTGACGTTCAAAAATAAAACATTTGAAAACGGACCATTTTCCACATTTCTGAAGCATGACGTAATGGGGGGGTGTTATCTCTTTTGTGGAAAATCAGCCGTTTTTGCTCGAACATTAAATGCCTCCAAATGGTATTTAATTAACTTCCCGAGCCCCTGGAAGCATGAAAATCACTTTAAACATGCTAATTTTAGCTCTAACACTGATGATCCACCTACAAATGTGAACTGACATTCAAAAATAAAACATTTGAAAACGGACCATTTTCCACATTTCTGAAGCATGACGTAATGGGGGGGTGTTATCTCTTTTGTCGAAAATCAGCCGTTTTTGCTCTAACATTAAATGCCTCCAAATGGTATTTAATTAACTTCCCGGGGTGAAGAAACCCTTTTTGAGAACTCAGAGTGAGTAAATTGGCCATTTTCATGCACTTTTAACCATTCCATAAATCTTGTGTTTTGGGCCCCTGGAAGCATGAAAATCACTTTAAACATGCTAATTTTAGCTCTAACACTGATGATCCACCTACAAATGTGAACTGACGTTCAAAAATAAAACATTTGAAAACGGACCATTTTCCACATTTTTGAAGCATGACGTAATGGGGGGGTGTTATCTCTTTTGTCGAAAATCAGCCGTTTTTGCTCGAACATTAAATGCCTCCAAATGGTATTTAATTAACTTCCCGGGGTGAAGAAACCCTTTTTGAGAACTTAGAGTGAGTAAATTGGCCATTTTCATGCACTTTTAACCATTCCATAAATCTTGTGTTTTGGGCCCCTGGAAGCATGAAAATCACTTTAAACATGCTAATTTTAGTTCTAACACTGATGATCCACCTACAAATGTGAACTGACGTTCAAAAATAAAACATTTGAAAACGGACCATTTTCCACATTTCTGAAGCATGACGTAATGGGGGGGTGTTATCTCTTTTGTGGAAAATCAGCCGTTTTTGCTCGAACATTAAATGCCTCCAAATGGTATTTAATTAACTTCCCGAGCCCCTGGAAGCATGAAAATCACTTTAAACATGCTAATTTTAGCTCTAACACTGATGATCCACCTACAAATGTGAACTGACATTCAAAAATAAAACATTTGAAAACGGACCATTTTCCACATTTCTGAAGCATGACGTAATGGGGGGGTGTTATCTCTTTTGTCGAAAATCAGCCGTTTTTGCTCTAACATTAAATGCCTCCAAATGGTATTTAATTAACTTCCCGGGGTGAAGAAACCCTTTTTGAGAACTCAGAGTGAGTAAATTGGCCATTTTCATGCACTTTTAACCATTCCATAAATCTTGTGTTTTGGGCCCCTGGAAGCATGAAAATCACTTTAAACATGCTAATTTTAGCTCTAACACTGATGATCCACCTACAAATGTGAACTGACGTTCAAAAATAAAACATTTGAAAACGGACCATTTTCCACATTTCTGAAGCATGACGTAATGGGGGGGTGTTATCTCTTTTGTGGAAAATCAGCCGTTTTTGCTCGAACATTAAATGCCTCCAAATGGTATTTAATTAACTTCCCGAGCCCCTGGAAGCATGAAAATCACTTTAAACATGCTAATTTTAGCTCTAACACTGATGATCCACCTACAAATGTGAACTGACATTCAAAAATAAAACATTTGAATACGGACCATTTTCCACATTTCTGAAGCATGACGTAATGGGGGGGTGTTATCTCTTTTGTCGAAAATCAGCCGTTTTTGCTCTAACATTAAATGCCTCCAAATGGTATTTAATTAACTTCCCGGGGTGAAGAAACCCTTTTTGAGAACTCAGAGTGAGTAAATTGGCCATTTTCATGCACTTTTAACCATTCCATAAATCTTGTGTTTTGGGCCCCTGGAAGCATGAAAATCACTTTAAACATGCTAATTTTAGCTCTAACACTGATGATCCACCTACAAATGTGAACTGACGTTCAAAAATAAAACATTTGAAAACGGACCATTTTCCACATTTCTGAAGCATGACGTAATGGGGGGTGTTATCTCTTTTGTCGAAAATCAGCCGTTTTTGCTCGAACATTAAATGCCTCCAAATGGTATTTAATTAACTTCCCGGGGTGAAGAAACCCTTTTTGAGAACTCAGAGTGAGTAAATTGGCCATTTTCATGCACTTTTAACCATTCCATAAATCTTGTGTTTTGGGCCCCTGGAAGCATGAAAATCACTTTAAACATGCTAATTTTAGCTCTAACACTGATGATCCACCTACAAATGTGAACTGACGTTCAAAAATAAAACATTTGAAAACGGACCATTTGCCACATTTCTGAAGCATGACGTAATGGGGGGGTGTTATCTCTTTTGTCGAAAATCAGCCGTTTTTGCTCGAACATTAAATGCCTCCAAATGGTATTTAATTAACTTCCCGAGCCCCTGGAAGCATGAAAATCACTTTAAACATGCTAATTTTAGCTCTAACACTGATGATCCACCTACAAATGTGAACTGACGTTCAAAAATAAAACATTTGAAAACGGACCATTTTCCACATTTCTGAAGCATGACGTAATGGGGGGGTGTTATCTCTTTTGTGGAAAATCAGCTGTTTTTGCTCTAACATTAAATGCCTCCAAATGGTATTTAATTAACTTCCCGAGCCCCTGGAAGCATGAAAATCACTTTAAACATGCTAATTTTAGCTCTAACACTGATGATCCACCTACAAATGTGAACTGACGTTCAAAAATAAAACATTTGAAAACGGACCATTTTCCACATTTCTGAAGCATGACGTAATGGGGGGGTGTTATCTCTTTTGTCGAAAATCAGCCGTTTTTGCTCGAACATTAAATGCCTCCAAATGGTATTTAATTAACTTCCCGGGGTGAAGAAACCCTTTTTGAGAACTCAGAGTGAGTAAATTGGCCATTTTCATGCACTTTTAACCATTCCATAAATCTTGTGTTTTGGGCCCCTGGAAGCATGAAAATCACTTTAAACATGCTAATTTTAGCTCTAACACTGATGATCCACCTACAAATGTGAACTGACGTTCAAAAATAAAACATTTGAAAACGGACCATTTTCCACATTTCTGAAGCATGACGAAATGGGGGGGGTGTTATCTCTTTTGTCAAAAATCAGCCGTTTTTGCTCGAACATTAAATGCCTCCAAATGGTATTTAATTAACTTCCCGAGCCCCTGGAAGCATGAAAATCACTTTAAACATGCTAATTTTAGCTCTAACACTGATGATCCACCTACAAATGTGAACTGACGTTCAAAAATAAAACATTTGAAAACGGACCATTTTCCACATTTCTGAAGCATGACGTAATGGGGGGTGTTATCTCTTTTGTCGAAAATCAGCCGTTTTTGCTCGAACATTAAATGCCTCCAAATGGTATTTAATTAACTTCCCGGGGTGAAGAAACCCTTTTTGAGAACTCAGAGTGAGTAAATTGGCCATTTTCATGCACTTTTAACCATTCCATAAATCTTGTGTTTTGGGCCCCTGGAAGCATGAAAATCACTTTAAACATGCTAATTTTAGCTCTAACACTGATGATCCACCTACAAATGTGAACTGACGTTCAAAAATAAAACATTTGAAAACGGACCATTTGCCACATTTCTGAAGCATGACGTAATGGGGGGGTGTTATCTCTTTTGTCGAAAATCAGCCGTTTTTGCTCGAACATTAAATGCCTCCAAATGGTATTTAATTAACTTCCCGAGCCCCTGGAAGCATGAAAATCACTTTAAACATGCTAATTTTAGCTCTAACACTGATGATCCACCTACAAATGTGAACTGACGTTCAAAAATAAAACATTTGAAAACGGACCATTTTCCACATTTCTGAAGCATGACGTAATGGGGGGGTGTTATCTCTTTTGTGGAAAATCAGCCGTTTTTGCTCTAACATTAAATGCCTCCAAATGGTATTTAATTAACTTCCCGAGCCCCTGGAAGCATGAAAATCACTTTAAACATGCTAATTTTAGCTCTAACACTGATGATCCACCTACAAATGTGAACTGACGTTCAAAAATAAAACATTTGAAAACGGACCATTTTCCACATTTCTGAAGCATGACGTAATGGGGGGGTGTTATCTCTTTTGTCGAAAATCAGCCGTTTTTGCTCGAACATTAAATGCCTCCAAATGGTATTTAATTAACTTCCCGGGGTGAAGAAACCCTTTTTGAGAACTCAGAGTGAGTAAATTGGCCATTTTCATGCACTTTTAACCATTCCATAAATCTTGTGTTTTGGGCCCCTGGAAGCATGAAAATCACTTTAAACATGCTAATTTTAGCTCTAACACTGATGATCCACCTACAAATGTGAACTGACGTTCAAAAATAAAACATTTGAAAACGGACCATTTTCCACATTTCTGAAGCATGACGAAATGGGGGGGGTGTTATCTCTTTTGTCAAAAATCAGCCGTTTTTGCTCGAACATTAAATGCCTCCAAATGGTATTTAATTAACTTCCCGAGCCCCTGGAAGCATGAAAATCACTTTAAACATGCTAATTTTAGCTCTAACACTGATGATCCACCTACAAATGTGAACTGACGTTCAAAAATAAAACATTTGAAAACGGACCATTTTCCACATTTCTGAAGCATGACGTAATGGGGGGGGTGTTATCTCTTTTGTCGAAAATCAGCCGTTTTTGCTCGAACATTAAATGCCTCCAAATGGTATTTAATTAACTTCCCGGGGTGAAGAAACCCTTTTTGAGAACTCAGAGTGAGTAAATTGGCCATTTTCATGCACTTTTAACCATTCCATAAATCTTGTGTTTTGGGCCCCTGGAAGCATGAAAATCACTTTAAACATGCTAATTTTAGCTCTAACACTGATGATCCACCTACAAATGTGAACTGACGTTCAAAAATAAAACATTTGAAAACGGACCATTTTCCACATTTCTGAAGCATGACGTAATGGGGGGGTGTTATCTCTTTTGTCGAAAATCAGCCGTTTTTGCTCGAACATTAAATGCCTCCAAATGGTATTTAATTAACTTCCCGGGGTGAAGAAACCCTTTTTGAGAACTTAGAGTGAGTAAATTGGCCATTTTCATGCACTTTTAACCATTCCATAAATCTTGTGTTTTGGGCCCCTGGAAGCATGAAAATCACTTTAAACATGCTAATTTTAGCTCTAACACTGATGATCCACCTACAAATGTGAACTGACGTTCAAAAATAAAACATTTGAAAACGGACCATTTTCCACATTTCTGAAGCATGACGTAATGGGGGGGTGTTATCTCTTTTGTGGAAAATCAGCCGTTTTTGCTCGAACATTAAATGCCTCCAAATGGTATTTAATTAACTTCCCGAGCCCCTGGAAGCATGAAAATCACTTTAAACATGCTAATTTTAGCTCTAACACTGATGATCCACCTACAAATGTGAACTGACATTCAAAAATAAAACATTTGAAAACGGACCATTTTCCACATTTCTGAAGCATGACGTAATGGGGGGGTGTTATCTCTTTTGTCGAAAATCAGCCGTTTTTGCTCTAACATTAAATGCCTCCAAATGGTATTTAATTAACTTCCCGGGGTGAAGAAACCCTTTTTGAGAACTCAGAGTGAGTAAATTGGCCATTTTCATGCACTTTTAACCATTCCATAAATCTTGTGTTTTGGGCCCCTGGAAGCATGAAAATCACTTTAAACATGCTAATTTTAGCTCTAACACTGATGATCCACCTACAAATGTGAACTGACGTTCAAAAATAAAACATTTGAAAACGGACCATTTTCCACATTTTTGAAGCATGACGTAATGGGGGGGTGTTATCTCTTTTGTCGAAAATCAGCCGTTTTTGCTCGAACATTAAATGCCTCCAAATGGTATTTAATTAACTTCCCGGGGTGAAGAAACCCTTTTTGAGAACTTAGAGTGAGTAAATTGGCCATTTTCATGCACTTTTAACCATTCCATAAATCTTGTGTTTTGGGCCCCTGGAAGCATGAAAATCACTTTAAACATGCTAATTTTAGCTCTAACACTGATGATCCACCTACAAATGTGAACTGACGTTCAAAAATAAAACATTTGAAAACGGACCATTTTCCACATTTCTGAAGCATGACGTAATGGGGGGGTGTTATCTCTTTTGTGGAAAATCAGCCGTTTTTGCTCGAACATTAAATGCCTCCAAATGGTATTTAATTAACTTCCCGAGCCCCTGGAAGCATGAAAATCACTTTAAACATGCTAATTTTAGCTCTAACACTGATGATCCACCTACAAATGTGAACTGACATTCAAAAATAAAACATTTGAAAACGGACCATTTTCCACATTTCTGAAGCATGACGTAATGGGGGGGTGTTATCTCTTTTGTCGAAAATCAGCCGTTTTTGCTCTAACATTAAATGCCTCCAAATGGTATTTAATTAACTTCCCGGGGTGAAGAAACCCTTTTTGAGAACTCAGAGTGAGTAAATTGGCCATTTTCATGCACTTTTAACCATTCCATAAATCTTGTGTTTTGGGCCCCGGGAAGCATGAAAATCACTTTAAACATGCTAATTTTAGCTCTAACACTGATGATCCACCTACAAATGTGAACTGACGTTCAAAAATAAAACATTTGAAAACGGACCATTTTCCACATTTCTGAAGCATGACGTAATGGGGGGTGTTATCTCTTTTGTCGAAAATCAGCCGTTTTTGCTCGAACATTAAATGCCTCCAAATGGTATTTAATTAACTTCCCGGGGTGAAGAAACCCTTTTTGAGAACTCAGAGTGAGTAAATTGGCCATTTTCATGCACTTTTAACCATTCCATAAATCTTGTGTTTTGGGCCCCTGGAAGCATGAAAATCACTTTAAACATGCTAATTTTAGCTCTAACACTGATGATCCACCTACAAATGTGAACTGACGTTCAAAAATAAAACATTTGAAAACGGACCATTTTCCACATTTCTGAAGCATGACGTAATGGGGGGGTGTTATCTCTTTTGTCGAAAATCAGCCGTTTTTGCTCGAACATTAAATGCCTCCAAATGGTATTTAATTAACTTCCCGAGCCCCTGGAAGCATGAAAATCACTTTAAACATGCTAATTTTAGCTCTAACACTGATGATCCACCTACAAATGTGAACTGACGTTCAAAAATAAAACATTTGAAAACGGACCATTTTCCACATTTCTGAAGCATGACGTAATGGGGGGTGTTATCTCTTTTGTGGAAAATCAGCCGTTTTTGCTCTAACATTAAATGCCTCCAAATGGTATTTAATTAACTTCCCGAGCCCCTGGAAGCATGAAAATCACTTTAAACATGCTAATTTTAGCTCTAACACTGATGATCCACCTACAAATGTGAACTGACGTTCAAAAATAAAACATTTGAAAACGGACCATTTTCCACATTTCTGAAGCATGACGTAATGGGGGGTGTTATCTCTTTTGTCGAAAATCAGCCGTTTTTGCTCGAACATTAAATGCCTCCAAATGGTATTTATTTCACTTCCCGAGCCCCTGGAAGCATGAAAATCACTTTAAACATGCTAATTTTAGCTCTAACACTGATGATCCACCTACAAATGTGAACTGACATTCAAAAATAAAACATTTGAAAACGGACCATTTTCCACATTTCTGAAGCATGACGTAATGGGGGGGTGTTATCTCTTTTGTCGAAAATCAGCCGTTTTTGCTCTAACATTAAATGCCTCCAAATGGTATTTAATTAACTTCCCGGGGTGAAGAAACCCTTTTTGAGAACTCAGAGTGAGTAAATTGGCCATTTTCATGCACTTTTAACCATTCCATAAATCTTGTGTTTTGGGCCCCTGGAAGCATGAAAATCACTTTAAACATGCTAATTTTAGCTCTAACACTGATGATCCACCTACAAATGTGAACTGACGTTCAAAAATAAAACATTTGAAAACGGACCATTTTCCACATTTCTGAAGCATGACGTAATGGGGGGTGTTATCTCTTTTGTCGAAAATCAGCCGTTTTTGCTCGAACATTAAATGCCTCCAAATGGTATTTAATTAACTTCCCGGGGTGAAGAAACCCTTTTTGAGAACTCAGAGTGAGTAAATTGGCCATTTTCATGCACTTTTAACCATTCCATAAATCTTGTGTTTTGGGCCCCTGGAAGCATGAAAATCACTTTAAACATGCTAATTTTAGCTCTAACACTGATGATCCACCTACAAATGTGAACTGACGTTCAAAAATAAAACATTTGAAAACGGACCATTTTCCACATTTCTGAAGCATGGCGTAATGGGGGGGTGTTATCTCTTTTGTCGAAAATCAGCCGTTTTTGCTCGAACATTAAATGCCTCCAAATGGTATTTAATTAACTTCCCGAGCCCCTGGAAGCATGAAAATCACTTTAAACATGCTAATTTTAGCTCTAACACTGATGATCCACCTACAAATGTGAACTGACGTTCAAAAATAAAACATTTGAAAACGGACCATTTTCCACATTTCTGAAGCATGACGTAATGGGGGGTGTTATCTCTTTTGTGGAAAATCAGCCGTTTTTGCTCGAACATTAAATGCCTCCAAATGGTATTTATTTCACTTCCCGAGCCCCTGGAAGCATGAAAATCACTTTAAACATGCTAATTTTAGCTCTAACACTGATGATCCACCTACAAATGTGAACTGACGTTCAAAAATAAAACATTTGAAAACGGACCATTTTCCACATTTCTGAAGCATGACATAATGGGGGGGGTGTTATCTCTTTTGTCGAAAATCAGCCGTTTTTGCTCGAACATTAAATGCCTCCAAATGGTATTTAATTAACTTCCCGGGGTGAAGAAACCCTTTTTGAGAACTCAGAGTGAGTAAATAGGCCATTTTCATGCACTTTTAACCATTCCATAAATCTTGTGTTTTGGGCCCCTGGAAGCATGAAAATCACTTTAAACATGCTAATTTTAGCTCTAACACTGATGATCCACCTACAAATGTGAACTGACGTTCAAAAATAAAACATTTGAAAACGGACCATTTTCCACATTTCTGAAGCATGACGTAATGGGGGGGGTGTTATCTCTTTTGTCGAAAATCAGCCGTTTTTGCTCGAACATTAAATGCCTCCAAATGGTATTTAATTAACTTCCCGGGGTGAAGAAACCCTTTTTGAGAACTTAGAGTGAGTAAATTGGCCATTTTCATGCACTTTTAACCATTCCATAAATCTTGTGTTTTGGGCCCCTGGAAGCATGAAAATCACTTTAAACATGCTAATTTTAGCTCTAACACTGATGATCCACCTACAAATGTGAACTGACGTTCAAAAATAAAACATTTGAAAACGGACCATTTTCCACATTTCTGAAGCATGACGTAATGGGGGGGAGTTATCTCTTTTGTGGAAAATCAGCCGTTTTTGCTCGAACATTAAATGCCTCCAAATGGTATTTAATTAACTTCCCGAGCCCCTGGAAGCATGAAAATCACTTTAAACATGCTAATTTTAGCTCTAACACTGATGATCCACCTACAAATGTGAACTGACATTCAAAAATAAAACATTTGAAAACGGACCATTTTCCACATTTCTGAAGCATGACGTAATGGGGGGGTGTTATCTCTTTTGTCGAAAATCAGCCGTTTTTGCTCTAACATTAAATGCCTCCAAATGGTATTTAATTAACTTTCCGGGGTGAAGAAACCCTTTTTGAGAACTCAGAGTGAGTAAATTGGCCATTTTCATGCACTTTTAACCATTCCATAAATCTTGTGTTTTGGGCCCCTGGAAGCATGAAAATCACTTTAAACATGCTAATTTTAGCTCTAACACTGATGATCCACCTACAAATGTGAACTGACGTTCAAAAATAAAACATTTGAAAACGGACCATTTTCCACATTTTTGAAGCATGACGTAATGGGGGGGTGTTATCTCTTTTGTCGAAAATCAGCCGTTTTTGCTCGAACATTAAATGCCTCCAAATGGTATTTAATTAACTTCCCGGGGTGAAGAAACCCTTTTTGAGAACTTAGAGTGAGTAAATTGGCCATTTTCATGCACTTTTAACCATTCCATAAATCTTGTGTTTTGGGCCCCTGGAAGCATGAAAATCACTTTAAACATGCTAATTTTAGTTCTAACACTGATGATCCACCTACAAATGTGAACTGACGTTCAAAAATAAAACATTTGAAAACGGACCATTTTCCACATTTCTGAAGCATGACGTAATGGGGGGGTGTTATCTCTTTTGTGGAAAATCAGCCGTTTTTGCTCGAACATTAAATGCCTCCAAATGGTATTTAATTAACTTCCCGAGCCCCTGGAAGCATGAAAATCACTTTAAACATGCTAATTTTAGCTCTAACACTGATGATCCACCTACAAATGTGAACTGACATTCAAAAATAAAACATTTGAAAACGGACCATTTTCCACATTTCTGAAGCATGACGTAATGGGGGGGTGTTATCTCTTTTGTCGAAAATCAGCCGTTTTTGCTCTAACATTAAATGCCTCCAAATGGTATTTAATTAACTTCCCGGGGTGAAGAAACCCTTTTTGAGAACTCAGAGTGAGTAAATTGGCCATTTTCATGCACTTTTAACCATTCCATAAATCTTGTGTTTTGGGCCCCTGGAAGCATGAAAATCACTTTAAACATGCTAATTTTAGCTCTAACACTGATGATCCACCTACAAATGTGAACTGACGTTCAAAAATAAAACATTTGAAAACGGACCATTTTCCACATTTCTGAAGCATGACGTAATGGGGGGGTGTTATCTCTTTTGTCGAAAATCAGCCGTTTTTGCTCGAACATTAAATGCCTCCAAATGGTATTTAATTAACTTCCCGGGGTGAAGAAACCCTTTTTGAGAACTTAGAGTGAGTAAATTGGCCATTTTCATGCACTTTTAACCATTCCATAAATCTTGTGTTTTGGGCCCCTGGAAGCATGAAAATCACTTTAAACATGCTAATTTTAGCTCTAACACTGATGATCCACCTACAAATGTGAACTGACGTTCAAAAATAAAACATTTGAAAACGGACCATTTTCCACATTTCTGAAGCATGACGTAATGGGGGGGTGTTATCTCTTTTGTGGAAAATCAGCCGTTTTTGCTCGAACATTAAATGCCTCCAAATGGTATTTAATTAACTTCCCGAGCCCCTGGAAGCATGAAAATCACTTTAAACATGCTAATTTTAGCTCTAACACTGATGATCCACCTACAAATGTGAACTGACATTCAAAAATAAAACATTTGAATACGGACCATTTTCCACATTTCTGAAGCATGACGTAATGGGGGGGTGTTATCTCTTTTGTCGAAAATCAGCCGTTTTTGCTCTAACATTAAATGCCTCCAAATGGTATTTAATTAACTTCCCGGGGTGAAGAAACCCTTTTTGAGAACTCAGAGTGAGTAAATTGGCCATTTTCATGCACTTTTAACCATTCCATAAATCTTGTGTTTTGGGCCCCTGGAAGCATGAAAATCACTTTAAACATGCTAATTTTAGCTCTAACACTGATGATCCACCTACAAATGTGAACTGACGTTCAAAAATAAAACATTTGAAAACGGACCATTTTCCACATTTCTGAAGCATGACGTAATGGGGGGTGTTATCTCTTTTGTCGAAAATCAGCCGTTTTTGCTCGAACATTAAATGCCTCCAAATGGTATTTAATTAACTTCCCGGGGTGAAGAAACCCTTTTTGAGAACTCAGAGTGAGTAAATTGGCCATTTTCATGCACTTTTAACCATTCCATAAATCTTGTGTTTTGGGCCCCTGGAAGCATGAAAATCACTTTAAACATGCTAATTTTAGCTCTAACACTGATGATCCACCTACAAATGTGAACTGACGTTCAAAAATAAAACATTTGAAAACGGACCATTTGCCACATTTCTGAAGCATGACGTAATGGGGGGGTGTTATCTCTTTTGTCGAAAATCAGCCGTTTTTGCTCGAACATTAAATGCCTCCAAATGGTATTTAATTAACTTCCCGAGCCCCTGGAAGCATGAAAATCACTTTAAACATGCTAATTTTAGCTCTAACACTGATGATCCACCTACAAATGTGAACTGACGTTCAAAAATAAAACATTTGAAAACGGACCATTTTCCACATTTCTGAAGCATGACGTAATGGGGGGGTGTTATCTCTTTTGTGGAAAATCAGCCGTTTTTGCTCTAACATTAAATGCCTCCAAATGGTATTTAATTAACTTCCCGAGCCCCTGGAAGCATGAAAATCACTTTAAACATGCTAATTTTAGCTCTAACACTGATGATCCACCTACAAATGTGAACTGACGTTCAAAAATAAAACATTTGAAAACGGACCATTTTCCACATTTCTGAAGCATGACGTAATGGGGGGGTGTTATCTCTTTTGTCGAAAATCAGCCGTTTTTGCTCGAACATTAAATGCCTCCAAATGGTATTTAATTAACTTCCCGGGGTGAAGAAACCCTTTTTGAGAACTCAGAGTGAGTAAATTGGCCATTTTCATGCACTTTTAACCATTCCATAAATCTTGTGTTTTGGGCCCCTGGAAGCATGAAAATCACTTTAAACATGCTAATTTTAGCTCTAACACTGATGATCCACCTACAAATGTGAACTGACGTTCAAAAATAAAACATTTGAAAACGGACCATTTTCCACATTTCTGAAGCATGACGAAATGGGGGGGGTGTTATCTCTTTTGTCAAAAATCAGCCGTTTTTGCTCGAACATTAAATGCCTCCAAATGGTATTTAATTAACTTCCCGAGCCCCTGGAAGCATGAAAATCACTTTAAACATGCTAATTTTAGCTCTAACACTGATGATCCACCTACAAATGTGAACTGACGTTCAAAAATAAAACATTTGAAAACGGACCATTTTCCACATTTCTGAAGCATGACGTAATGGGGGGGGTGTTATCTCTTTTGTCGAAAATCAGCCGTTTTTGCTCGAACATTAAATGCCTCCAAATGGTATTTAATTAACTTCCCGGGGTGAAGAAACCCTTTTTGAGAACTCAGAGTGAGTAAATTGGCCATTTTCATGCACTTTTAACCATTCCATAAATCTTGTGTTTTGGGCCCCTGGAAGCATGAAAATCACTTTAAACATGCTAATTTTAGCTCTAACACTGATGATCCACCTACAAATGTGAACTGACGTTCAAAAATAAAACATTTGAAAACGGACCATTTTCCACATTTCTGAAGCATGACGTAATGGGGGGGTGTTATCTCTTTTGTCGAAAATCAGCCGTTTTTGCTCGAACATTAAATGCCTCCAAATGGTATTTAATTAACTTCCCGGGGTGAAGAAACCCTTTTTGAGAACTTAGAGTGAGTAAATTGGCCATTTTCATGCACTTTTAACCATTCCATAAATCTTGTGTTTTGGGCCCCTGGAAGCATGAAAATCACTTTAAACATGCTAATTTTAGCTCTAACACTGATGATCCACCTACAAATGTGAACTGACGTTCAAAAATAAAACATTTGAAAACGGACCATTTTCCACATTTCTGAAGCATGACGTAATGGGGGGGTGTTATCTCTTTTGTGGAAAATCAGCCGTTTTTGCTCGAACATTAAATGCCTCCAAATGGTATTTAATTAACTTCCCGAGCCCCTGGAAGCATGAAAATCACTTTAAACATGCTAATTTTAGCTCTAACACTGATGATCCACCTACAAATGTGAACTGACATTCAAAAATAAAACATTTGAAAACGGACCATTTTCCACATTTCTGAAGCATGACGTAATGGGGGGGTGTTATCTCTTTTGTCGAAAATCAGCCGTTTTTGCTCTAACATTAAATGCCTCCAAATGGTATTTAATTAACTTCCCGGGGTGAAGAAACCCTTTTTGAGAACTCAGAGTGAGTAAATTGGCCATTTTCATGCACTTTTAACCATTCCATAAATCTTGTGTTTTGGGCCCCTGGAAGCATGAAAATCACTTTAAACATGCTAATTTTAGCTCTAACACTGATGATCCACCGACAAATGTGAACTGACGTTCAAAAATAAAACATTTGAAAACGGACCATTTTCCACATTTTTGAAGCATGACGTAATGGGGGGGTGTTATCTCTTTTGTCGAAAATCAGCCGTTTTTGCTCGAACATTAAATGCCTCCAAATGGTATTTAATTAACTTCCCGGGGTGAAGAAACCCTTTTTGAGAACTTAGAGTGAGTAAATTGCCATTTTCATGCACTTTTAACCATTCCATAAATCTTGTGTTTTGGGCCCCTGGAAGCATGAAAATCACTTTAAACATGCTAATTTTAGCTCTAACACTGATGATCCACCTACAAATGTGAACTGACGTTCAAAAATAAAACATTTGAAAACGGACCATTTTCCACATTTCTGAAGCATGACGTAATGGGGGGGTGTTATCTCTTTTGTGGAAAATCAGCCGTTTTTGCTCGAACATTAAATGCCTCCAAATGGTATTTAATTAACTTCCCGAGCCCCTGGAAGCATGAAAATCACTTTAAACATGCTAATTTTAGCTCTAACACTGATGATCCACCTACAAATGTGAACTGACATTCAAAAATAAAACATTTGAAAACGGACCATTTTCCACATTTCTGAAGCATGACGTAATGGGGGGGTGTTATCTCTTTTGTCGAAAATCAGCCGTTTTTGCTCTAACATTAAATGCCTCCAAATGGTATTTAATTAACTTCCCGGGGTGAGGAAACCCTTTTTGAGAACTCAGAGTGAGTAAATTAGCCATTTTCATGCACTTTTAACCATTCCATAAATCTTGTGTTTTGGGCCCCGGGAAGCATGAAAATCACTTTAAACATGCTAATTTTAGCTCTAACACTGATGATCCACCTACAAATGTGAACTGACGTTCAAAAATAAAACATTTGAAAACGGACCATTTTCCACATTTCTGAAGCATGACGTAATGGGGGGTGTTATCTCTTTTGTCGAAAATCAGCCGTTTTTGCTCGAACATTAAATGCCTCCAAATGGTATTTAATTAACTTCCCGGGGTGAAGAAACCCTTTTTGAGAACTCAGAGTGAGTAAATTGGCCATTTTCATGCACTTTTAACCATTCCATAAATCTTGTGTTTTGGGCCCCTGGAAGCATGAAAATCACTTTAAACATGCTAATTTTAGCTCTAACACTGATGATCCACCTACAAATGTGAACTGACGTTCAAAAATAAAACATTTGAAAACGGACCATTTTCCACATTTCTGAAGCATGACGTAATGGGGGGGTGTTATCTCTTTTGTCGAAAATCAGCCGTTTTTGCTCGAACATTAAATGCCTCCAAATGGTATTTAATTAACTTCCCGAGCCCCTGGAAGCATGAAAATCACTTTAAACATGCTAATTTTAGCTCTAACACTGATGATCCACCTACAAATGTGAACTGACGTTCAAAAATAAAACATTTGAAAACGGACCATTTTCCACATTTCTGAAGCATGACGTAATGGGGGGTGTTATCTCTTTTGTGGAAAATCAGCCGTTTTTGCTCTAACATTAAATGCCTCCAAATGGTATTTAATTAACTTCCCGAGCCCCTGGAAGCATGAAAATCACTTTAAACATGCTAATTTTAGCTCTAACACTGATGATCCACCTACAAATGTGAACTGACGTTCAAAAATAAAACATTTGAAAACGGACCATTTTCCACATTTCTGAAGCATGACGTAATGGGGGGTGTTATCTCTTTTGTCGAAAATCAGCCGTTTTTGCTCTAACATTAAATGCCTCCAAATGGTATTTAATTAACTTCCCGGGGTGAAGAAACCCTTTTTGAGAACTCAGAGTGAGTAAATTGGCCATTTTCATGCACTTTTAACCATTCCATAAATCTTGTGTTTTGGGCCCCTGGAAGCATGAAAATCACTTTAAACATGCTAATTTTAGCTCTAACACTGATGATCCACCTACAAATGTGAACTGACGTTCAAAAATAAAACATTTGAAAACGGACCATTTTCCACATTTCTGAAGCATGACGTAATGGGGGGTGTTATCTCTTTTGTCGAAAATCAGCCGTTTTTGCTCGAACATTAAATGCCTCCAAATGGTATTTAATTAACTTCCCGGGGTGAAGAAACCCTTTTTGAGAACTCAGAGTGAGTAAATTGGCCATTTTCATGCACTTTTAACCATTCCATAAATCTTGTGTTTTGGGCCCCTGGAAGCATGAAAATCACTTTAAACATGCTCATTTTAGCTCTAACACTGATGATCCACCTACAAATGTGAACTGACGTTCAAAAATAAAACATTTGAAAACGGACCATTTTCCACATTTCTGAAGCATGGCGTAATGGGGGGGTGTTATCTCTTTTGTCGAAAATCAGCCGTTTTTGCTCGAACATTAAATGCCTCCAAATGGTATTTAATTAACTTCCCGAGCCCCTGGAAGCATGAAAATCACTTTAAACATGCTAATTTTAGCTCTAACACTGATGATCCACCTACAAATGTGAACTGACGTTCAAAAATAAAACATTTGAAAACGGACCATTTTCCACATTTCTGAAGCATGACGTAATGGGGGGTGTTATCTCTTTTGTGGAAAATCAGCCGTTTTTGCTCGAACATTAAATGCCTCCAAATGGTATTTATTTCACTTCCCGAGCCCCTGGAAGCATGAAAATCACTTTAAACATGCTAATTTTAGCTCTAACACTGATGATCCACCTACAAATGTGAACTGACGTTCAAAAATAAAACATTTGAAAACGGACCATTTTCCACATTTCTGAAGCATGACATAATGGGGGGGTGTTATCTCTTTTGTCGAAAATCAGCCGTTTTTGCTCGAACATTAAATGCCTCCAAATGGTATTTAATTAACTTCCCGGGGTGAAGAAACCCTTTTTGAGAACTCAGAGTGAGTAAATAGGCCATTTTCATGCACTTTTAACCATTCCATAAATCTTGTGTTTTGGGCCCCTGGAAGCATGAAAATCACTTTAAACATGCTAATTTTAGCTCTAACACTGATGATCCACCTACAAATGTGAACTGACGTTCAAAAATAAAACATTTGAAAACGGACCATTTTCCACATTTCTGAAGCATGACGTAATGGGGGGGGTGTTATCTCTTTTGTCGAAAATCAGCCGTTTTTGCTCGAACATTAAATGCCTCCAAATGGTATTTAATTAACTTCCCGGGGTGAAGAAACCCTTTTTGAGAACTTAGAGTGAGTAAATTGGCCATTTTCATGCACTTTTAACCATTCCATAAATCTTGTGTTTTGGGCCCCTGGAAGCATGAAAATCACTTTAAACATGCTAATTTTAGCTCTAACACTGATGATCCACCTACAAATGTGAACTGACGTTCAAAAATAAAACATTTGAAAACGGACCATTTTCCACATTTCTGAAGCATGACGTAATGGGGGGGTGTTATCTCTTTTGTGGAAAATCAGCCGTTTTTGCTCGAACATTAAATGCCTCCAAATGGTATTTAATTAACTTCCCGAGCCCCTGGAAGCATGAAAATCACTTTAAACATGCTAATTTTAGCTCTAACACTGATGATCCACCTACAAATGTGAACTGACGTTCAAAAATAAAACATTTGAAAACGGACCATTTTCCACATTTCTGAAGCATGACATAATGGGGGGGTGTTATCTCTTTTGTCGAAAATCAGCCGTTTTTGCTCGAACATTAAATGCCTCCAAATGGTATTTAATTAACTTCCCGGGGTGAAGAAACCCTTTTTGAGAACTCAGAGTGAGTAAATAGGCCATTTTCATGCACTTTTAACCATTCCATAAATCTTGTGTTTTGGGCCCCTGGAAGCATGAAAATCACTTTAAACATGCTAATTTTAGCTCTAACACTGATGATCCACCTACAAATGTGAACTGACGTTCAAAAATAAAACATTTGAAAACGGACCATTTTCCACATTTCTGAAGCATGACGTAATGGGGGGGGTGTTATCTCTTTTGTCGAAAATCAGCCGTTTTTGCTCGAACATTAAATGCCTCCAAATGGTATTTAATTAACTTCCCGGGGTGAAGAAACCCTTTTTGAGAACTTAGAGTGAGTAAATTGGCCATTTCCATGCACTTTTAACCATTCCATAAATCTTGTGTTTTGGGCCCCTGGAAGCATGAAAATCACTTTAAACATGCTAATTTTAGCTCTAACACTGATGATCCACCTACAAATGTGGAAAGGGGCGACCGAATCGGTCCCCCCGAACTTATGGCCGAGTGCCTCGATCCCCCCGGGAAGCCATTTTGGGCGGGAGGCGCGTCTCAGCTGGTATGCCCGAAGCGGCGTAGCTGGGGCGCGCTCGTTCCCGCCCTAGAGTGGGCTGGCCTAGACACCGACGCAGCCAGCCACGCCCTCAGGGGCAGGCAGGGGCGGGTATACGCCCGCCCTGAAGACGGATAAAAAGGGACGCAAGACCAGAAGACATCCTCTTGTTCTTGTGCTCTGAAGCTGCACCTCCTCGCTGCACGTGAGCTCGGGACAGAACGAAGAGCCAATTTTGACCCACCCACCAGCCCCTGAAGACAGCCAGTTGTGTATAATAAAGTTGATTAATTTTGTTTTTGTTTTCGTTTCCAGGTTGTAGTGCCATGTTGATTTTGAGTTAATAAAGAATGTTCGTTTTGAGTATGTTTGCCATTAAAGATATTCAGTTAGTGTCGAATTTTGATGTATGCTCTTTCGGTCATAGTGGCCAATGTATTCTTAGGTTAATTTGCACTGTCGTATTTATTTTGGTAGGCGGTAAGGTCATGATCGGTGAGCACTAATTAGTAGATCCCTATGAGTGGGCGTCACCCAACACGGATGGGAGCGCTCGGGAGAGGTGGCCATTGGCCCCTCAATGGGGAGGCGGTCCCTTCTAAGGATGGGTCGCCGGAAGTAAAGGAAAGGCGGTCAAGGCCCCTTCCTTTGTAGGAGGGGTTACAGCCCCCTCCTGGGGAATTTCCCGGGGCCAGTGACATCTGCGACGGCAGATGCGGTAAGTTGTGTGGGGTTGGGATAAGGGCCACGATACCTTCTAGATACCTCACACGAGTATTCGAACGACCTTTAACTGGCGTCGAGTTTTAGGTGCCCCCGTCAAGTCAAGGGAAATTGGTAGTAGTTGCACTTGAGGTACGCCTCCGTGCTGTCGCCCATCCCAAGTGGGAGGGGTAAGTCCGGTTAGGGATCTTGACACCGGTTATGACCTTGCTGTTGGCCCTTAAACGTTAGGTTGTACAATTTCAATATGTCAAGAAATGTTTTGTAGGTTGCTAGTTCGGCTAGGAGAACCTCTGTATTAGAGAATCTGTTAAGGTTAGCCAAACATCGCAATATGGTAATGAAATTGTACATAACATGAAACGTTTAATGTTTTAATTTTGTTTTAATAAATACGGCCGGGATGGTCACTCCATCCCACTTCCAAAAACTTCAAGAACTGTTTCCGGTTTCACTCCTTTCGGGGATTGTGTTGAGAGGGGGTGGCGGGTATCTCGGCTATTTGAACTGACGTTCAAAAATAAAACATTTGAAAACGGACCATTTTCCACATTTCTGAAGCATGACGTAATGGGGGGGTGTTATCTCTTTTGTGGAAAATCAGCCGTTTTTGCTCGAACATTAAATGCCTCCAAATGGTATTTAATTAACTTCCCGAGACCCTGGAAGCATGAAAATCACTTTAAACATGCTAATTTTAGCTCTAACACTGATGATCCACCTACAAATGTGAACTGACATTCAAAAATAAAACATTTGAAAACGGACCATTTTCCACATTTCTGAAGCATGACGTAATGGGGGGGTGTTATCTCTTTTGTCGAAAATCAGCCGTTTTTGCTCTAACATTAAATGCCTCCAAATGGTATTTAATTAACTTCCCGGGGTGAAGAAACCCTTTTTGAGAACTCAGAGTGAGTAAATTGGCCATTTTCATGCACTTTTAACCATTCCATAAATCTTGTGTTTTGGGCCCCTGGAAGCATGAAAATCACTTTAAACATGCTAATTTTAGCTCTAACACTGATGATCCACCTACAAATGTGAACTGACGTTCAAAAATAAAACATTTGAAAACGGACCATTTTCCACATTTCTGAAGCATGACGTAATGGGGGGTGTTATCTCTTTTGTGGAAAATCAGCCGTTTTTGCTCGAACATTAAATGCCTCCAAATGGTATTTATTTCACTTCCCGAGCCCCTGGAAGCATGAAAATCACTTTAAACATGCTAATTTTAGCTCTAACACTGATGATCCACCTACAAATGTGAACTGACGTTCAAAAATAAAACATTTGAAAACGGACCATTTTCCACATTTCTGAAGCATGACATAATGGGGGGGTGTTATCTCTTTTGTCGAAAATCAGCCGTTTTTGCTCGAACATTAAATGCCTCCAAATGGTATTTAATTAACTTCCCGGGGTGAAGAAACCCTTTTTGAGAACTCAGAGTGAGTAAATAGGCCATTTTCATGCACTTTTAACCATTCCATAAATCTTGTGTTTTGGGCCCCTGGAAGCATGAAAATCACTTTAAACATGCTAATTTTAGCTCTAACACTGATGATCCACCTACAAATGTGAACTGACGTTCAAAAATAAAACATTTGAAAACGGACCATTTTCCACATTTCTGAAGCATGACGTAATGGGGGGGGTGTTATCTCTTTTGTCGAAAATCAGCCGTTTTTGCTCGAACATTAAATGCCTCCAAATGGTATTTAATTAACTTCCCGGGGTGAAGAAACCCTTTTTGAGAACTTAGAGTGAGTAAATTGGCCATTTTCATGCACTTTTAACCATTCCATAAATCTTGTGTTTTGGGCCCCTGGAAGCATGAAAATCACTTTAAACATGCTAATTTTAGCTCTAACACTGATGATCCACCTACAAATGTGAACTGACGTTCAAAAATAAAACATTTGAAAACGGACCATTTTCCACATTTCTGAAGCATGACGTAATGGGGGGGTGTTATCTCTTTTGTGGAAAATCAGCCGTTTTTGCTCGAACATTAAATGCCTCCAAATGGTATTTAATTAACTTCCCGAGCCCCTGGAAGCATGAAAATCACTTTAAACATGCTAATTTTAGCTCTAACACTGATGATCCACCTACAAATGTGAACTGACGTTCAAAAATAAAACATTTGAAAACGGACCATTTTCCACATTTCTGAAGCATGACATAATGGGGGGGTGTTATCTCTTTTGTCGAAAATCAGCCGTTTTTGCTCGAACATTAAATGCCTCCAAATGGTATTTAATTAACTTCCCGGGGTGAAGAAACCCTTTTTGAGAACTCAGAGTGAGTAAATAGGCCATTTTCATGCACTTTTAACCATTCCATAAATCTTGTGTTTTGGGCCCCTGGAAGCATGAAAATCACTTTAAACATGCTAATTTTAGCTCTAACACTGATGATCCACCTACAAATGTGAACTGACGTTCAAAAATAAAACATTTGAAAACGGACCATTTTCCACATTTCTGAAGCATGACGTAATGGGGGGGGTGTTATCTCTTTTGTCGAAAATCAGCCGTTTTTGCTCGAACATTAAATGCCTCCAAATGGTATTTAATTAACTTCCCGGGGTGAAGAAACCCTTTTTGAGAACTTAGAGTGAGTAAATTGGCCATTTCCATGCACTTTTAACCATTCCATAAATCTTGTGTTTTGGGCCCCTGGAAGCATGAAAATCACTTTAAACATGCTAATTTTAGCTCTAACACTGATGATCCACCTACAAATGTGGAAAGGGGCGACCGAATCGGTCCCCCCGAACTTATGGCCGAGTGCCTCGATCCCCCCGGGAAGCCATTTTGGGCGGGAGGCGCGTCTCAGCTGGTATGCCCGAAGCGGCGTAGCTGGGGCGCGCTCGTTCCCGCCCTAGAGTGGGCTGGCCTAGACACCGACGCAGCCAGCCACGCCCTCAGGGGCAGGCAGGGGCGGGTATACGCCCGCCCTGAAGACGGATAAAAAGGGACGCAAGACCAGAAGACATCCTCTTGTTCTTGTGCTCTGAAGCTGCACCTCCTCGCTGCACGTGAGCTCGGGACAGAACGAAGAGCCAATTTTGAGCGTTTTAATCTCTCTCTTTGTCTTTTAGATACTTCGTCGGAAGGATGCCCAAGAAAGGAGCAAAGAGAATGTCGACTGACCAGTTGGTTCGGGCACTCATGAAGGACATGTCCGAAATTAAGAAGCGGTTGGCGGAGCGAGACGGCGAGGAGGGATCGGGGCGTCCACCGGCCGGAGGGAAGCCAAAGAGGCCGAGAAGGGGGCCGGTCGGGGGAGACGTCCCGGTTCCCTGTTCCCCGCTCGAGGCGCCAGCCCCGGTACCGGCCCCGGTACCGGATGAGGGGAATCCGATTCCCGTGATAGTTACCCCGACGTCTGCCGGAGATATGCCTCCCGAGTTGGCGGCACAGTTAGCAGCATGGTTGGGGGACAGTAATGGGGGCGCCATGGCTACCGAAGCGCAAGCTCTCATAAAGCAGTTGCGCGAGAAACGTGATACAGCCAAGGTGCCCGCGCCGGATGCGGCGATAGACAAGCCACGAGGGACGGAAGCAGCGTCCGGTGCAGGTAAGCGGCCATTGCCAATTGCAAGGGATGAGTCAACACCCTCTCGTAGAGAAAGATTGGGGCAACATGTTCCTTTGCCAATAAAGGAAAAGATTTGGGCGGGGGAATACGTTAACATTTTCTCCCTGCTCGTTGATCACTATGAGGTCGAAACTGTTAAGGGTCAAAAGGATCTGATGCATCCGAGTGTTTGGCGCGCAAAAATGGCCGCCTTTAAAGTGAATGAAAATATTGGTAACTGGGGTAATGCTTGGGGAATTTTCACGGCAATTTTGGGGGAACGTAGGCCTGATTTGCTCCCTGAATTTCCAGTATATCAGTCACGAATTATGGGGTACTCGACATCACACCAAGGTAACCAATGGTTCTGTTATGACAACCTTTTCAGGAAAGCGATGGAGCATAACAAAAGTTTAACCTGGGACTGTTACGATTCTTTAACATGGAATAAGATGAAAGAGTCGGGAATGTTGAAAGTGCCATTGGTGGGGAGTGCTGTTAGTGAGTCCTCCCGCCAAAATGGGGGGACGCCCTTTCGGTCGGGTACGGGTACAGACGATTACCCGAGACCCGCCGGCAATACAGGGAAGAGGGGGTTCTGTTTCAATTTCAACAGAAGCAAATGTACTAGGCCCCCGGGGTCTTGTAAGTTCAAACACGAATGTAGTGGTTGTGGGGCACCCCATCCTGAGTCCTCGTGCAGAGCCAAATCGGGTGAAAATGGGGGTAGAGGAGGCGCTAAACAGGTCTAATATAGTCCGAGGGGCGCCTTTACCAACCCCGATTGATACCCTGGCGATGATTCCCTGGCTCAGCGAATACCCAGATCGTACTTCTGCTGGGGTGCTACGAAACGGTTTTTCATATGGTTTCCGCATCCCGGTGGGTAGCTTTCAGGGTGTCGGGTCGTGCAAAAATCAACTTTCCGTCTTGCAGCATACTACTGTAGTACAGGATAAGATCCGGAAAGAGGTTACCCGAGGTCGGGTTGCCGGCCCGTTTCCTGTCCCCCCGGTACCGAACTTTGTTTGTTCTCCTTTAGGGGTGGTCCCCAAGAAGGACCTGGGTGAGTTTCGATTGATTCACAATTTATCAGCCCCTCATGGCCTTTCTGTAAACAATGCAATTAATCCAGAAATGTGTTCGGTGCGGTACGCATCATTCGATGAGGCCGTAGCCATTTTGAATCGCCTGGGGCCCGGGACGCTGATGGCGAAATCAGATATCGAGTCAGCGTTCCGTTTGCTCCCGGTATACCCGGATGATCAACGTTTGTTGGGATTCACGTTTCAAGGTTTGTATTACATGGACAGGTGTATGCCAATGGGGTGCTCGATATCTTGTGCTTATTTCGAGAAATTCAGTAGTTTTCTGCAATGGGTTTACACGAAGAAAACAGGTTTTCGGAATGTGATGCATTACCTCGATGATTTTCTGTTCCTTGGGGCCGCTGGGGATGATGAATGTGCCCGGGCCTTGACTGAATTTTGTGTTTTAATGAATCAATTTGGCGTGCCGTTGGCACCAGGTAAAACTGTGGGTCCCACGACTTGCCTCGAGTTCCTCGGGATCGAGTTGGACTCTAGTGAGGGTTGTTTTCGTTTACCAGCTTCCAAAGTATCGAAATTCAAGACAGCCCTGCAAATGTGTATCACTGCATCTAAAGTTACGCTGCATCAATTGCAGCAATTGGTGGGGAAGTTGAATTTTGCCTTAAGGGTGATCCCGATGGCCCGCCCCTTCTCCCGTTCGATTGCACAGGCGATGGTCGGCCTAAAAGAGGGTCACCATCGCACGAGGTTATCGGCCGAGGTCCGCCAAGACATGCGTATTTGGTTAGCATTCCTGGCGGATTTCAATGGTCGAGTCGTCTGGAACAAACCGGCCTTGTCCTCTGAAGAGCTGGGTCTATGGACGGATTCAGCGGGAAGCATGGGTTTCGGCGCCATCTTCGGCACAAAATGGTCGGCACAAAAGTGGCCAACATGGTGGCACGATGAGGGGCTGACGAGTAATATTGCTTTCCTTGAGCTGTTTCCTATTTTGGTGGCCCTCAGATCCTGGCCCGATGGTTTCAAAAATCATTCTGTCATATTTTGGTCTGACAATATGACCGTTGTAGAATGCATTAATAGTCAGGCAGCACGTTGTAAAATGATTTTGAGGCTGCTTAAAGAAATTGTCTTACTGTGTATGCAACTGAACGTGGTATTCAGAGCAAAACATGTCCCGGGGGTGATGAATCAGGCTGCTGATGCACTGTCTCGTTTTCAAATGCAGGCTTTCTCGGGTTTCCTTCCCTCAGCGGACCCCGAGCCAGCACCCTTTCCCGAAGCTCTCTGGTCTCTCGGTGCCCCGAACTTCGTTACCTCGTGGGAGAGAGTCTAGCACCAAGGACGAGGAAGGCATACGAAGGGGCGTTTCGGGCTTATTTGGCCTTTTTGGGGACTGAGAGAGGGGGACTTTGGGGGCATGAGGATTGGGTAGTACATTTTCTGATGTCCTTGCGTAAGGCTGGGAAGTCGGTGGCTACAGCCCAGAGGCATCGTGCTGCCATCTCCTTTGTTGCCAGGGCTCATAATATCCAGGACCCGACAGCGTCTTTTGCTGTACAGAAAGCGCTGCGTGGGTGGCAACGCCTTGAGGGTCGCAGAGTAGATGAGAGGCGCCCGATAGGTCTGGATAGGTTGTCCCAGTTGCTGGCCACACTCCCCGACATATGCTCGTCTCAGTTCGAGGCCTGTTTGTTCCGAGCCGCCTTTACGCTTGCATTTCACGGGGCTATGAGGATAAGTGAGCTGGTGGCAAGGAGCAAGCGGGATGTGGCGGGGGGTTTGTGCCGGGAACACGTTCAGATCAGGGGTGAGACTATGACGGTATCCTTTGTCAAGTCGAAAACCGATCAAAATGGGGTGGGAGACTGCATAGTCATTCGCAGGATTCCAGGGTCCTCCATGTGTCCGGTGAGGTGTTTAGAGGATTACCTAGCACAAAGGGTGGCATCATGGGGGGGGACAATGTTGAGACACGCGGACGCCACCCCACTGACAAAGTTTCAGTTTCAGCGGGTGCTCGCGATGTCAATTGCCGCAGCAGGCTTGGACCCGGGTGAGTTTGGGACCCACTCCTTTCGGATAGGGGCTGCCACCGAAGCTGCAGCCAGGGGTCTTAATGTGGAACAAGTAAAACGAGTGGGGCGTTGGTCCTCCAATTGTTATAAGAGGTATGTGCGGTTGCACATGTTGTGAAGCTGTAACAATGTACTCACGCTTCTTGTCTTTTGTTTGGTTTTCAGTTACGCAAGCCTTCGAGGCGGGGCGGACTATGCAGTCGACCCAACACCGGGCCAGCGGTCAGACATCACCGGCTGTGAGAAAGGAGGTGTGGGTCGTGGGCCACTCATACGTGAGGCGTGCCGCAGACGTATTCAAAGCAGGTGACATGATTCACGTAGCTGGGGAATACGGGTACAGGATGTCCTTCTACGGAAGGGGCGGTCTCTGTATTGACCAGTTTCAAGCTTACTTTGAGGGTTTGTTAGGGCGGATGAGGTCACCGCCGTCAATAGTCATAGTACATTTAGGGGGCAATGATTTGGTCACCACCGGTAGACGACTTCTCCTGGAGGCAATGCTTTCCACCGTAAGTTGGTTGGCGAGGAGAGTTCCGGGGTGCATAATTGCGTGGTCTCATATGATCCCACGAAAAGTGTGGCGGGGGGCTATTTCGATCCCTGCTTTGAACCATTCTGTTAGGAAACTTAATAACAAAATGAGTAGGTTGTTCCGTTCCAGGACATTGCATTCTATCTCGCACGGTTGTATTAATGATGACAGTATGTATATGGGGGATGGTGTGCATTTGTCTCGGGTGGGAAATGAGTTACTCATAGGAGACTTCTTAGCATGGTTAAAAACGTTGGAACATGACCTTTAGCTAGGAGTTTTGGTGGGGGGCCCGGATAGCCGGTCAACTATCCGGGCCTGTGGCGGTAAGGTCATGATCGGTGAGCACTAATTAGTAGATCCCTATGAGTGGGCGTCACCCAACACGGATGGGAGCGCTCGGGAGAGGTGGCCATTGGCCCCTCAATGGGGAGGCGGTCCCTTCTAAGGATGGGTCGCCGGAAGTAAAGGAAAGGCGGTCAAGGCCCCTTCCTTTGTAGGAGGGGTTACAGCCCCCTCCTGGGGAATTTCCCGGGGCCAGTGACATCTGCGACGGCAGATGCGGTAAGTTGTGTGGGGTTGGGATAAGGGCCACGATACCTTCTAGATACCTCACACGAGTATTCGAACGACCTTTAACTGGCGTCGAGTTTTAGGTGCCCCCGTCAAGTCAAGGGAAATTGGTAGTAGTTGCACTTGAGGTACGCCTCCGTGCTGTCGCCCATCCCAAGTGGGAGGGGTAAGTCCGGTTAGGGATCTTGACACCGGTTATGACCTTGCTGTTGGCCCTTAAACGTTAGGTTGTACAATTTCAATATGTCAAGAAATGTTTTGTAGGTTGCTAGTTCGGCTAGGAGAACCTCTGTATTAGAGAATCTGTTAAGGTTAGCCAAACATCGCAATATGGTAATGAAATTGTACATAACATGAAACGTTTAATGTTTTAATTTTGTTTTAATAAATACGGCCGGGATGGTCACTCCATCCCACTTCCAAAAACTTCAAGAACTGTTTCCGGTTTCACTCCTTTCGGGGATTGTGTTGAGAGGGGGTGGCGGGTATCTCGGCTATATGGAAAGGGGCGACCGAATCGGTCCCCCCGAACTTATGGCCGAGTGCCTCGATCCCCCCGGGAAGCCATTTTGGGCGGGAGGCGCGTCTCAGCTGGTATGCCCGAAGCGGCGTAGCTGGGGCGCGCTCGTTCCCGCCCTAGAGTGGGCTGGCCTAGACACCGACGCAGCCAGCCACGCCCTCAGGGGCAGGCAGGGGCGGGTATACGCCCGCCCTGAAGACGGATAAAAAGGGACGCAAGACCAGAAGACATCCTCTTGTTCTTGTGCTCTGAAGCTGCACCTCCTCGCTGCACGTGAGCTCGGGACAGAACGAAGAGCCAATTTTGACCCACCCACCAGCCCCTGAAGACAGCCAGTTGTGTATAATAAAGTTGATTAATTTTGTTTTTGTTTTCGTTTCCAGGTTGTAGTGCCATGTTGATTTTGAGTTAATAAAGAATGTTCGTTTTGAGTATGTTTGCCATTAAAGATATTCAGTTAGTGTCGAATTTTGATGTATGCTCTTTCGGTCATAGTGGCCAATGTATTCTTAGGTTAATTTGCACTGTCGTATTTATTTTGGTAGGCGGTAAGGTCATGATCGGTGAGCACTAATTAGTAGATCCCTATGAGTGGGCGTCACCCAACACGGATGGGAGCGCTCGGGAGAGGTGGCCATTGGCCCCTCAATGGGGAGGCGGTCCCTTCTAAGGATGGGTCGCCGGAAGTAAAGGAAAGGCGGTCAAGGCCCCTTCCTTTGTAGGAGGGGTTACAGCCCCCTCCTGGGGAATTTCCCGGGGCCAGTGACATCTGCGACGGCAGATGCGGTAAGTTGTGTGGGGTTGGGATAAGGGCCACGATACCTTCTAGATACCTCACACGAGTATTCGAACGACCTTTAACTGGCGTCGAGTTTTAGGTGCCCCCGTCAAGTCAAGGGAAATTGGTAGTAGTTGCACTTGAGGTACGCCTCCGTGCTGTCGCCCATCCCAAGTGGGAGGGGTAAGTCCGGTTAGGGATCTTGACACCGGTTATGACCTTGCTGTTGGCCCTTAAACGTTAGGTTGTACAATTTCAATATGTCAAGAAATGTTTTGTAGGTTGCTAGTTCGGCTAGGAGAACCTCTGTATTAGAGAATCTGTTAAGGTTAGCCAAACATCGCAATATGGTAATGAAATTGTACATAACATGAAACGTTTAATGTTTTAATTTTGTTTTAATAAATACGGCCGGGATGGTCACTCCATCCCACTTCCAAAAACTTCAAGAACTGTTTCCGGTTTCACTCCTTTCGGGGATTGTGTTGAGAGGGGGTGGCGGGTATCTCGGCTATTTGAACTGACGTTCAAAAATAAAACATTTGAAAACGGACCATTTTCCACATTTCTGAAGCATGACGTAATGGGGGGGTGTTATCTCTTTTGTGGAAAATCAGCCGTTTTTGCTCAAACATTAAATGCCTCCAAATGGTATTTATTTCACTTCCCGAGCCCCTGGAAGCAATAAAATCACTTTAAACATGCTAATTTTAGCTCTAACACTGATGATCCACCTACAAATGTGAACTGACGTTCAAAAATAAAACATTTGAAAACGGACCATTTTCCACATTTCTGAAGCATGACGTAATGGGGGGTGTTATCTCTTTTGTCGAAAATCAGCCGTTTTTGCTCGAACATTAAATGCCTCCAAATGGTATTTAATTAACTTCCCGGGGTGAAGAAACCCTTTTTGAGAACTCAGAGTGAGTAAATTGGCCATTTTCATGCACTTTTAACCATTCCATAAATCTTGTGTTTTGGGCCCCTGGAAGCATGAAAATCACTTTAAACATGCTAATTTTAGCTCTAACACTGATGATCCACCTACAAATGTGAACTGACGTTCAAAAATAAAACATTTGAAAACGGACCATTTTCCACATTTCTGAAGCATGACGTAATGGGGGGTGTTATCTCTTTTGTGGAAAATCAGCCGTTTTTGCTCTAACATTAAATGCCTCCAAATGGTATTTAATTAACTTCCCGAGCCCCTGGAAGCATGAAAATCACTTTAAACATGCTAATTTTAGCTCTAACACTGATGATCCACCTACAAATGTGAACTGACGTTCAAAAATAAAACATTTGAAAACGGACCATTTTCCACATTTCTGAAGCATGACGTAATGGGGGGTGTTATCTCTTTTGTCGAAAATCAGCCGTTTTTGCTCGAACATTAAATGCCTCCAAATGGTATTTATTTCACTTCCCGAGCCCCTGGAAGCATGAAAATCACTTTAAACATGCTAATTTTAGCTCTAACACTGATGATCCACCTACAAATGTGAACTGACATTCAAAAATAAAACATTTGAAAACGGACCATTTTCCACATTTCTGAAGCATGACGTAATGGGGGGGTGTTATCTCTTTTGTCGAAAATCAGCCGTTTTTGCTCTAACATTAAATGCCTCCAAATGGTATTTAATTAACTTCCCGGGGTGAAGAAACCCTTTTTGAGAACTCAGAGTGAGTAAATTGGCCATTTTCATGCACTTTTAACCATTCCATAAATCTTGTGTTTTGGGCCCCTGGAAGCATGAAAATCACTTTAAACATGCTAATTTTAGCTCTAACACTGATGATCCACCTACAAATGTGAACTGACGTTCAAAAATAAAACATTTGAAAACGGACCATTTTCCACATTTCTGAAGCATGACGTAATGGGGGGTGTTATCTCTTTTGTCGAAAATCAGCCGTTTTTGCTCGAACATTAAATGCCTCCAAATGGTATTTAATTAACTTCCCGGGGTGAAGAAACCCTTTTTGAGAACTCAGAGTGAGTAAATTGGCCATTTTCATGCACTTTTAACCATTCCATAAATCTTGTGTTTTGGGCCCCTGGAAGCATGAAAATCACTTTAAACATGCTAATTTTAGCTCTAACACTGATGATCCACCTACAAATGTGAACTGACGTTCAAAAATAAAACATTTGAAAACGGACCATTTTCCACATTTCTGAAGCATGGCGTAATGGGGGGGTGTTATCTCTTTTGTCGAAAATCAGCCGTTTTTGCTCGAACATTAAATGCCTCCAAATGGTATTTAATTAACTTCCCGAGCCCCTTGAAGCATGAAAATCACTTTAAACATGCTAATTTTAGCTCTAACACTGATGATCCACCTACAAATGTGAACTGACGTTCAAAAATAAAACATTTGAAAACGGACCATTTTCCACATTTCTGAAGCATGACGTAATGGGGGGTGTTATCTCTTTTGTGGAAAATCAGCCGTTTTTGCTCGAACATTAAATGCCTCCAAATGGTATTTATTTCACTTCCCGAGCCCCTGGAAGCATGAAAATCACTTTAAACATGCTAATTTTAGCTCTAACACTGATGATCCACCTACAAATGTGAACTGACGTTCAAAAATAAAACATTTGAAAACGGACCATTTTCCACATTTCTGAAGCATGACATAATGGGGGGGTGTTATCTCTTTTGTCGAAAATCAGCCGTTTTTGCTTGAACATTAAATGCCTCCAAATGGTATTTAATTAACTTCCCGGGGTGAAGAAACCCTTTTTGAGAACTCAGAGTGAGTAAATTGGCCATTTTCATGCACTTTTAACCATTCCATAAATCTTGTGTTTTGGGCCCCTGGAAGCATGAAAATCACTTTAAACATGCTAATTTTAGCTCTAACACTGATGATCCACCTACAAATGTGAACTGACGTTCAAAAATAAAACATTTGAACACGGACCATTTTCCACATTTCTGAAGCATGACGTAATGGGGGGTGTTATCTCTTTTGTCGAAAATCAGCCGTTTTTGCTCGAACATTAAATGCCTCCAAATGGTATTTATTTCACTTCCCGAGCCCCTGGAAGCATGAAAATCACTTTAAACATGCTAATTTTAGCTCTAACACTGATGATCCACCTACAAATGTGAACTGACATTCAAAAATAAAACATTTGAAAACGGACCATTTTCCACATTTCTGAAGCATGACGTAATGGGGGGGTGTTATCTCTTTTGTCGAAAATCAGCCGTTTTTGCTCTAACATTAAATGCCTCCAAATGGTATTTAATTAACTTCCCGGGGTGAAGAAACCCTTTTTGAGAACTCAGAGTGAGTAAATTGGCCATTTTCATGCACTTTTAACCATTCCATAAATCTTGTGTTTTGGGCCCCTGGAAGCATGAAAATCACTTTAAACATGCTAATTTTAGCTCTAACACTGATGATCCACCTACAAATGTGAACTGACGTTCAAAAATAAAACATTTGAAAACGGACCATTTTCCACATTTCTGAAGCATGACGTAATGGGGGGTGTTATCTCTTTTGTCGAAAATCAGCTGTTTTTGCTCGAACATTAAATGCCTCCAAATGGTATTTAATTAACTTCCCGGGGTGAAGAAACCCTTTTTGAGAACTCAGAGTGAGTAAATTGGCCATTTTCATGCACTTTTAACCATTCCATAAATCTTGTGTTTTGGGCCCCTGGAAGCATGAAAATCACTTTAAACATGCTAATTTTAGCTCTAACACTGATGATCCACCTACAAATGTGAACTGACGTTCAAAAATAAAACATTTGAAAACGGACCATTTTCCACATTTCTGAAGCATGGCGTAATGGGGGGGTGTTATCTCTTTTGTCGAAAATCAGCCGTTTTTGCTCGAACATTAAATGCCTCCAAATGGTATTTAATTAACTTCCCGAGCCCCTGGAAGCATGAAAATCACTTTAAACATGCTAATTTTAGCTCTAACACTGATGATCCACCTACAAATGTGAACTGACGTTCAAAAATAAAACATTTGAAAACGGACCATTTTCCACATTTCTGAAGCATGACGTAATGGGGGGTGTTATCTCTTTTGTGGAAAATCAGCCGTTTTTGCTCGAACATTAAATGCCTCCAAATGGTATTTATTTCACTTCCCGAGCCCCTGGAAGCATGAAAATCACTTTAAACATGCTAATTTTAGCTCTAACACTGATGATCCACCTACAAATGTGAACTGACGTTCAAAAATAAAACATTTGAAAACGGACCATTTTCCACATTTCTGAAGCATGACATAATGGGGGGGTGTTATCTCTTTTGTCGAAAATCAGCCGTTTTTGCTCGAACATTAAATGCCTCCAAATGGTATTTAATTAACTTCCCGGGGTGAAGAAACCCTTTTTGAGAACTCAGAGTGAGTAAATAGGCCATTTTCATGCACTTTTAACCATTCCATAAATCTTGTGTTTTGGGCCCCTGGAAGCATGAAAATCACTTTAAACATGCTAATTTTAGCTCTAACACTGATGATCCACCTACAAATGTGAACTGACGTTCAAAAATAAAACATTTGAAAACGGACCATTTTCCACATTTCTGAAGCATGACGTAATGGGGGGGGTGTTATCTCTTTTGTCGAAAATCAGCCGTTTTTGCTCGAACATTAAATGCCTCCAAATGGTATTTAATTAACTTCCCGGGGTGAAGAAACCCTTTTTGAGAACTTAGAGTGAGTAAATTGCCCATTTTCATGCACTTTTAACCATTCCATAAATCTTGTGTTTTGGGCCCCTGGAAGCATGAAAATCACTTTAAACATGCTAATTTTAGCTCTAACACTGATGATCCACCTACAAATGTGAACTGACGTTCAAAAATAAAACATTTGAAAACGGACCATTTTCCACATTTCTGAAGCATGACGTAATGGGGGGGTGTTATCTCTTTTGTGGAAAATCAGCCGTTTTTGCTCGAACATTAAATGCCTCCAAATGGTATTTAATTAACTTCCCGAGCCCCTGGAAGCATGAAAATCACTTTAAACATGCTAATTTTAGCTCTAACACTGATGATCCACCTACAAATGTGAACTGACATTCAAAAATAAAACATTTGAAAACGGACCATTTTCCACATTTCTGAAGCATGACGTAATGGGGGGGTGTTATCTCTTTTGTCGAAAATCAGCCGTTTTTGCTCGAACATTAAATGCCTCCAAATGGTATTTAATTAACTTCCCGGGGTGAAGAAACCCTTTTTGAGAACTCAGAGTGAGTAAATTGGCCATTTTCATGCACTTTTAACCATTCCATAAATCTTGTGTTTTGGGCCCCTGGAAGCATGAAAATCACTTTAAACATGCTAATTTTAGCTCTAACACTGATGATCCACCTACAAATGTGAACTGACGTTCAAAAATAAAACATTTGAAAACGGACCATTTTCCACATTTCTGAAGCATGACGTAATGGGGGGTGTTATCTCTTTTGTCGAAAATCAGCCGTTTTTGCTCGAACATTAAATGCCTCCAAATGGTATTTAATTAACTTCCCGGGGTGAAGAAACCCTTTTTGAGAACTCAGAGTGAGTAAATTGGCCATTTTCATGCACTTTTAACCATTCCATAAATCTTGTGTTTTGGGCCCCTGGAAGCATGAAAATCACTTTAAACATGCTAATTTTAGCTCTAACACTGATGATCCACCTACAAATGTGAACTGACGTTCAAAAATAAAACATTTGAAAACGGACCATTTTCCACATTTCTGAAGCATGACGTAATGGGGGGGTGTTATCTCTTTTGTCGAAAATCAGCCGTTTTTGCTCGAACATTAAATGCCTCCAAATGGTATTTAATTAACTTCCCGAGCCCCTGGAAGCATGAAAATCACTTTAAACATGCTAATTTTAGCTCTAACACTGATGATCCACCTACAAATGTGAACTGACGTTCAAAAATAAAACATTTGAAAACGGACCATTTTCCACATTCTGAAGCATGACGTAATGGGGGGGTGTTATCTCTTTTGTCGAAAATCAGCCGTTTTTGCTCGAACATTAAATGCCTCCAAATGGTATTTAATTAACTTCCCGGGGTGAAGAAACCCTTTTTGAGAACTCAGAGTGAGTAAATTGGCCATTTTCATGCACTTTTAACCATTCCATAAATCTTGTGTTTTGGGCCCCTGGAAGCATGAAAATCACTTTAAACATGCTAATTTTAGCTCTAACACTGATGATCCACCTACAAATGTGAACTGACGTTCAAAAATAAAACATTTGAAAACGGACCATTTTCCACATTTCTGAAGCATGACGTAATGGGGGGGGGGTGTTATCTCTTTTGTCGAAAATCAGCCGTTTTTGCTCGAACATTAAATGCCTCCAAATGGTATTTAATTAACTTTCCGAGCCCCTGGAAGCATGAAAATCACTTTAAACATGCTAATTTTAGCTCTAACACTGATGATCCACCTACAAATGTGAACTGACGTTCAAAAATAAAACATTTGAAAACGGACCATTTTCCACATTTCTGAAGCATGACGTAATGGGGGGGTGTTATCTCTTTTGTCGAAAATCAGCCGTTTTTGCTCTAACATTAAATGCCTCCAAATGGTATTTAATTAACTTCCCGGGGTGAAGAAACCCTTTTTGAGAACTCAGAGTGAGTAAATTGGCCATTTTCATGCACTTTTAACCATTCCATAAATCTTGTGTTTTGGGCCCCTGGAAGCATGAAAATCACTTTAAACATGCTAATATTAGCTCTAACACTGATGATCCACCTACAAATGTGAACTGACGTTCAAAAATAAAACATTTGAAAACGGACCATTTTCCACATTTCTGAAGCATGACGTAATGGGGGGGGTGTTATCTCTTTTGTCGAAAATCAGCCGTTTTTGCTCGAACATTAAATGCCTCCAAATGGTATTTAATTAACTTCCCGAGCCCCTGGAAGCATGAAAATCACTTTAAACATGCTAATTTTAGCTCTAACACTGATGATCCACATACAAATGTGAACTGACGTTCAAAAATAAAACATTTGAAAACGGACCATTTTCCACATTTCTGAAGCATGACGTAATGGGGGGTGTTATCTCTTTTGTCGAAAATCAGCCGTTTTTGCTCGAACATTAAATGCCTCCAAATGGTATTTAATTAACTTCCCGGGGTGAAGAAACCCTTTTTGAGAACTCAGAGTGAGTAAATTGGCCATTTTCATGCACTTTTAACCATTCCATAAATCTTGTGTTTTGGGCCCCTGGAAGCATGAAAATCACTTTAAACATGCTAATTTTAGCTCTAACACTGATGATCCACCTACAAATGTGAACTGACGTTCAAAAATAAAACATTTGAAAACGGACCATTTTCCACATTTCTGAAGCATGGCGTAATGGGGGGGTGTTATCTCTTTTGTCGAAAATCAGCCGTTTTTGCTCGAACATTAAATGCCTCCAAATGGTATTTAATTAACTTCCCGAGCCCCTTGAAGCATGAAAATCACTTTAAACATGCTAATTTTAGCTCTAACACTGATGATCCACCTACAAATGTGAACTGACGTTCAAAAATAAAACATTTGAAAACGGACCATTTTCCACATTTCTGAAGCATGACGTAATGGGGGGTGTTATCTCTTTTGTGGAAAATCAGCCGTTTTTGCTCGAACATTAAATGCCTCCAAATGGTATTTATTTCACTTCCCGAGCCCCTGGAAGCTTGAAAATCACTTTAAACATGCTAATTTTAGCTCTAACACTGATGATCCACCTACAAATGTGAACTGACGTTCAAAAATAAAACATTTGAAAACGGACCATTTTCCACATTTCTGAAGCATGACATAATGGGGGGGTGTTATCTCTTTTGTCGAAAATCAGCCGTTTTTGCTTGAACATTAAATGCCTCCAAATGGTATTTAATTAACTTCCCGGGGTGAAGAAACCCTTTTTGAGAACTCAGAGTGAGTAAATAGGCCATTTTCATGCACTTTTAACCATTCCATAAATCTTGTGTTTTGGGCCCCTGGAAGCATGAAAATCACTTTAAACATGCTAATTTTAGCTCTAACACTGATGATCCACCTACAAATGTGAACTGACGTTCAAAAATAAAACATTTGAAAACGGACCATTTTCCACATTTCTGAAGCATGACGTAATGGGGGGGTGTTATCTCTTTTGTCGAAAATCAGCCGTTTTTGCTCTAACATTAAATGCCTCCAAATGGTATTTAATTAACTTCCCGGGGTGAAGAAACCCTTTTTGAGAACTCAGAGTGAGTAAATTGGCCATTTTCATGCACTTTTAACCATTCCATAAATCTTGTGTTTTGGGCCCCTGGAAGCATGAAAATCACTTTAAACATGCTAATATTAGCTCTAACACTGATGATCCACCTACAAATGTGAACTGACGTTCAAAAATAAAACATTTGAAAACGGACCATTTTCCACATTTCTGAAGCATGACGTAATGGGGGGGGTGTTATCTCTTTTGTCGAAAATCAGCCGTTTTTGCTCGAACATTAAATGCCTCCAAATGGTATTTAATTAACTTCCCGAGCCCCTGGAAGCATGAAAATCACTTTAAACATGCTAATTTTAGCTCTAACACTGATGATCCACCTACAAATGTGAACTGACGTTCAAAAATAAAACATTTGAAAACGGACCATTTTCCACATTTCTGAAGCATGACGTAATGGGGGGGTGTTATCTCTTTTGTGGAAAATCAGCCGTTTTTGCTCGAACATTAAATGCCTCCAAATGGTATTTATTTCACTTCCCGAGCCCCTGGAAGCAATAAAATCACTTTAAACATGCTAATTTTAGCTCTAACACTGATGATCCACCTACAAATGTGAACTGACGTTCAAAAATAAAACATTTGAAAACGGACCATTTTCCACATTTCTGAAGCATGACGTAATGGGGGGTGTTATCTCTTTTGTCGAAAATCAGCCGTTTTTGCTCGAACATTAAATGCCTCCAAATGGTATTTAATTAACTTCCCGGGGTGAAGAAACCCTTTTTGAGAACTCAGAGTGAGTAAATTGGCCATTTTCATGCACTTTTAACCATTCCATAAATCTTGTGTTTTGGGCCCCTGGAAGCATGAAAATCACTTTAAACATGCTAATTTTAGCTCTAACACTGATGATCCACCTACAAATGTGAACTGACGTTCAAAAATAAAACATTTGAAAACGGACCATTTTCCACATTTCTGAAGCATGACGTAATGGGGGGTGTTATCTCTTTTGTGGAAAATCAGCCGTTTTTGCTCTAACATTAAATGCCTCCAAATGGTATTTAATTAACTTCCCGAGCCCCTGGAAGCATGAAAATCACTTTAAACATGCTAATTTTAGCTCTAACACTGATGATCCACCTACAAATGTGAACTGACGTTCAAAAATAAAACATTTGAAAACGGACCATTTTCCACATTTCTGAAGCATGACGTAATGGGGGGTGTTATCTCTTTTGTCGAAAATCAGCCGTTTTTGCTCGAACATTAAATGCCTCCAAATGGTATTTATTTCACTTCCCGAGCCCCTGGAAGCATGAAAATCACTTTAAACATGCTAATTTTAGCTCTAACACTGATGATCCACCTACAAATGTGAACTGACATTCAAAAATAAAACATTTGAAAACGGACCATTTTCCACATTTCTGAAGCATGACGTAATGGGGGGGTGTTATCTCTTTTGTCGAAAATCAGCCGTTTTTGCTCTAACATTAAATGCCTCCAAATGGTATTTAATTAACTTCCCGGGGTGAAGAAACCCTTTTTGAGAACTCAGAGTGAGTAAATTGGCCATTTTCATGCACTTTTAACCATTCCATAAATCTTGTGTTTTGGGCCCCTGGAAGCATGAAAATCACTTTAAACATGCTAATTTTAGCTCTAACACTGATGATCCACCTACAAATGTGAACTGACGTTCAAAAATAAAACATTTGAAAACGGACCATTTTCCACATTTCTGAAGCATGACGTAATGGGGGGTGTTATCTCTTTTGTCGAAAATCAGCCGTTTTTGCTCGAACATTAAATGCCTCCAAATGGTATTTAATTAACTTCCCGGGGTGAAGAAACCCTTTTTGAGAACTCAGAGTGAGTAAATTGGCCATTTTCATGCACTTTTAACCATTCCATAAATCTTGTGTTTTGGGCCCCTGGAAGCATGAAAATCACTTTAAACATGCTAATTTTAGCTCTAACACTGATGATCCACCTACAAATGTGAACTGACGTTCAAAAATAAAACATTTGAAAACGGACCATTTTCCACATTTCTGAAGCATGGCGTAATGGGGGGGTGTTATCTCTTTTGTCGAAAATCAGCCGTTTTTGCTCGAACATTAAATGCCTCCAAATGGTATTTAATTAACTTCCCGAGCCCCTTGAAGCATGAAAATCACTTTAAACATGCTAATTTTAGCTCTAACACTGATGATCCACCTACAAATGTGAACTGACGTTCAAAAATAAAACATTTGAAAACGGACCATTTTCCACATTTCTGAAGCATGACGTAATGGGGGGTGTTATCTCTTTTGTGGAAAATCAGCCGTTTTTGCTCGAACATTAAATGCCTCCAAATGGTATTTATTTCACTTCCCGAGCCCCTGGAAGCATGAAAATCACTTTAAACATGCTAATTTTAGCTCTAACACTGATGATCCACCTACAAATGTGAACTGACGTTCAAAAATAAAACATTTGAAAACGGACCATTTTCCACATTTCTGAAGCATGACATAATGGGGGGGTGTTATCTCTTTTGTCGAAAATCAGCCGTTTTTGCTTGAACATTAAATGCCTCCAAATGGTATTTAATTAACTTCCCGGGGTGAAGAAACCCTTTTTGAGAACTCAGAGTGAGTAAATTGGCCATTTTCATGCACTTTTAACCATTCCATAAATCTTGTGTTTTGGGCCCCTGGAAGCATGAAAATCACTTTAAACATGCTAATTTTAGCTCTAACACTGATGATCCACCTACAAATGTGAACTGACGTTCAAAAATAAAACATTTGAACACGGACCATTTTCCACATTTCTGAAGCATGACGTAATGGGGGGTGTTATCTCTTTTGTCGAAAATCAGCCGTTTTTGCTCGAACATTAAATGCCTCCAAATGGTATTTATTTCACTTCCCGAGCCCCTGGAAGCATGAAAATCACTTTAAACATGCTAATTTTAGCTCTAACACTGATGATCCACCTACAAATGTGAACTGACATTCAAAAATAAAACATTTGAAAACGGACCATTTTCCACATTTCTGAAGCATGACGTAATGGGGGGGTGTTATCTCTTTTGTCGAAAATCAGCCGTTTTTGCTCTAACATTAAATGCCTCCAAATGGTATTTAATTAACTTCCCGGGGTGAAGAAACCCTTTTTGAGAACTCAGAGTGAGTAAATTGGCCATTTTCATGCACTTTTAACCATTCCATAAATCTTGTGTTTTGGGCCCCTGGAAGCATGAAAATCACTTTAAACATGCTAATTTTAGCTCTAACACTGATGATCCACCTACAAATGTGAACTGACGTTCAAAAATAAAACATTTGAAAACGGACCATTTTCCACATTTCTGAAGCATGACGTAATGGGGGGTGTTATCTCTTTTGTCGAAAATCAGCCGTTTTTGCTCGAACATTAAATGCCTCCAAATGGTATTTAATTAACTTCCCGGGGTGAAGAAACCCTTTTTGAGAACTCAGAGTGAGTAAATTGGCCATTTTCATGCACTTTTAACCATTCCATAAATCTTGTGTTTTGGGCCCCTGGAAGCATGAAAATCACTTTAAACATGCTAATTTTAGCTCTAACACTGATGATCCACCTACAAATGTGAACTGACGTTCAAAAATAAAACATTTGAAAACGGACCATTTTCCACATTTCTGAAGCATGGCGTAATGGGGGGGTGTTATCTCTTTTGTCGAAAATCAGCCGTTTTTGCTCGAACATTAAATGCCTCCAAATGGTATTTAATTAACTTCCCGAGCCCCTGGAAGCATGAAAATCACTTTAAACATGCTAATTTTAGCTCTAACACTGATGATCCACCTACAAATGTGAACTGACGTTCAAAAATAAAACATTTGAAAACGGACCATTTTCCACATTTCTGAAGCATGACGTAATGGGGGGTGTTATCTCTTTTGTGGAAAATCAGCCGTTTTTGCTCGAACATTAAATGCCTCCAAATGGAATTTATTTCACTTCCCGAGCCCCTGGAAGCATGAAAATCACTTTAAACATGCTAATTTTAGCTCTAACACTGATGATCCACCTACAAATGTGAACTGACGTTCAAAAATAAAACATTTGAAAACGGACCATTTTCCACATTTCTGAAGCATGACATAATGGGGGGGTGTTATCTCTTTTGTCGAAAATCAGCCGTTTTTGCTCGAACATTAAATGCCTCCAAATGGTATTTAATTAACTTCCCGGGGTGAAGAAACCCTTTTTGAGAACTCAGAGTGAGTAAATAGGCCATTTTCATGCACTTTTAACCATTCCATAAATCTTGTGTTTTGGGCCCCTGGAAGCATGAAAATCACTTTAAACATGCTAATTTTAGCTCTAACACTGATGATCCACCTACAAATGTGAACTGACGTTCAAAAATAAAACATTTGAAAACGGACCATTTTCCACATTTCTGAAGCATGACGTAATGGGGGGGGTGTTATCTCTTTTGTCGAAAATCAGCCGTTTTTGCTCGAACATTAAATGCCTCCAAATGGTATTTAATTAACTTCCCGGGGTGAAGAAACCCTTTTTGAGAACTTAGAGTGAGTAAATTGGCCATTTTCATGCACTTTTAACCATTCCATAAATCTTGTGTTTTGGGCCCCTGGAAGCATGAAAATCACTTTAAACATGCTAATTTTAGCTCTAACACTGATGATCCACCTACAAATGTGAACTGACGTTCAAAAATAAAACATTTGAAAACGGACCATTTTCCACATTTCTGAAGCATGACGTAATGGGGGGGTGTTATCTCTTTTGTGGAAAATCAGCCGTTTTTGCTCGAACATTAAATGCCTCCAAATGGTATTTAATTAACTTCCCGAGCCCCTGGAAGCATGAAAATCACTTTAAACATGCTAATTTTAGCTCTAACACTGATGATCCACCTACAAATGTGAACTGACATTCAAAAATAAAACATTTGAAAACGGACCATTTTCCACATTTCTGAAGCATGACGTAATGGGGGGGTGTTATCTCTTTTGTCGAAAATCAGCCGTTTTTGCTCGAACATTAAATGCCTCCAAATGGTATTTAATTAACTTCCCGGGGTGAAGAAACCCTTTTTGAGAACTCAGAGTGAGTAAATTGGCCATTTTCATGCACTTTTAACCATTCCATAAATCTTGTGTTTTGGGCCCCTGGAAGCATGAAAATCACTTTAAACATGCTAATTTTAGCTCTAACACTGATGATCCACCTACAAATGTGAACTGACGTTCAAAAATAAAACATTTGAAAACGGACCATTTTCCACATTTCTGAAGCATGACGTAATGGGGGGTGTTATCTCTTTTGTCGAAAATCAGCCGTTTTTGCTCGAACATTAAATGCCTCCAAATGGTATTTAATTAACTTCCCGGGGTGAAGAAACCCTTTTTGAGAACTCAGAGTGAGTAAATTGGCCATTTTCATGCACTTTTAACCATTCCATAAATCTTGTGTTTTGGGCCCCTGGAAGCATGAAAATCACTTTAAACATGCTAATTTTAGCTCTAACACTGATGATCCACCTACAAATGTGAACTGACGTTCAAAAATAAAACATTTGAAAACGGACCATTTTCCACATTTCTGAAGCATGACGTAATGGGGGGGTGTTATCTCTTTTGTGGAAAATCAGCCGTTTTTGCTCGAACATTAAATGCCTCCAAATGGTATTTAATTAACTTCCCGAGCCCCTGGAAGCATGAAAATCACTTTAAACATGCTAATTTTAGCTCTAACACTGATGATCCACCTACAAATGTGAACTGACGTTCAAAAATAAAACATTTGAAAACGGACCATTTTCCACATTCTGAAGCATGACGTAATGGGGGGGTGTTATCTCTTTTGTCGAAAATCAGCCGTTTTTGCTCGAACATTAAATGCCTCCAAATGGTATTTAATTAACTTCCCGGGGTGAAGAAACCCTTTTTGAGAACTCAGAGTGAGTAAATTGGCCATTTTCATGCACTTTTAACCATTCCATAAATCTTGTGTTTTGGGCCCCTGGAAGCATGAAAATCACTTTAAACATGCTAATTTTAGCTCTAACACTGATGATCCACCTACAAATGTGAACTGACGTTCAAAAATAAAACATTTGAAAACGGACCATTTTCCACATTTCTGAAGCATGACGTAATGGGGGGGGGGTGTTATCTCTTTTGTCGAAAATCAGCCGTTTTTGCTCGAACATTAAATGCCTCCAAATGGTATTTAATTAACTTTCCGAGCCCCTGGAAGCATGAAAATCACTTTAAACATGCTAATTTTAGCTCTAACACTGATGATCCACCTACAAATGTGAACTGACGTTCAAAAATAAAACATTTGAAAACGGACCATTTTCCACATTTCTGAAGCATGACGTAATGGGGGGGTGTTATCTCTTTTGTCGAAAATCAGCCGTTTTTGCTCTAACATTAAATGCCTCCAAATGGTATTTAATTAACTTCCCGGGGTGAAGAAACCCTTTTTGAGAACTCAGAGTGAGTAAATTGGCCATTTTCATGCACTTTTAACCATTCCATAAATCTTGTGTTTTGGGCCCCTGGAAGCATGAAAATCACTTTAAACATGCTAATATTAGCTCTAACACTGATGATCCACCTACAAATGTGAACTGACGTTCAAAAATAAAACATTTGAAAACGGACCATTTTCCACATTTCTGAAGCATGACGTAATGGGGGGGGTGTTATCTCTTTTGTCGAAAATCAGCCGTTTTTGCTCGAACATTAAATGCCTCCAAATGGTATTTAATTAACTTCCCGAGCCCCTGGAAGCATGAAAATCACTTTAAACATGCTAATTTTAGCTCTAACACTGATGATCCACATACAAATGTGAACTGACGTTCAAAAATAAAACATTTGAAAACGGACCATTTTCCACATTTCTGAAGCATGACGTAATGGGGGGTGTTATCTCTTTTGTCGAAAATCAGCCGTTTTTGCTCGAACATTAAATGCCTCCAAATGGTATTTAATTAACTTCCCGGGGTGAAGAAACCCTTTTTGAGAACTCAGAGTGAGTAAATTGGCCATTTTCATGCACTTTTAACCATTCCATAAATCTTGTGTTTTGGGCCCCTGGAAGCATGAAAATCACTTTAAACATGCTAATTTTAGCTCTAACACTGATGATCCACCTACAAATGTGAACTGACGTTCAAAAATAAAACATTTGAAAACGGACCATTTTCCACATTTCTGAAGCATGGCGTAATGGGGGGGTGTTATCTCTTTTGTCGAAAATCAGCCGTTTTTGCTCGAACATTAAATGCCTCCAAATGGTATTTAATTAACTTCCCGAGCCCCTTGAAGCATGAAAATCACTTTAAACATGCTAATTTTAGCTCTAACACTGATGATCCACCTACAAATGTGAACTGACGTTCAAAAATAAAACATTTGAAAACGGACCATTTTCCACATTTCTGAAGCATGACGTAATGGGGGGTGTTATCTCTTTTGTGGAAAATCAGCCGTTTTTGCTCGAACATTAAATGCCTCCAAATGGTATTTATTTCACTTCCCGAGCCCCTGGAAGCATGAAAATCACTTTAAACATGCTAATTTTAGCTCTAACACTGATGATCCACCTACAAATGTGAACTGACGTTCAAAAATAAAACATTTGAAAACGGACCATTTTCCACATTTCTGAAGCATGACATAATGGGGGGGTGTTATCTCTTTTGTCGAAAATCAGCCGTTTTTGCTTGAACATTAAATGCCTCCAAATGGTATTTAATTAACTTCCCGGGGTGAAGAAACCCTTTTTGAGAACTCAGAGTGAGTAAATAGGCCATTTTCATGCACTTTTAACCGTTCCATAAATCTTGTGTTTTGGGCCCCTGGAAGCATGAAAATCACTTTAAACATGCTAATTTTAGCTCTAACACTGATGATCCACCTACAAATGTGAACTGACGTTCAAAAATAAAACATTTGAAAACGGACCATTTTCCACTTTTCTGAAGCATGACGTAATGGGGGGGGTGTTATCTCTTTTGTCGAAAATCAGCCGTTTTTGCTCGAACATTAAATGCCTCCAAATGGTATTTAATTAACTTCCCGGGGTGAAGAAACCCTTTTTGAGAACTTAGAGTGAGTAAATTGGCCATTTCCATGCACTTTTAACCATTCCATAAATCTTGTGTTTTGGGCCCCTGGAAGCATGAAAATCACTTTAAACATGCTAATTTTAGCTCTAACACTGATGATCCACCTACAAATGTGAACTGACGTTCAAAAATAAAACATTTGAAAACGGACCATATGGCTGAGATACCCGCCACCCCCTCTCAACACGATCCCCAAAAGAAGGGAAACCGGAAACAGTTCTTCAAAGTTTTTGGATGTGGGAGGGAGTGACCCTCCCGCGGCCGTATTTATTAAAACAAAAATTAAACATTAAACGTTTCATATTATGTACAATTTCATTATCACATTTGCGATGTTTGGCTAATCTTAACATATTCTCTAATACAGAGGTTCTCCTAGCCGAACTAGCATCCTACAGAAACATTCTCTATAAACACTGAAATTGTACATCCTAACGTTTAAGGGCCAACGGCAAGGTCATAACCGGTGTCAAGATCCCTAACCAGACTTACCCCTCCCACTTGGGAAGGGCGACAGCACAGAGGCTTACCTCAAGTGCAACTACTAACAATTTCCCTTGACTTGTCGGGGGCACTTAAGACTCGACGCCATTTAAAGGTCGTTCGAATACTTGTGTGTGGTATCTAGAAGGTATCGTGGACCTCCCCCCACCCCACACAACTTACCGCATCTGCCGTCGCAGATGACCCTGGCCCCGGGAAATTCCTCAGGAGGGGGCTGTAACCCCTCCTACACAGGAAGGGGCCTTGACCGCCTTTCCTTAACTTCCGGCGACCCGCCCTTAGACGGGACCGCCTCCCCATTGAGGGGCCAATGGCCACCTCCCCCGAGCGCTCCCATCCGTGTTGGGTGACGCCCACTCATAGGGATCTACCAATTAGTGCTCACCGATCATGACCTTACCGCCTACCAAAAAATAAATACGACAATTCGAACTTATGAAAACATTGGTCGCTACGACCGAAAGAGCATGCTCAAAAAGCAACACTACATCAAGTCCTTTTAATCGTAACAACCTAAATGATATTCACGATACTTTATTATGAAAAACAACAAAACTGATACTTTCACAACCTGTAAACGAAAAAGGAAGAACATACTTAGAAAATCCACTTTATTGCACAACAACTTGCTGTCCTCAGGGGCTGGTGGGTGGGTCAAAATTGGCTCTTTGTTCTGTCCCGAGCTCACGTGTAGCGAGGAGGTGCAGCTTCGGAGCACAAGAACAAGAGGACGTCTTCCGGCCTTGCGTCTCCTTTTATCCGTCTTCAGGGCGGGCGTAAACCCGCCCCTGCCCGTCCCGAGGGCGTGGCTGGCTGCGTCAGTGTCTAGGCCAGCCCACTCTAGGGCGGGAACAGGCGCGCCCCGGCTACGCCGCTTCGGGCATACCAGCCGAGACGCGCCTCCCGCCCAAAAATGGCTTCCCGGGGGGATCGAGGCACTCCGCCATACGTTCGGGGGGACCGAGTGGTCGCCCCTTTCCATATGGCTGAGATACCCGCCACCCCCTCTCAACACGATCCCCAAAAGAAGGGAAACCGGAAACAGTTCTTCAAAGTTTTTGGATGTGGGAGGGAGTGACCCTCCCGCGGCCGTATTTATTAAAACAAAAATTAAACATTAAACGTTTCATATTATGTACAATTTCATTATCACATTTGCGATGTTTGGCTAATCTTAACATATTCTCTAATACAGAGGTTCTCCTAGCCGAACTAGCATCCTACAGAAACATTCTCTATAAACACTGAAATTGTACATCCTAACGTTTAAGGGCCAACGGCAAGGTCATAACCGGTGTCAAGATCCCTAACCAGACTTACCCCTCCCACTTGGGAAGGGCGACAGCACAGAGGCTTACCTCAAGTGCAACTACTAACAATTTCCCTTGACTTGTCGGGGGCACTTAAGACTCGACGCCATTTAAAGGTCGTTCGAATACTTGTGTGTGGTATCTAGAAGGTATCGTGGACCTCCCCCCACCCCACACAACTTACCGCATCTGCCGTCGCAGATGACCCTGGCCCCGGGAAATTCCTCAGGAGGGGGCTGTAACCCCTCCTACACAGGAAGGGGCCTTGACCGCCTTTCCTTAACTTCCGGCGACCCGCCCTTAGACGGGACCGCCTCCCCATTGAGGGGCCAATGGCCACCTCCCCCGAGCGCTCCCATCCGTGTTGGGTGACGCCCACTCATAGGGATCTACCAATTAGTGCTCACCGATCATGACCTTACCGCCACAGGTCCGGATAGTTGACCGGCTATCCGGACCCCCCACCAGACTCCTACCTAAAGGTCATGTTTTAACGATTTTAACCAAGCTAGGAAGTCGCCTATGAGTAACTCATTGCCCACCCTCGACAAATGCACACCATCCCGCAAATACATACTGTCATCATTAATACAACTATGCGAGATCGAATGTAATGTCTTGGAACGGAACAACCGACTCACTTTGTTATTCAATTTTTTAACGGAATGATTCAAAGCAGGGATCGAGATAGCCCCCCGCCACACTTTTCGTGGGATCATATGAGACCACGCAATTGTACACCCCGGAACTCTCCTTGCTAACCAACTTACCGTGGAAAGCATAGCCTCCAGGAGAAGTCGTCTACCGGTGGTGACTAGATCATTGCCCCCCAAATGTACTATGACTATGGACGGCGGTGACCTCATCCGCTCTAACAAACCCTCAAAAAATGCCTGAAACTGGTCAATACAGAGACCGCCCCTTCCGTAGAAGGACACTCTGTACCCGTATTCCCCAGGTACGTGAATCATATCACCTGCTTTGAATACGTCTGCGGCCCGTCTCACGTATGAGTGGCCTACAACCCACACCTCCTTTCTCTCAGCCGGTGATGTGTGACCGCTGGCCTGGTGTTGGGTCAACTGCACAGTCCGCCCTGCCGCGTAGGCTTGCTGAACTGAAAACAAACAGAAGACAAGAAGCGTGAGTACATGATTACAGCTTCACAACATGTGCAATCGCACATACCTCTTATAACAATTGGAGGACCAACGCCCCACCCGTTTCACTTGTTCTACATTGAGACCCCTGGCTGTAGCTTCTGTGGCAGCCCCTATACGAAAGGAATGGGTCCCAAATTCACCCGGGTCCAAGCCCGCTGCGGCAATGGCCATTGCAAGCACCCGCTGAAACTGAAACCTCGTCAGCGGGGTGGCGTCTACATGCCTCAACAATGTCCCCCCCCATGATGCCACCCTTCGTGCTAGGTAATCTTCTAAGCACTGAACCGGACACATGGATGACTCGGGGATCCTGCGAATGATCGTGCAGTCCCCCCTCCCATCTTGGTCAGTCTTGGACCTGAGAAAGGAGACAATCATCGCATCACCCCTGATCTGAACCTGCTCCCTGCACAAGCCCCCCGTCACATCCCGTTTGTTCCTTGCAACCAGCTCACTAACTCTCATAGCCCCGTGAAATGCCAGCATAAATGCAGTCCGGAACAAACAGGTCTCGAACGGGGACGAGCATGTGTTAGGGAGTGTGGTCAGCAACTGGGACAACCTGTCTAGACCTATCGGTCGTCTTACGTCTACTCTGCGACCCTCCAGACGTTGCCACCCTCGCAGCGCTTTCTGTACCGTAAAAGACGCTGTCGGGTCCAGGATGCCATGGGCCCTGGCAACAAAGGAAATGGCGGCACGATGCCTTTGGGCCGTGGCCACCGATTTCCCAGCCCTACGTAAGGACATCAGGAAAAGTACTACCAACTCCTCCTGCCCCCAAAGTCCCCCTCTCTCTGCCCCCAAAAAGGCCAAATAGGCCTGGAACGCCCCTTCATATGCCTTCCTTGTCCTGGGTGCTAGACTCTCTCCCACGAGGTGACGAAGTTCGGGGCACCGAGAGACCAGAGAGCTTCGGGGAAGGGTGCCGGCTCCGGGTCCGCTGAAGGAAGGAAGCCCGAGAAAGCCTGCATGTGAAAACGAGACAGTGCATCAGCGGCCTGATTCATCACCCCAGGGACATGTTTTGCTCTGAATACCACGTTCAGTTGCATACACAGTAAGACAATTTCTTTGAGCAGCCTCAAAATCAATTTACAACGGGCTGCCTGACTATTGATGCATTCTACCACGGTCATATTGTCGGACCAGAACACAACAGAATGATCTCTGAACCCTTCTGGCCAGGTTCTCAGGGCCACCAGAATGGGAAATAATTCGAGGAAAGCGATGTTACTTGTCAGCCCCTTCTCGTGCCACCATAGGGGCCACTTCTGTGCCGACCATTTTGTGCCGAAGATGGCGCCAAAACCTACGCTTCCTGCTGAATCTGTCCATAGCCCAAGCTCATCGGAGGACATGACTGGCTTGTTCCAGACAACTCGGCCATTGAAGTCCGCCAAGAATGCTAACCAGATCCGCATGTCCTGGCGGACCTCAGTCGATAACCTTGTGCGATGATGACCCTCCTTCAGGCCAACCATCGCTTGGGCAATTGAGCGGGAAAAGGGGCGAGCCATTGGTATCACTCTCAAGGCAAAGTTCAATTTTCCCACTAACTGTTGCAACTGATGCAGTGTAACCTTGGATGCAGTTAAACATACTTGGAGGGCTGCCCTAAATTTCGACACCTTGCTAGCTGGTAAACGGAAGCACCCCTCCCTTGAGTCCAACTCGATCCCCAGAAACTCGAGGCAAGTCGTGGGACCCATAGTTTTACCCGGTGCCAACGGCACGCCGAGATGACCCATTAACACACAGAATTTGTCTAAAGCCTGGGCACATTCGGGACTACCGGCGGGGCCAAGGAACAGAAAGTCGTCAAGGTAATGCATTACATTTCGGAAACCCGCTGTCTCAGTGAACACCCACTGCAGGAAAGTACTGAATTGCTCAAAGTAAGCACATGAAATAGAGCAACCCATTGGCATACACCTATCCATGTAAAATGATCCCTGGAACCCGAATCCCAAAAGACGCTGATCGTCTGGGTGTACCGGGAGCAACCGGAACGCTGACTCGATATCAGATTTCGCCATCAACGTCCCGTGCCCCAGGCGATTCAAGATGGCTACTGCCTCATCAAAAGATGCGTATCGCACCGAACAAACTTCTGGATCAATTGCGTCGTTCACCGAAAGACCTCGTGGAGCAGACAGATTATGGATCAAACGGAACTCACCCGGGTCCTTCTTGGGGACCACCCCTAACGGAGAACAAACGAAACCTGGTACCGGAGGTTCACTAAACGGGCCGGCGACCCGTCCCCGGCTAACCTCTTTCTGAATTTTCTCCTGCACTACCGATGTATGTTGTAAAACGGAAAGTTGATTTTTGCACATCCCTACACCCTGAAAGTCCCCTACCGGGATGCGGAAACCATGTGTAAAACCGTTCCGTAGCACCCCAGCAGAAGTACGATCCGGGTATTCGCTGAGCCAGGGAATCATTGCCAAGGTATCAATCGGGGTTGGTAAAGGCGCCCCTCGGCCTAGCTTAGACCTGTTTGGCGCCCCCCTTACCCCCATTCTCACCCGTTCTGGCTCTGCACGATGACTCAGGATGGGACGACCCACACGTACTACACTCATGTTTGAACTTACACGATCCCGGAGGCCTGGTACATTTCCCCTTGTTGAAATTAAAACAGAAACCCTTTTTCCCTGTATTGCCTGCGGGCCTTGACTGGTCGTCGGTGCTCGTACTTGGTCGAAAGGGCGTCCCCACATTCTGGCGGGAGTAATCAACAACATTGCTCCCGACCAATGGCATTCTTAACATTCCTGATTCTTTCATTTTGTCCCAAGTTAACGAATCGTAACAATCCCAAGTCAAACTCTTGTTATGTTCCTTTTCCTTTCTGAACAGATTGTCATAACAAAACCAATGGTTACCTTGATACGTTGTCGAGTAACCCATAATTCGTGATTGGTAAACGGGAAACTCAGGGAGCAACTCGGGCCTACGTTCCCCCAAAATCGATGTGAAAATACCCCATGCATTGCCCCAGTTGCCAATGTTCTCATTAACCTTAAAGGCGGCCATTTTTGCGCGCCAAACACTCGGATGCATCAAGTCCTTCTGACTTTTCACATGCTCCACATCATAATGATCAACAAGCAGGGAAAAAATATTCACGTACTCTCCCGCCCAGATCTTTTCTTTTATAGCTAACGGCACATGTTGTCCCAATCTCTCTCTACGAGAGGGTGCTGACTCGTCCCTTGCAATCGGCAATGGCCGCTTACCTGCACCGGACGCAGCTTCTGCCGCTTGCGGCTTGTCTATCCCCGCCACTCTAGCTGCCTCTTTCTTCTCACGAAGCCCTTTTATCAGCGCCTGTGCCTCGGCAGCCGTGGCGCCATCACCACTATCCCCCAACCACGCTGCTAGCTGTGCTGCCAGCTCGGGGGGCATGTCTTCCTTGGATGTCGGGGAGACGACCCCCGGGATTGGATTCCCCTCTATCGGTACCGGGGTCGGCGCCTCGAGAGGGGCAGAGGGAGCCGGGACGTCCCCACCGGCTGGAACCTTTCTCGGCCTCTTAGGTCTCCCTCCAGCCGGCGAAGGGCCCGAACCCTCCTCCCCATCTCGCTCCGCCAACCGTTTCTTTATGTCGGACATATCTTTAAAGAGTGCCCGAACCATCTGGTCAGTCGTCATTCTCTTTTCGCCTTTCCTGGGCATCTTCTTCGACGAAGTATCTGGAAGACAAAGAAAAAGATCAAAACGCTCAAAATTGGCTCTTTGTTCTGTCCCGAGCTCACGTGTAGCGAGGAGGTGCAGCTTCGGAGCACAAGAACAAGAGGACGTCTTCCGGCCTTGCGTCTCCTTTTATCCGTCTTCAGGGCGGGCGTAAACCCGCCCCTGCCCGTCCCGAGGGCGTGGCTGGCTGCGTCAGTGTCTAGGCCAGCCCACTCTAGGGCGGGAACAGGCGCGCCCCGGCTACGCCGCTTCGGGCATACCAGCCGAGACGCGCCTCCCGCCCAAAAATGGCTTCCCGGGGGGATCGAGGCACTCCGCCATACGTTCGGGGGGACCGAGTGGTCGCCCCTTTCCATTTTCCACATTTCTGAAGCATGACGTAATGGGGGGGTGTTATCTCTTTTGTGGAAAATCAGCCGTTTTTGCTCGAACATTAAATGCCTCCAAATGGTATTTAATTAACTTCCCGAGCCCCTGGAAGCATGAAAATCACTTTAAACATGCTAATTTTAGCTCTAACACTGATGATCCACCTACAAATGTGAACTGACATTCAAAAATAAAACATTTGAAAACGGACCATTTTCCACATTTCTGAAGCATGACGTAATGGGGGGGTGTTATCTCTTTTGTCGAAAATCAGCCGTTTTTGCTCTAACATTAAATGCCTCCAAATGGTATTTAATTAACTTCCCGGGGTGAAGAAACCCTTTTTGAGAACTCAGAGTGAGTAAATTGGCCATTTTCATGCACTTTTAACCATTCCATAAATCTTGTGTTTTGGGCCCCTGGAAGCATGAAAATCACTTTAAACATGCTAATTTTAGCTCTAACACTGATGATCCACCTACAAATGTGAACTGACGTTCAAAAATAAAACATTTGAAAACGGACCATTTTCCACATTTCTGAAGCATGACGTAATGGGGGGTGTTATCTCTTTTGTCGAAAATCAGCCGTTTTTGCTCGAACATTAAATGCCTCCAAATGGTATTTAATTAACTTCCCGGGGTGAAGAAACCCTTTTTGAGAACTCAGAGTGAGTAAATTGGCCATTTTCATGCACTTTTAACCATTCCATAAATCTTGTGTTTTGGGCCCCTGGAAGCATGAAAATCACTTTAAACATGCTAATTTTAGCTCTAACACTGATGATCCACCTACAAATGTGAACTGACGTTCAAAAATAAAACATTTGAAAACGGACCATTTTCCACATTTCTGAAGCATGACGTAATGGGGGGGTGTTATCTCTTTTGTCGAAAATCAGCCGTTTTTGCTCGAACATTAAATGCCTCCAAATGGTATTTAATTAACTTCCCGAGCCCCTGGAAGCATGAAAATCACTTTAAACATGCTAATTTTAGCTCTAACACTGATGATCCACCTACAAATGTGAACTGAAGTTCAAAAATAAAACATTTGAAAACGGACCATTTTCCACATTCTGAAGCATGACGTAATGGGGGGGTGTTATCTCTTTTGTCGAAAATCAGCCGTTTTTGCTCGAACATTAAATGCCTCCAAATGGTATTTAATTAACTTCCCGGGGTGAAGAAACCCTTTTTGAGAACTCAGAGTGAGTAAATTGGCCATTTTCATGCACTTTTAACCATTCCATAAATCTTGTGTTTTGGGCCCCTGGAAGCATGAAAATCACTTTAAACATGCTAATTTTAGCTCTAACACTGATGATCCACCTACAAATGTGAACTGACGTTCAAAAATAAAACGTTTGAAAACGGACCATTTTCCACATTTCTGAAGCATGACGTAATGGGGGGGGGGGTGTTATCTCTTTTGTCGAAAATCAGCCGTTTTTGCTCGAACATTAAATGCCTCCAAATGGTATTTAATTAACTTTCCGAGCCCCTGGAAGCATGAAAATCACTTTAAACATGCTAATTTTAGCTCTAACACTGATGATCCACCTACAAATGTGAACTGACGTTCAAAAATAAAACATTTGAAAACGGACCATTTTCCACATTTCTGAAGCATGACGTAATGGGGGGGTGTTATCTCTTTTGTCGAAAATCAGCCGTTTTTGCTCTAACATTAAATGCCTCCAAATGGTATTTAATTGACTTCCCGGGGTGAAGAAACCCTTTTTGAGAACTCAGAGTGAGTAAATTGGCCATTTTCATGCACTTTTAACCATTCCATAAATCTTGTGTTTTGGGCCCCTGGAAGCATGAAAATCACTTTAAACATGCTAATATTAGCTCTAACACTGATGATCCACCTACAAATGTGAACTGACGTTCAAAAATAAAACATTTGAAAACGGACCATTTTCCACATTTCTGAAGCATGACGTAATGGAGGGGGTGTTATCTCTTTTGTCGAAAATCAGCCGTTTTTGCTCGAACATTAAATGCCTCCAAATGGTATTTAATTAACTTCCCGAGCCCCTGGAAGCATGAAAATCACTTTAAACATGCTAATTTTAGCTCTAACACTGATGATCCACCTACAAATGTGAACTGACGTTCAAAAATAAAACATTTGAAAACGGACCATTTTCCACATTTCTGAAGCATGACGTAATGGGGGGGTGTTATCTCTTTTGTGGAAAATCAGCCGTTTTTGCTCGAACATTAAATGCCTCCAAATGGTATTTATTTCACTTCCCGAGCCCCTGGAAGCATGAAAATCACTTTAAACATGCTAATTTTAGCTCTAACACTGATGATCCACCTACAAATGTGAACTGACGTTCAAAAATAAAACATTTGAAAACGGACCATTTTCCACATTTCTGAAGCATGACGTAATGGGGGGGTGTTATCTCTTTTGTCGAAAATCAGCCGTTTTTGCTCGAACATTAAATGCCTCCAAATGGTATTTAATTAACTTCCCGGGGTGAAGAAACCCTTTTTGAGAACTCAGAGTGAGTAAATTGGCCATTTTCATGCACTTTTAACCATTCCATAAATCTTGTGTTTTGGGCCCCTGGAAGCATGAAAATCACTTTAAACATGCTAATTTTAGCTCTAACACTGATGATCCACCTACAAATGTGAACTGACGTTCAAAAATAAAACATTTGAAAACGGACCATTTTCCACATTTCTGAAGCATGACGTAATGGGGGGGTGTTATCTCTTTTGTCGAAAATCAGCCGTTTTTGCTCGAACATTAAATGCCTCCAAATGGTATTTAATTAACTTCCCGGGGTGAAGAAACCCTTTTTGAGAACTTAGAGTGAGTAAATTGGCCATTTTCATGCACTTTTAACCATTCCATAAATCTTGTGTTTTGGGCCCCTGGAAGCATGAAAATCACTTTAAACATGCTAATTTTAGCTCTAACACTGATGATCCACCTACAAATGTGAACTGACGTTCAAAAATAAAACATTTGAAAATGGACCATTTTCCACATTTCTGAAGCATGACGTAATGGGGGGGTGTTATCTCTTTTGTGGAAAATCAGCCGTTTTTGCTCGAACATTAAATGCCTCCAAATGGTATTTAATTAACTTCCCGAGCCCCTGGAAGCATGAAAATCACTTTAAACATGCTAATTTTAGCTCTAACACTGATGATCCACCTACAAATGTGAACTGACATTCAAAAATAAAACATTTGAAAACGGACCATTTTCCACATTTCTGAAGCATGACGTAATGGGGGGGTGTTATCTCTTTTGTCGAAAATCAGCCGTTTTTGCTCTAACATTAAATGCCTCCAAATGGTATTTAATTAACTTCCCGGGGTGAAGAAACCCTTTTTGAGAACTCAGAGTGAGTAAATTGGCCATTTTCATGCACTTTTAACCATTCCATAAATCTTGTGTTTTGGGCCCCTGGAAGCATGAAAATCACTTTAAACATGCTAATTTTAGCTCTAACACTGATGATCCACCTACAAATGTGAACTGACGTTCAAAAATAAAACATTTGAAAACTGACCATTTTCCACATTTCTGAAGCATGACGTAATGGGGGGGTGTTATCTCTTTTGTCGAAAATCAGCCGTTTTTGCTCGAACATTAAATGCCTCCAAATGGTATTTAATTAACTTCCCGGGGTGAAGAAACCCTTTTTGAGAACTTAGAGTGAGTAAATTGGCCATTTTCATGCACTTTTAACCATTCCATAAATCTTGTGTTTTGGGCCCCTGGAAGCATGAAAATCACTTTAAACATGCTAATTTTAGCTCTAACACTGATGATCCACCTACAAATGTGAACTGACGTTCAAAAATAAAACATTTGAAAACGGACCATTTTCCACATTTCTGAAGCATGACGTAATGGGGGGGTGTTATCTCTTTTGTGGAAAATCAGCCGTTTTTGCTCGAACATTAAATGCCTCCAAATGGTATTTAATTAACTTCCCGAGCCCCTGGAAGCATGAAAATCACTTTAAACATGCTAATTTTAGCTCTAACACTGATGATCCACCTACAAATGTGAACTGACATTCAAAAATAAAACATTTGAAAACGGACCATTTTCCACATTTCTGAAGCATGACGTAATGGGGGGGTGTTATCTCTTTTGTCGAAAATCAGCCGTTTTTGCTCTAACATTAAATGCCTCCAAATGGTATTTAATTAACTTCCCGGGGTGAAGAAACCCTTTTTGAGAACTCAGAGTGAGTAAATTGGCCATTTTCATGCACTTTTAACCATTCCATAAATCTTGTGTTTTGGGCCCCGGGAAGCATGAAAATCACTTTAAACATGCTAATTTTAGCTCTAACACTGATGATCCACCTACAAATGTGAACTGACATTCAAAAATAAAACATTTGAAAACGGACCATTTTCCACATTTCTGAAGCATGACGTAATGGGGGGTGTTATCTCTTTTGTCGAAAATCAGCCGTTTTTGCTCGAACATTAAATGCCTCCAAATGGTATTTAATTAACTTCCCGGGGTGAAGAAACCCTTTTTGAGAACTCAGAGTGAGTAAATTGGCCATTTTCATGCACTTTTAACCATTCCATAAATCTTGTGTTTTGGGCCCCTGGAAGCATGAAAATCACTTTAAACATGCTAATTTTAGCTCTAACACTGATGATCCACCTACAAATGTGAACTGACGTTCAAAAATAAAACATTTGAAAACGGACCATTTTCCACATTTCTGAAGCATGACGTAATGGGGGGGTGTTATCTCTTTTGTCGAAAATCAGCCGTTTTTGCTCGAACATTAAATGCCTCCAAATGGTATTTAATTAACTTCCCGAGCCCCTGGAAGCATGAAAATCACTTTAAACATGCTAATTTTAGCTCTAACACTGATGATCCACCTACAAATGTGAACTGACGTTCAAAAATAAAACATTTGAAAACGGACCATTTTCCACATTTCTGAAGCATGACGTAATGGGGGGTGTTATCTCTTTTGTGGAAAATCAGCCGTTTTTGCTCTAACATTAAATGCCTCCAAATGGTATTTAATTAACTTCCCGAGCCCCTGGAAGCATGAAAATCACTTTAAACATGCTAATTTTAGCTCTAACACTGATGATCCACCTATAAATGTGAACTGACGTTCAAAAATAAAACATTTGAAAACGGACCATTTTCCACATTTCTGAAGCATGACGTAATGGGGGGTGTTATCTCTTTTGTCGAAAATCAGCCGTTTTTGCTCGAACATTAAATGCCTCCAAATGGTATTTATTTCACTTCCCGAGCCCCTGGAAGCATGAAAATCACTTTAAACATGCTAATTTTAGCTCTAACACTGATGATCCACCTACAAATGTGAACTGACGTTCAAAAATAAAACATTTGAAAACGGACCATTTTCCACATTCTGAAGCATGACGTAATGGGGGGGTGTTATCTCTTTTGTCGAAAATCAGCCGTTTTTGCTCGAACATTAAATGCCTCCAAATGGTATTTAATTAACTTCCCGGGGTGAAGAAACCCTTTTTGAGAACTCAGAGTGAGTAAATTGGCCATTTTCATGCACTTTTAACCATTCCATAAATCTTGTGTTTTGGGCCCCTGGAAGCATGAAAATCACTTTAAACATGCTAATTTTAGCTCTAACACTGATGATCCACCTACAAATGTGAACTGACGTTCAAAAATAAAACGTTTGAAAACGGACCATTTTCCACATTTCTGAAGCATGACGTAATGGGGGGGGGGGTTTTATCTCTTTTGTCGAAAATCAGCCGTTTTTGCTCGAACATTAAATGCCTCCAAATGGTATTTAATTAACTTTCCGAGCCCCTGGAAGCATGAAAATCACTTTAAACATGCTAATTTTAGCTCTAACACTGATGATCCACCTACAAATGTGAACTGACGTTCAAAAATAAAACATTTGAAAACGGACCATTTTCCACATTTCTGAAGCATGACGTAATGGGGGGGTGTTATCTCTTTTGTCGAAAATCAGCCGTTTTTGCTCTAACATTAAATGCCTCCAAATGGTATTTAATTAACTTCCCGGGGTGAAGAAACCCTTTTTGAGAACTCAGAGTGAGTAAATTGGCCATTTTCATGCACTTTTAACCATTCCATAAATCTTGTGTTTTGGGCCCCTGGAAGCATGAAAATCACTTTAAACATGCTAATATTAGCTCTAACACTGATGATCCACCTACAAATGTGAACTGACGTTCAAAAATAAAACATTTGAAAACGGACCATTTTCCACATTTCTGAAGCATGACGTAATGGGGGGGGTGTTATCTCTTTTGTCGAAAATCAGCCGTTTTTGCTCGAACATTAAATGCCTCCAAATGGTATTTAATTAACTTCCCGAGCCCCTGGAAGCATGAAAATCACTTTAAACATGCTAATTTTAGCTCTAACACTGATGATCCACCTATAAATGTGAACTGACGTTCAAAAATAAAACATTTGAAAACGGACCATTTTCCACATTTCTGAAGCATGACGTAATGGGGGGGTGTTATCTCTTTTGTGGAAAATCAGCCGTTTTTGCTCGAACATTAAATGCCTCCAAATGGTATTTATTTCACTTCCCGAGCCCCTGGAAGCATGAAAATCACTTTAAACATGCTAATTTTAGCTCTAACACTGATGATCCACCTACAAATGTGAACTGACGTTCAAAAATAAAACATTTGAAAACGGACCATTTTCCACATTTCTGAAGCATGACGTAATGGGGGGGGTGTTATCTCTTTTGTCGAAAATCAGCCGTTTTTGCTCGAACATTAAATGCCTCCAAATGGTATTTAATTAACTTCCCGGGGTGAAGAAACCCTTTTTGAGAACTCAGAGTGAGTAAATTGGCCATTTTCATGCACTTTTAACCATTCCATAAATCTTGTGTTTTGGGCCCCTGGAAGCATGAAAATCACTTTAAACATGCTAATTTTAGCTCTAACACTGATGATCCACCTACAAATGTGAACTGACGTTCAAAAATAAAACATTTGAAAACGGACCATTTTCCACATTTCTGAAGCATGACGTAATGGGGGGGTGTTATCTCTTTTGTCGAAAATCAGCCGTTTTTGCTCGAACATTAAATGCCTCCAAATGGTATTTAATTAACTTCCCGGGGTAAAGAAACCCTTTTTGAGAACTTAGAGTGAGTAAATTGGCCATTTTCATGCACTTTTAACCATTCCATAAATCTTGTGTTTTGGGCCCCTGGAAGCATGAAAATCACTTTAAACATGCTAATTTTAGCTCTAACACTGATGATCCACCTACAAATGTGAACTGACGTTCAAAAATAAAACATTTGAAAACGGACCATTTTCCACATTTCTGAAGCATGACGTAATGGGGGGGTGTTATCTCTTTTGTGGAAAATCAGCCGTTTTTGCTCGAACATTAAATGCCTCCAAATGGTATTTAATTAACTTCCCGAGCCCCTGGAAGCATGAAAATCACTTTAAACATGCTAATTTTAGCTCTAACACTGATGATCCACCTACAAATGTGAACTGACATTCAAAAATAAAACATTTGAAAACGGACCATTTTCCACATTTCTGAAGCATGACGTAATGGGGGGGTGTTATCTCTTTTGTCGAAAATCTGCCGTTTTTGCTCTAACATTAAATGCCTCCAAATGGTATTTAATTAACTTCCCGGGGTGAAGAAACCCTTTTTGAGAACTCAGAGTGAGTAAATTGGCCATTTTCATGCACTTTTAACCATTCCATAAATCTTGTGTTTTGGGCCCCTGGAAGCATGAAAATCACTTTAAACATGCTAATTTTAGCTCTAACACTGATGATCCACCTACAAATGTGAACTGACGTTCAAAAATAAAACATTTGAAAACGGACCATTTTCCACATTTCTGAAGCATGACGTAATGGGGGGGTGTTATCTCTTTTGTCGAAAATCAGCCGTTTTTGCTCGAACATTAAATGCCTCCAAATGGTATTTAATTAACTTCCCGGGGTGAAGAAACCCTTTTTGAGAACTTAGAGTGAGTAAATTGGCCATTTTCATGCACTTTTAACCATTCCATAAATCTTGTGTTTTGGGCCCCTGGAAGCATGAAAATCACTTTAAACATGCTAATTTTAGCTCTAACACTGATGATCCACCTACAAATGTGAACTGACGTTCAAAAATAAAACATTTGAAAACGGACCATTTTCCACATTTCTGAAGCATGACGTAATGGGGGGGTGTTATCTCTTTTGTGGAAAATCAGCCGTTTTTGCTCGAACATTAAATGCCTCCAAATGGTATTTAATTAACTTCCCGAGCCCCTGGAAGCATGAAAATCACTTTAAACATGCTAATTTTAGCTCTAACACTGATGATCCACCTACAAATGTGAACTGACATTCAAAAATAAAACATTTGAAAACGGACCATTTTCCACATTTCTGAAGCATGACGTAATGGGGGGGTGTTATCTCTTTTGTCGAAAATCAGCCGTTTTTGCTCTAACATTAAATGCCTCCAAATGGTATTTAATTAACTTCCCGGGGTGAAGAAACCCTTTTTGAGAACTCAGAGTGAGTAAATTGGCCATTTTCATGCACTTTTAACCATTCCATAAATCTTGTGTTTTGGGCCCCGGGAAGCATGAAAATCACTTTAAACATGCTAATTTTAGCTCTAACACTGATGATCCACCTACAAATGTGAACTGACGTTCAAAAATAAAACATTTGAAAACGGACCATTTTCCACATTTCTGAAGCATGACGTAATGGGGGGTGTTATCTCTTTTGTCGAAAATCAGCCGTTTTTGCTCGAACATTAAATGCCTCCAAATGGTATTTAATTAACTTCCCGGGGTGAAGAAACCCTTTTTGAGAACTCAGAGTGAGTAAATTGGCCATTTTCATGCACTTTTAACCATTCCATAAATCTTGTGTTTTGGGCCCCTGGAAGCATGAAAATCACTTTAAACATGCTAATTTTAGCTCTAACACTGATGATCCACCTACAAATGTGAACTGACGTTCAAAAATAAAACATTTGAAAACGGACCATTTTCCACATTTCTGAAGCATGACGTAATGGGGGGGTGTTATCTCTTTTGTCGAAAATCAGCCGTTTTTGCTCGAACATTAAATGCCTCCAAATGGTATTTAATTAACTTCCCGAGCCCCTGGAAGCATGAAAATCACTTTAAACATGCTAATTTTAGCTCTAACACTGATGATCCACCTACAAATGTGAACTGACGTTCAAAAATAAAACATTTGAAAACGGACCATTTTCCACATTTCTGAAGCATGACGTAATGGGGGGTGTTATCTCTTTTGTGGAAAATCAGCCGTTTTTGCTCTAACATTAAATGCCTCCAAATGGTATTTAATTAACTTCCCGAGCCCCTGGAAGCATGAAAATCACTTTAAACATGCTAATTTTAGCTCTAACACTGATGATCCACCTACAAATGTGAACTGACGTTCAAAAATAAAACATTTGAAAACGGACCATTTTCCACATTTCTGAAGCATGACGTAATGGGGGGTGTTATCTCTTTTGTCGAAAATCAGCCGTTTTTGCTCGAACATTAAATGCCTCCAAATGGTATTTATTTCACTTCCCGAGCCCCTGGAAGCATGAAAATCACTTTAAACATGCTAATTTTAGCTCTAACACTGATGATCCACCTACAAATGTGAACTGACATTCAAAAATAAAACATTTGAAAACGGACCATTTTCCACATTTCTGAAGCATGACGTAATGGGGGGGTGTTATCTCTTTTGTCGAAAATCAGCCGTTTTTGCTCTAACATTAAATGCCTCCAAATGGTATTTAATTAACTTCCCGGGGTGAAGAAACCCTTTTTGAGAACTCAGAGTGAGTAAATTGGCCATTTTCATGCACTTTTAACCATTCCATAAATCTTGTGTTTTGGGCCCCTGGAAGCATGAAAATCACTTTAAACATGCTAATTTTAGCTCTAACACTGATGATCCACCTACAAATGTGAACTGACGTTCAAAAATAAAACATTTGAAAACGGACCATTTTCCACATTTCTGAAGCATGACGTAATGGGGGGTGTTATCTCTTTTGTCGAAAATCAGCCGTTTTTGCTCGAACATTAAATGCCTCCAAATGGTATTTAATTAACTTCCCGGGGTGAAGAAACCCTTTTTGAGAACTCAGAGTGAGTAAATTGGCCATTTTCATGCACTTTTAACCATTCCATAAATCTTGTGTTTTGGGCCCCTGGAAGCATGAAAATCACTTTAAACATGCTAATTTTAGCTCTAACAGTGATGATCCACCTACAAATGTGAACTGACGTTCAAAAATAAAACATTTGAAAACGGACCATTTTCCACATTTCTGAAGCATGGCGTAATGGGGGGGTGTTATCTCTTTTGTCGAAAATCAGCCGTTTTTGCTCGAACATTAAATGCCTCCAAATGGTATTTAATTAACTTCCCGAGCCCCTGGAAGCATGAAAATCACTTTAAACATGCTAATTTTAGCTCTAACACTGATGATCCACCTACAAATGTGAACTGACGTTCAAAAATAAAACATTTGAAAACGGACCATTTTCCACATTTCTGAAGCATGACGTAATGGGGGGTGTTATCTCTTTTGTGGAAAATCAGCCGTTTTTGCTCGAACATTAAATGCCTCCAAATGGTATTTATTTCACTTCCCGAGCCCCTGGAAGCATGAAAATCACTTTAAACATGCTAATTTTAGCTCTAACACTGATGATCCACCTACAAATGTGAACTGACGTTCAAAAATAAAACATTTGAAAACGGACCATTTTCCACATTTCTGAAGCATGACATAATGGGGGGGTGTTATCTCTTTTGTCGAAAATCAGCCGTTTTTGCTCGAACATTAAATGCCTCCAAATGGTATTTAATTAACTTCCCGGGGTGAAGAAACCCTTTTTGAGAACTCAGAGTGAGTAAATAGGCCATTTTCATGCACTTTTAACCATTCCATAAATCTTGTGTTTTGGGCCCCTGGAAGCATGAAAATCACTTTAAACATGCTAATTTTAGCTCTAACACTGATGATCCACCTACAAATGTGAACTGACGTTCAAAAATAAAACATTTGAAAACGGACCATTTTCCACATTTCTGAAGCATGACGTAATGGGGGGGGTGTTATCTCTTTTGTCGAAAATCAGCCGTTTTTGCTCGAACATTAAATGCCTCCAAATGGTATTTAATTAACTTCCCGGGGTGAAGAAACCCTTTTTGAGAACTTAGAGTGAGTAAATTGGCCATTTTCATGCACTTTTAACCATTCCATAAATCTTGTGTTTTGGGCCCCTGGAAGCATGAAAATCACTTTAAACATGCTAATTTTAGCTCTAACACTGATGATCCACCTACAAATGTGAACTGACGTTCAAAAATAAAACGTTTGAAAACGGACCATTTTCCACATTTCTGAAGCATGACGTAATGGGGGGGGGGGTGTTATCTCTTTTGTCGAAAATCAGCCGTTTTTGCTCAAACATTAAATGCCTCCAAATGGTATTTAATTAACTTTCCGAGCCCCTGGAAGCATGAAAATCACTTTAAACATGCTAATTTTAGCTCTAACACTGATGATCCACCTACAAATGTGAACTGACGTTCAAAAATAAAACATTTGAAAACGGACCATTTTCCACATTTCTGAAGCATGACGTAATGGGGGGGTGTTATCTCTTTTGTCGAAAATCAGCCGTTTTTGCTCTAACATTAAATGCCTCCAAATGGTATTTAATTAACTTCCCGGGGTGAAGAAACCCTTTTTGAGAACTCAGAGTGAGTAAATTGGCCATTTTCATGCACTTTTAACCATTCCATAAATCTTGTGTTTTGGGCCCCTGGAAGCATGAAAATCACTTTAAACATGCTAATATTAGCTCTAACACTGATGATCCACCTACAAATGTGAACTGACGTTCAAAAATAAAACATTTGAAAACGGACCATTTTCCACATTTCTGAAGCATGACGTAATGGGGGGGGTGTTATCTCTTTTGTCGAAAATCAGCCGTTTTTGCTCGAACATTAAATGCCTCCAAATGGTATTTAATTAACTTCCCGAGCCCCTGGAAGCATGAAAATCACTTTAAACATGCTAATTTTAGCTCTAACACTGATGATCCACCTACAAATGTGAACTGACGTTCAAAAATAAAACATTTGAAAACGGACCATTTTCCACATTTCTGAAGCATGACGTAATGGGGGGGTGTTATCTCTTTTGTGGAAAATCAGCCGTTTTTGCTCGAACATTAAATGCCTCCAAATGGTATTTATTTCACTTCCCGAGCCCCTGGAAGCATGAAAATCACTTTAAACATGCTAATTTTAGCTCTAACACTGATGATCCACCTACAAATGTGAACTGACGTTCAAAAATAAAACATTTGAAAACGGACCATTTTCCACATTTCTGAAGCATGACGTAATGGGGGGGGTGTTATCTCTTTTGTCGAAAATCAGCCGTTTTTGCTCGAACATTAAATGCCTCCAAATGGTATTTAATTAACTTCCCGGGGTAAAGAAACCCTTTTTGAGAACTCAGAGTGAGTAAATTGGCCATTTTCATGCACTTTTAACCATTCCATAAATCTTGTGTTTTGGGCCCCTGGAAGCATGAAAATCACTTTAAACATGCTAATTTTAGCTCTAACACTGATGATCCACCTACAAATGTGAACTGACGTTCAAAAATAAAACATTTGAAAACGGACCATTTTCCACATTTCTGAAGCATGACGTAATGGGGGGGTGTTATCTCTTTTGTCGAAAATCAGCCGTTTTTGCTCGAACATTAAATGCCTCCAAATGGTATTTAATTAACTTCCCGGGGTGAAGAAACCCTTTTTGAGAACTTAGAGTGAGTAAATTGGCCATTTTCATGCACTTTTAACCATTCCATAAATCTTGTGTTTTGGGCCCCTGGAAGCATGAAAATCACTTTAAACATGCTAATTTTAGCTCTAACACTGATGATCCACCTACAAATGTGAACTGACGTTCAAAAATAAAACATTTGAAAACGGACCATTTTCCACATTTCTGAAGCATGACGTAATGGGGGGGTGTTATCTCTTTTGTGGAAAATCAGCCGTTTTTGCTCGAACATTAAATGCCTCCAAATGGTATTTAATTAACTTCCCGAGCCCCTGGAAGCATGAAAATCACTTTAAACATGCTAATTTTAGCTCTAACACTGATGATCCACCTACAAATGTGAACTGACGTTCAAAAATAAAACATTTGAAAACGGACCATTTTCCACATTTCTGAAGCATGACGTAATGGGGGGTGTTATCTCTTTTGTCGAAAATCAGCCGTTTTTGCTCGAACATTAAATGCCTCCAAATGGTATTTAATTAACTTCCCGGGGTGAAGAAACCCTTTTTGAGAACTCAGAGTGAGTAAATTGGCCATTTTCATGCACTTTTAACCATTCCATAAATCTTGTGTTTTGGGCCCCTGGAAGCATGAAAATCACTTTAAACATGCTAATTTTAGCTCTAACACTGATGATCCACCTACAAATGTGAACTGACGTTCAAAAATAAAACATTTGAAAACGGACCATTTTCCACATTTCTGAAGCATGACGTAATGGGGGGGTGTTATCTCTTTTGTCGAAAATCAGCCGTTTTTGCTCGAACATTAAATGCCTCCAAATGGTATTTAATTAACTTCCCGAGCCCCTGGAAGCATGAAAATCACTTTAAACATGCTAATTTTAGCTCTAACACTGATGATCCACCTACAAATGTGAACTGACGTTCAAAAATAAAACATTTGAAAACGGACCATTTTCCACATTTCTGAAGCATGACGTAATGGGGGGTGTTATCTCTTTTGTGGAAAATCAGCCGTTTTTGCTCTAACATTAAATGCCTCCAAATGGTATTTAATTAACTTCCCGAGCCCCTGGAAGCATGAAAATCACTTTAAACATGCTAATTTTAGCTCTAACACTGATGATCCACCTACAAATGTGAACTGACGTTCAAAAATAAAACATTTGAAAACGGACCATTTTCCACATTTCTGAAGCATGACGTAATGGGGGGTGTTATCTCTTTTGTCGAAAATCAGCCGTTTTTGCTCGAACATTAAATGCCTCCAAATGGTATTTATTTCACTTCCCGAGCCCCTGGAAGCATGAAAATCACTTTAAACATGCTAATTTTAGCTCTAACACTGATGATCCACCTACAAATGTGAACTGACATTCAAAAATAAAACATTTGAAAACGGACCATTTTCCACATTTCTGAAGCATGACGTAATGGGGGGGTGTTATCTCTTTTGTCGAAAATCAGCCGTTTTTGCTCTAACATTAAATGCCTCCAAATGGTATTTAATTAACTTCCCGGGGTGAAGAAACCCTTTTTGAGAACTCAGAGTGAGTAAATTGGCCATTTTCATGCACTTTTAACCATTCCATAAATCTTGTGTTTTGGGCCCCTGGAAGCATGAAAATCACTTTAAACATGCTAATTTTAGCTCTAACACTGATGATCCACCTACAAATGTGAACTGACGTTCAAAAATAAAACATTTGAAAACGGACCATTTTCCACATTTCTGAAGCATGACGTAATGGGGGGTGTTATCTCTTTTGTCGAAAATCAGCCGTTTTTGCTCGAACATTAAATGCCTCCAAATGGTATTTAATTAACTTCCCGGGGTGAAGAAACCCTTTTTGAGAACTCAGAGTGAGTAAATTGGCCATTTTCATGCACTTTTAACCATTCCATAAATCTTGTGTTTTGGGCCCCTGGAAGCATGAAAATCACTTTAAACATGCTAATTTTAGCTCTAACAGTGATGATCCACCTACAAATGTGAACTGACGTTCAAAAATAAAACATTTGAAAACGGACCATTTTCCACATTTCTGAAGCATGGCGTAATGGGGGGGTGTTATCTCTTTTGTCGAAAATCAGCCGTTTTTGCTCGAACATTAAATGCCTCCAAATGGTATTTAATTTAACTTCCCGAGCCCCTGGAAGCATGAAAATCACTTTAAACATGCTAATTTTAGCTCTAACACTGATGATCCACCTACAAATGTGAACTGACGTTCAAAAATAAAACATTTGAAAACGGACCATTTTCCACATTTCTGAAGCATGACGTAATGGGGGGTGTTATCTCTTTTGTGGAAAATCAGCCGTTTTTGCTCGAACATTAAATGCCTCCAAATGGTATTTATTTCACTTCCCGAGCCCCTGGAAGCATGAAAATCACTTTAAACATGCTAATTTTAGCTCTAACACTGATGATCCACCTACAAATGTGAACTGACGTTCAAAAATAAAACATTTGAAAACGGACCATTTTCCACATTTCTGAAGCATGACATAATGGGGGGGTGTTATCTCTTTTGTCGAAAATCAGCCGTTTTTGCTCGAACATTAAATGCCTCCAAATGGTATTTAATTAACTTCCCGGGGTGAAGAAACCCTTTTTGAGAACTCAGAGTGAGTAAATAGGCCATTTTCATGCACTTTTAACCATTCCATAAATCTTGTGTTTTGGGCCCCTGGAAGCATGAAAATCACTTTAAACATGCTAATTTTAGCTCTAACACTGATGATCCACCTACAAATGTGAACTGACGTTCAAAAATAAAACATTTGAAAACGGACCATTTTCCACATTTCTGAAGCATGACGTAATGGGGGGGGTGTTATCTCTTTTGTCGAAAATCAGCCGTTTTTGCTCGAACATTAAATGCCTCCAAATGGTATTTAATTAACTTCCCGGGGTGAAGAAACCCTTTTTGAGAACTTAGAGTGAGTAAATTGGCCATTTTCATGCACTTTTAACCATTCCATAAATCTTGTGTTTTGGGCCCCTGGAAGCATGAAAATCACTTTAAACATGCTAATTTTAGCTCTAACACTGATGATCCACCTACAAATGTGAACTGACGTTCAAAAATAAAACGTTTGAAAACGGACCATTTTCCACATTTCTGAAGCATGACGTAATGGGGGGGGGGGTGTTATCTCTTTTGTCGAAAATCAGCCGTTTTTGCTCGAACATTAAATGCCTCCAAATGGTATTTAATTAACTTTCCGAGCCCCTGGAAGCATGAAAATCACTTTAAACATGCTAATTTTAGCTCTAACACTGATGATCCACCTACAAATGTGAACTGACGTTCAAAAATAAAACATTTGAAAACGGACCATTTTCCACATTTCTGAAGCATGACGTAATGGGGGGGTGTTATCTCTTTTGTCGAAAATCAGCCGTTTTTGCTCTAACATTAAATGCCTCCAAATGGTATTTAATTAACTTCCCGGGGTGAAGAAACCCTTTTTGAGAACTCAGAGTGAGTAAATTGGCCATTTTCATGCACTTTTAACCATTCCATAAATCTTGTGTTTTGGGCCCCTGAAAGCATGAAAATCACTTTAAACATGCTAATTTTAGCTCTAACACTGATGATCCACCTACAAATGTGAACTGACGTTCAAAAATAAAACATTTGAAAACGGACCATTTTCCACATTTCTGAAGCATGACGTAATGGGGGGGTGTTATCTCTTTTGTCGAAAATCAGCCGTTTTTGCTCGAACATTAAATGCCTCCAAATGGTATTTAATTAACTTCCCGGGGTGAAGAAACCCTTTTTGAGAACTTAGAGTGAGTAAATTGGCCATTTTCATGCACTTTTAACCATTCCATAAATCTTGTGTTTTGGGCCCCTGGAAGCATGAAAATCACTTTAAACATGCTAATTTTAGCTCTAACACTGATGATCCACCTACAAATGTGAACTGACGTTCAAAAATAAAACATTTGAAAACGGACCATTTTCCACATTTCTGAAGCATGACGTAATGGGGGGGTGTTATCTCTTTTGTGGAAAATCAGCCGTTTTTGCTCGAACATTAAATGCCTCCAAATGGTATTTAATTAACTTCCCGAGCCCCTGGAAGCATGAAAATCACTTTAAACATGCTAATTTTAGCTCTAACACTGATGATCCACCTACAAATGTGAACTGACATTCAAAAATAAAACATTTGAAAACGGACCATTTTCCACATTTCTGAAGCATGACGTAATGGGGGGGTGTTATCTCTTTTGTCGAAAATCTGCCGTTTTTGCTCTAACATTAAATGCCTCCAAATGGTATTTAATTAACTTCCCGGGGTGAAGAAACCCTTTTTGAGAACTCAGAGTGAGTAAATTGGCCATTTTCATGCACTTTTAACCATTCCATAAATCTTGTGTTTTGGGCCCCTGGAAGCATGAAAATCACTTTAAACATGCTAATTTTAGCTCTAACACTGATGATCCACCTACAAATGTGAACTGACGTTCAAAAATAAAACATTTGAAAACGGACCATTTTCCACATTTCTGAAGCATGACGTAATGGGGGGGTGTTATCTCTTTTGTCGAAAATCAGCCGTTTTTGCTCGAACATTAAATGCCTCCAAATGGTATTTAATTAACTTCCCGGGGTGAAGAAACCCTTTTTGAGAACTTAGAGTGAGTAAATTGGCCATTTTCATGCACTTTTAACCATTCCATAAATCTTGTGTTTTGGGCCCCTGGAAGCATGAAAATCACTTTAAACATGCTAATTTTAGCTCTAACACTGATGATCCACCTACAAATGTGAACTGACGTTCAAAAATAAAACATTTGAAAACGGACCATTTTCCACATTTCTGAAGCATGACGTAATGGGGGGGTGTTATCTCTTTTGTCGAAAATCAGCCGTTTTTGCTCTAACATTAAATGCCTCCAAATGGTATTTAATTAACTTCCCGGGGTGAAGAAACCCTTTTTGAGAACTCAGAGTGAGTAAATTGGCCATTTTCATGCACTTTTAACCATTCCATAAATCTTGTGTTTTGGGCCCCGGGAAGCATGAAAATCACTTTAAACATGCTAATTTTAGCTCTAACACTGATGATCCACCTACAAATGTGAACTGACGTTCAAAAATAAAACATTTGAAAACGGACCATTTTCCACATTTCTGAAGCATGACGTAATGGGGGGTGTTATCTCTTTTGTCGAAAATCAGCCGTTTTTGCTCGAACATTAAATGCCTCCAAATGGTATTTAATTAACTTCCCGGGGTGAAGAAACCCTTTTTGAGAACTTAGAGTGAGTAAATTGGCCATTTTCATGCACTTTTAACCATTCCATAAATCTTGTGTTTTGGGCCCCTGGAAGCATGAAAATCACTTTAAACATGCTAATTTTAGCTCTAACACTGATGATCCACCTACAAATGTGAACTGACGTTCAAAAATAAAACATTTGAAAACGGACCATTTTCCACATTTCTGAAGCATGACGTAATGGGGGGGTGTTATCTCTTTTGTCGAAAATCAGCCGTTTTTGCTCGAACATTAAATGCTTCCAAATGGTATTTAATTAACTTCCCGAGCCCCTGGAAGCATGAAAATCACTTTAAACATGCTAATTTTAGCTCTAACACTGATGATCCACCTACAAATGTGAACTGACGTTCAAAAATAAAACATTTGAAAACGGACCATTTTCCACATTTCTGAAGCATGACGTAATGGGGGGTGTTATCTCTTTTGTGGAAAATCAGCCGTTTTTGCTCTAACATTAAATGCCTCCAAATGGTATTTAATTAACTTCCCGAGCCCCTGGAAGCATGAAAATCACTTTAAACATGCTAATTTTAGCTCTAACACTGATGATCCACCTACAAATGTGAACTGACGTTCAAAAATAAAACATTTGAAAACGGACCATTTTCCACATTTCTGAAGCATGACGTAATGGGGGGTGTTATCTCTTTTGTCGAAAATCAGCCGTTTTTGCTCGAACATTAAATGCCTCCAAATGGTATTTATTTCACTTCCCGAGCCCCTGGAAGCATGAAAATCACTTTAAACATGCTAATTTTAGCTCTAACACTGATGATCCACCTACAAATGTGAACTGACATTCAAAAATAAAACATTTGAAAACGGACCATTTTCCACATTTCTGAAGCATGACGTAATGGGGGGGTGTTATCTCTTTTGTCGAAAATCAGCCGTTTTTGCTCTAACATTAAATGCCTCCAAATGGTATTTAATTAACTTCCCGGGGTGAAGAAACCCTTTTTGAGAACTCAGAGTGAGTAAATTGGCCATTTTCATGCACTTTTAACCATTCCATAAATCTTGTGTTTTGGGCCCCTGGAAGCATGAAAATCACTTTAAACATGCTAATTTTAGCTCTAACACTGATGATCCACCTACAAATGTGAACTGACGTTCAAAAATAAAACATTTGAAAACGGACCATTTTCCACATTTCTGAAGCATGACGTAATGGGGGGTGTTATCTCTTTTGTCGAAAATCAGCCGTTTTTGCTCGAACATTAAATGCCTCCAAATGGTATTTAATTAACTTCCCGGGGTGAAGAAACCCTTTTTGAGAACTCAGAGTGAGTAAATTGGCCATTTTCATGCACTTTTAACCATTCCATAAATCTTGTGTTTTGGGCCCCTGGAAGCATGAAAATCACTTTAAACATGCTAATTTTAGCTCTAACAGTGATGATCCACCTACAAATGTGAACTGACGTTCAAAAATAAAACATTTGAAAACGGACCATTTTCCACATTTCTGAAGCATGGCGTAATGGGGGGGTGTTATCTCTTTTGTCGAAAATCAGCCGTTTTTGCTCGAACATTAAATGCCTCCAAATGGTATTTAATTAACTTCCCGAGCCCCTGGAAGCATGAAAATCACTTTAAACATGCTAATTTTAGCTCTAACACTGATGATCCACCTACAAATGTGAACTGACGTTCAAAAATAAAACATTTGAAAACGGACCATTTTCCACATTTCTGAAGCATGACGTAATGGGGGGTGTTATCTCTTTTGTGGAAAATCAGCCGTTTTTGCTCGAACATTAAATGCCTCCAAATGGTATTTATTTCACTTCCCGAGCCCCTGGAAGCATGAAAATCACTTTAAACATGCTAATTTTAGCTCTAACACTGATGATCCACCTACAAATGTGAACTGACGTTCAAAAATAAAACATTTGAAAACGGACCATTTTCCACATTTCTGAAGCATGACATAATGGGGGGGTGTTATCTCTTTTGTCGAAAATCAGCCGTTTTTGCTCGAACATTAAATGCCTCCAAATGGTATTTAATTAACTTCCCGGGGTGAAGAAACCCTTTTTGAGAACTCAGAGTGAGTAAATAGGCCATTTTCATGCACTTTTAACCATTCCATAAATCTTGTGTTTTGGGCCCCTGGAAGCATGAAAATCACTTTAAACATGCTAATTTTAGCTCTAACACTGATGATCCACCTACAAATGTGAACTGACGTTCAAAAATAAAACATTTGAAAACGGACCATTTTCCACATTTCTGAAGCATGACGTAATGGGGGGGGTGTTATCTCTTTTGTCGAAAATCAGCCGTTTTTGCTCGAACATTAAATGCCTCCAAATGGTATTTAATTAACTTCCCGGGGTGAAGAAACCCTTTTTGAGAACTTAGAGTGAGTAAATTGGCCATTTTCATGCACTTTTAACCATTCCATAAATCTTGTGTTTTGGGCCCCTGGAAGCATGAAAATCACTTTAAACATGCTAATTTTAGCTCTAACACTGATGATCCACCTACAAATGTGAACTGACGTTCAAAAATAAAACATTTGAAAACGGACCATTTTCCACATTTCTGAAGCATGACGTAATGGGGGGGTGTTATCTCTTTTGTGGAAAATCAGCCGTTTTTGCTCGAACATTAAATGCCTCCAAATGGTATTTAATTAACTTCCCGAGCCCCTGGAAGCATGAAAATCACTTTAAACATGCTAATTTTAGCTCTAACACTGATGATCCACCTACAAATGTGAACTGACATTCAAAAATAAAACATTTGAAAACGGACCATTTTCCACATTTCTGAAGCATGACGTAATGGGGGGGTGTTATCTCTTTTGTCGAAAATCAGCCGTTTTTGCTCGAACATTAAATGCCTCCAAATGGTATTTAATTAACTTCCCGGGGTGAAGAAACCCTTTTTGAGAACTCAGAGTGAGTAAATTGGCCATTTTCATGCACTTTTAACCATTCCATAAATCTTTAAATCTTGTGTTTGGGCCCCTGGAAGCATGAAAATGACTTTAAACATGCTAATTTTAGCTCTAACACTGATGATCCACCTACAAATGTGAACTGACGTTCAAAAATAAAACATTTGAAAACGGACCATTTTCCACATTTCTGAAGCATGACGTAATGGGGGGGTGTTATCTCTTTTGTGGAAAATCAGCCGTTTTTGCTCGAACATTAAATGCCTCCAAATGGTATTTATTTCACTTCCCGAGCCCCTGGAAGCATGAAAATCACTTTAAACATGCTAATTTTAGCTCTAACACTGATGATCCACCTACAAATGTGAACTGACGTTCAAAAATAAAACATTTGAAAACGGACCATTTTCCACATTTCTGAAGCATGACATAATGGGGGGGTGTTATCTCTTTTGTCGAAAATCAGCCGTTTTTGCTCGAACATTAAATGCCTCCAAATGGTATTTAATTAACTTCCCGGGGTGAAGAAACCCTTTTTGAGAACTCAGAGTGAGTAAATAGGCCATTTTCATGCACTTTTAACCATTCCATAATTCTTGTGTTTTGGGCCCCTGGAAGCATGAAAATCACTTTAAACATGCTAATTTTAGCTCTAACACTGATGATCCACCTACAAATGTGAACTGACGTTCAAAAATAAAACATTTGAAAACGGACCATTTTCCACATTTCTGAAGCATGACGTAATGGGGGGGGTGTTATCTCTTTTGTCGAAAATCAGCCGTTTTTGCTCGAACATTAAATGCCTCCAAATGGTATTTAATTAACTTCCCGGGGTGAAGAAACCCTTTTTGAGAACTTAGAGTGAGTAAATTGGCCATTTTCATGCACTTTTAACCATTCCATAAATCTTGTGTTTTGGGCCCCTGGAAGCATGAAAATCACTTTAAACATGCTAATTTTAGCTCTAACACTGATGATCCACCTACAAATGTGAACTGACGTTCAAAAATAAAACATTTGAAACGGACCATTTTCCACATTTCTGAAGCATGACGTAATGGGGGGGTGTTATCTCTTTTGTGGAAAATCAGCCGTTTTGCTCGAACATTAAATGCCTCCAAATGGTATTTAATTAACTTCCCGAGCCCCTGGAAGCATGAAAATCACTTTAAACATGCTAATTTTAGCTCTAACACTGATGATCCACCTACAAATGTGAACTGACATTCAAAAATAAAACATTTGAAAACGGACCATTTTCCACATTTCTGAAGCATGACGTAATGGGGGGGTGTTATCTCTTTTGTCGAAAATCAGCCGTTTTTGCTCGAACATTAAATGCCTCCAAATGGTATTTAATTAACTTCCCGGGGTGAAGAAACCCTTTTTGAGAACTCAGAGTGAGTAAATTGGCCATTTTCATGCACTTTTAACCATTCCATAAATCTTGTGTTTTGGGCCCCTGGAAGCATGAAAATGACTTTAAACATGCTAATTTTAGCTCTAACACTGATGATCCACCTACAAATGTGAACTGACGTTCAAAAATAAAACATTTGAAAACGGACCATTTTCCACATTTCTGAAGCATGACGTAATGGGGGGGTGTTATCTCTTTTGTGGAAAATCAGCCGTTTTTGCTCGAACATTAAATGCCTCCAAATGGTATTTAATTAACTTCCCGAGCCCCTGGAAGCATGAAAATCACTTTAAACATGCTAATTTTAGCTCTAACACTGATGATCCACCTACAAATGTGAACTGACATTCAAAAATAAAACATTTGAAAACGGACCATTTTCCACATTTCTGAAGCATGACGTAATGGGGGGGTGTTATCTCTTTTGTCGAAAATCAGCCGTTTTTGCTCTAACATTAAATGCCTCCAAATGGTATTTAATTAACTTCCCGGGGTGAAGAAACCCTTTTTGAGAACTCAGAGTGAGTAAATTGGCCATTTTCATGCACTTTTAACCATTCCATAAATCTTGTGTTTTGGCCCCTGGAAGCATGAAAATCACTTTAAACATGCTAATTTTAGCTCTAACACTGATGATCCACCTACAAATGTGAACTGACGTTCAAAAATAAAACATTTGAAAACGGACCATTTTCCACATTTCTGAAGCATGACGTAATGGGGGGTGTTATCTCTTTTGTCGAAAATCAGCCGTTTTTGCTCGAACATTAAATGCCTCCAAATGGTATTTAATTAACTTCCCGGGGTGAAGAAACCCTTTTTGAGAACTCAGAGTGAGTAAATTGGCCATTTTCATGCACTTTTAACCATTCCATAAATCTTGTGTTTTGGGCCCCTGGAAGCATGAAAATCACTTTAAACATGCTAATTTTAGCTCTAACACTGATGATCCACCTACAAATGTGAACTGACGTTCAAAAATAAAACATTTGAAAACGGACCATTTTCCACATTTCTGAAGCATGACGTAATGGGGGGGTGTTATCTCTTTTGTCGAAAATCAGCCGTTTTTGCTCGAACATTAAATGCCTCCAAATGGTATTTAATTAACTTCCCGAGCCCTGGAAGCATGAAAATCACTTTAAACATGCTAATTTTAGCTCTAACACTGATGATCCACCTACAAATGTGAACTGACGTTCAAAATAAAACATTTGAAAACGGACCATTTTCCACATTCTGAAGCATGACGTAATGGGGGGGTGTTATCTCTTTTGTCGAAAATCAGCCGTTTTTGCTCGAACATTAAATGCCTCCAAATGGTATTTAATTAACTTCCCGGGGTGAAGAAACCCTTTTTGAGAACTCAGAGTGAGTAAATTGGCCATTTTCATGCACTTTTAACCATTCCATAAATCTTGTGTTTTGGGCCCCTGGAAGCATTGAAAATCACTTTAAACATGCTAATTTTAGCTCTAATACTGATGATCCACCTACAAATGTGAACTGACGTTCAAAAATAAAACATTTGAAAACGGACCATTTTCCACATTTCTGAAGCATGACGTAATGGGGGGGGTGTTATCTCTTTTGTCGAAAATCAGCCGTTTTTGCTCGAACATTAAATGCCTCCAAATGGTATTTAATTAACTTCCCGGGGTGAAGAAACCCTTTTGAGAACTTAGAGTGAGTAAATTGGCCATTTTCATGCACTTTTAACCATTCCATAAATCTTGTGTTTTGGGCCCCTGGAAGCATGAAAATCACTTTAAACATGCTAATTTTAGCTCTAACACTGATGATCCACCTACAAATGTGAACTGACGTTCAAAAATAAAACATTGAAAACGGACCATTTTCCACATTTCTGAAGCATGACGTAATGGGGGGGTGTTATCTCTTTTGTGGAAAATCAGCCGTTTTTGCTCGAACATTAAATGCCTCCAAATGGTATTTAATTAACTTCCCGAGCCCCTGGAAGCATGAAAATCACTTTAAACATGCTAATTTTAGCTCTAACACTGATGATCCACCTACAAATGTGAACTGACATTCAAAAATAAAACATTTGAAAACGGACCATTTTCCACATTTCTGAAGCATGACGTAATGGGGGGGTGTTATCTCTTTTGTCGAAAATCAGCCGTTTTTGCTCGAACATTAAATGCCTCCAAATGGTATTTAATTAACTTCCCGGGGTGAAGAAACCCTTTTTGAGAACTCAGAGTGAGTAAATGGCCATTTTCATGCACTTTTAACCATTCCATAAATCTTGTGTTTTGGGCCCCTGGAAGCATGAAAATGACTTTAAACATGCTAATTTTAGCTCTAACACTGATGATCCACCTACAAATGTGAACTGACGTTCAAAAATAAAACATTTGAAAACGGACCATTTTCCACATTTCTGAAGCATGACGTAATGGGGGGGTGTTATCTCTTTTGTGGAAAATCAGCCGTTTTTGCTCGAACATTAAATGCCTCCAAATGGTATTTATTTCACTTCCCGAGCCCCTGGAAGCATGAAAATCACTTTAAACATGCTAATTTTAGCTCTAACACTGATGATCCACCTACAAATGTGAACTGACGTTCAAAAATAAAACATTTGAAAACGGACCATTTTCCACATTTCTGAAGCATGACATAATGGGGGGGTGTTATCTCTTTTGTCGAAAATCAGCCGTTTTTGCTCGAACATTAAATGCCTCCAAATGGTATTTAATTAACTTCCGGGGGTGAAGAAACCCTTTTTGAGAACTCAGAGTGAGTAAATAGGCCATTTTCATGCACTTTTAACCATTCCATAAATCTTGTGTTTTGGGCCCCTGGAAGCATGAAAATCACTTTAAACATGCTAATTTTAGCTCTAACACTGATGATCCACCTACAAATGTGAACTGACGTTCAAAAATAAAACATTTGAAAACGGACCATTTTCCACATTTCTGAAGCATGACGTAATGGGGGGGGTGTTATCTCTTTTGTCGAAAATCAGCCGTTTTTGCTCGAACATTAAATGCCTCCAAATGGTATTTAATTAACTTCCCGGGTGAAGAAACCCTTTTGAGAACTTAGAGTGAGTAAATTGGCCATTTTCATGCACTTTTAACCATTCCATAAATCTTGTGTTTTGGGCCCCTGGAAGCATGAAAATCACTTTAAACATGCTAATTTTAGCTCTAACACTGATGATCCACCTACAAATGTGAACTGACGTTCAAAAATAAAACATTTGAAACGGACCATTTTTCCACATTTCTGAAGCATGACGTAATGGGGGGGTGTTATCTCTTTTGTGGAAAATCAGCCGTTTTTGCTCGAACATTAAATGCCTCCAAATGGTATTTAATTAACTTCCCGAGCCCCTGAAGCATGAAAATCACTTTAAACATGCTAATTTTAGCTCTAACACTGATGATCCACCTACAAATGTGAACTGACATTCAAAAATAAAACATTTGAAAACGGACCATTTTCCACATTTCTGAAGCATGACGTAATGGGGGGGTGTTATCTCTTTTGTCGAAAATCAGCCGTTTTTGCTCGAACATTAAATGCCTCCAAATGGTATTTAATTAACTTCCCGGGGTGAAGAAACCCTTTTTGAGAACTCAGAGTGAGTAAATTGGCCATTTTCATGCACTTTTAACCATTCCATAAATCTTGTGTTTTGGGCCCCTGGAAGCATGAAAATGACTTTAAACATGCTAATTTTAGCTCTAACACTGATGATCCACCTACAAATGTGAACTGACGTTCAAAAATAAAACATTTGAAAACGGACCATTTTCCACATTTCTGAAGCATGACGTAATGGGGGGGTGTTATCTCTTTTGTGGAAAATCAGCCGTTTTTTGCTCGAACATTAAATGCCTCCAAATGGTATTTAATTAACTTCCGAGCCCCTGGAAGCATGAAAATCACTTTAAACATGCTAATTTTAGCTCTAACACTGATGATCCACCTACAAATGTGAACTGACATTCAAAAATAAAACATTTGAAAACGGACCATTTTCCACATTTCTGAAGCATGACGTAATGGGGGGGTGTTATCTCTTTTGTCGAAAATCAGCCGTTTTTGCTCTAACATTAAATGCCTCCAAATGGTATTTAATTAACTTCCCGGGGTGAAGAAACCCTTTTTGAGAACTCAGAGTGAGTAAATTGGCCATTTTCATGCACTTTTAACCATTCCATAAATCTTGTGTTTTGGGCCCCTGGAAGCATGAAAATCACTTTAAACATGCTAATTTTAGCTCTAACACTGATGATCCACCTACAAATGTGAACTGACGTTCAAAAATAAAACATTTGAAAACGGACCATTTTCCACATTTCTGAAGCATGACGTAATGGGGGGTGTTATCTCTTTTGTCGAAAATCAGCCGTTTTTGCTCGAACATTAAATGCCTCCAAATGGTATTTAATTAACTTCCCGGGGTGAAGAAACCCTTTTTGAGAACTCAGAGTGAGTAAATTGGCCATTTTCATGCACTTTTAACCATTCCATAAATCTTGTGTTTTGGGCCCCTGGAAGCATGAAAATCACTTTAAACATGCTAATTTTAGCTCTAACACTGATGATCCACCTACAAATGTGAACTGACGTTCAAAAATAAACATTTGAAAACGGACCATTTTCCACATTTCTGAAGCATGACGTAATGGGGGGGTGTTATCTCTTTTGTCGAAAATCAGCCGTTTTTGCTCGAACATTAAATGCCTCCAAATGGTATTTAATTAACTTCCCGAGCCCCTGGAAGCATGAAAATCACTTTAAACATGCTAATTTTAGCTCTAACACTGATGATCCACCTACAAATGTGAACTGACGTTCAAAAATAAAACATTTGAAAACGGACCATTTTCCACATTCTGAAGCATGACGTAATGGGGGGGTGTTATCTCTTTTGTCGAAAATCAGCCGTTTTTGCTCGAACATTAAATGCCTCCAAATGGTATTTAATTAACTTCCCGGGGTGAAGAAACCCTTTTTGAGAACTCAGAGTGAGTAAATTGGCCATTTTCATGCACTTTTAACCATTCCATAAATCTTGTGTTTTGGGCCCCTGGAAGCATGAAAATCACTTTAAACATGCTAATTTTAGCTCTAATACTGATGATCCACCTACAAATGTGAACTGACGTTCAAAAATAAAACATTTGAAAACGGACCATTTTCCACATTTCTGAAGCATGACGTAATGGGGGGGGGGTGTTATCTCTTTTGTCGAAAATCAGCCGTTTTTGCTCGAACATTAAATGCCTCCAAATGGTATTTAATTAACTTTCCGAGCCCCTGGAAGCATGAAAATCACTTTAAACATGCTAATTTTAGCTCTAACACTGATGATCCACCTACAAATGTGAACTGACGTTCAAAAATAAAACATTTGAAAACGGACCATTTTCCACATTTCTGAAGCATGACGTAATGGGGGGGTGTTATCTCTTTTGTCGAAAATCAGCCGTTTTTGCTCTAACATTAAATGCCTCCAAATGGTATTTAATTAACTTCCCGGGGTGAAGAAACCCTTTTTGAGAACTCAGAGTGAGTAAATTGGCCATTTTCATGCACTTTTAACCATTCCATAAATCTTGTGTTTTGGGCCCCTGGAAGCATGAAAATCACTTTAAACATGCTAATATTAGCTCTAACACTGATGATCCACCTACAAATGTGAACTGACGTTCAAAAATAAAACATTTGAAAACGGACCATTTTCCACATTTCTGAAGCATGACGTAATGGGGGGGGTGTTATCTCTTTTGTCGAAAATCAGCCGTTTTTGCTCGAACATTAAATGCCTCCAAATGGTATTTAATTAACTTCCCGAGCCCCTGGAAGCATGAAAATCACTTTAAACATGCTAATTTTAGCTCTAACACTGATGATCCACCTACAAATGTGAACTGACGTTCAAAAATAAAACATTTGAAAACGGACCATTTTCCACATTTCTGAAGCATGACGTAATGGGGGGGTGTTATCTCTTTTGTGGAAAATCAGCCGTTTTTGCTCGAACATTAAATGCCTCCAAATGGTATTTATTTCACTTCCCGAGCCCCTGGAAGCATGAAAATCACTTTAAACATGCTAATTTTAGCTCTAACACTGATGATCCACCTACAAATGTGAACTGACGTTCAAAAATAAAACATTTGAAAACGGACCATTTTCCACATTTCTGAAGCATGACGTAATGGGGGGGGTGTTATCTCTTTTGTCGAAAATCAGCCGTTTTTGCTCGAACATTAAATGCCTCCAAATGGTATTTAATTAACTTCCCGGGGTGAAGAAACCCTTTTTGAGAACTCAGAGTGAGTAAATTGGCCATTTTCATGCACTTTTAACCATTCCATAAATCTTGTGTTTTGGGCCCCTGGAAGCATGAAAATCACTTTAAACATGCTAATTTTAGCTCTAACACTGATGATCCACCTACAAATGTGAACTGACGTTCAAAAATAAAACATTTGAAAACGGACCATTTTCCACATTTCTGAAGCATGACGTAATGGGGGGGTGTTATCTCTTTTGTCGAAAATCAGCCGTTTTTGCTCGAACATTAAATGCCTCCAAATGGTATTTAATTAACTTCCCGGGGTGAAGAAACCCTTTTTGAGAACTTAGAGTGAGTAAATTGGCCATTTTCATGCACTTTTAACCATTCCATAAATCTTGTGTTTTGGGCCCCTGGAAGCATGAAAATCACTTTAAACATGCTAATTTTAGCTCTAACACTGATGATCCACCTACAAATGTGAACTGACGTTCAAAAATAAAACATTTGAAAACGGACCATTTTCCACATTTCTGAAGCATGACATAATGGGGGGGTGTTATCTCTTTTGTGGAAAATCAGCCGTTTTTGCTCGAACATTAAATGCCTCCAAATGGTATTTAATTAACTTCCCGAGCCCCTGGAAGCATGAAAATCACTTTAAACATGCTAATTTTAGCTCTAACACTGATGATCCACCTACAAATGTGAACTGACATTCAAAAATAAAACATTTGAAAACGGACCATTTTCCACATTTCTGAAGCATGACGTAATGGGGGGGTGTTATCTCTTTTGTCGAAAATCAGCCGTTTTTGCTCTAACATTAAATGCCTCCAAATGGTATTTAATTAACTTCCCGGGGTGAAGAAACCCTTTTTGAGAACTCAGAGTGAGTAAATTGGCCATTTTCATGCACTTTTAACCATTCCATAAATCTTGTGTTTTGGGCCCCTGGAAGCATGAAAATCACTTTAAACATGCTAATTTTAGCTCTAACACTGATGATCCACCTACAAATGTGAACTGACGTTCAAAAATAAAACATTTGAAAACGGACCATTTTCCACATTTCTGAAGCATGACGTAATGGGGGGGTGTTATCTCTTTTGTCGAAAATCAGCCGTTTTTGCTCGAACATTAAATGCCTCCAAATGGTATTTAATTAACTTCCCGGGGTGAAGAAACCCTTTTTGAGAACTTAGAGTGAGTAAATTGGCCATTTTCATGCACTTTTAACCATTCCATAAATCTTGTGTTTTGGGCCCCTGGAAGCATGAAAATCACTTTAAACATGCTAATTTTAGCTCTAACACTGATGATCCACCTACAAATGTGAACTGACGTTCAAAAATAAAACATTTGAAAACGGACCATTTTCCACATTTCTGAAGCATGACGTAATGGGGGGGTGTTATCTCTTTTGTGGAAAATCAGCCGTTTTTGCTCGAACATTAAATGCCTCCAAATGGTATTTAATTAACTTCCCGAGCCCCTGGAAGCATGAAAATCACTTTAAACATGCTAATTTTAGCTCTAACACTGATGATCCACCTACAAATGTGAACTGACATTCAAAAATAAAACATTTGAAAACGGACCATTTTCCACATTTCTGAAGCATGACGTAATGGGGGGGTGTTATCTCTTTTGTCGAAAATCAGCCGTTTTTGCTCTAACATTAAATGCCTCCAAATGGTATTTAATTAACTTCCCGGGGTGAAGAAACCCTTTTTGAGAACTCAGAGTGAGTAAATTGGCCATTTTCATGCACTTTTAACCATTCCATAAATCTTGTGTTTTGGGCCCCTGGAAGCATGAAAATCACTTTAAACATGCTAATTTTAGCTCTAACACTGATGATCCACCTACAAATGTGAACTGACGTTCAAAAATAAAACATTTGAAAACGGACCATTTTCCACATTTCTGAAGCATGACGTAATGGGGGGTGTTATCTCTTTTGTCGAAAATCAGCCGTTTTTGCTCGAACATTAAATGCCTCCAAATGGTATTTAATTAACTTCCCGGGGTGAAGAAACCCTTTTTGAGAACTCAGAGTGAGTAAATTGGCCATTTTCATGCACTTTTAACCATTCCATAAATCTTGTGTTTTGGGCCCCTGGAAGCATGAAAATCACTTTAAACATGCTAATTTTAGCTCTAACACTGATGATCCACCTACAAATGTGAACTGACGTTCAACAATAAAACATTTGAAAACGGACCATTTTCCACATTTCTGAAGCATGACGTAATGGGGGGGTGTTATCTCTTTTGTCGAAAATCAGCCGTTTTTGATCGAACATTAAATGCCTCCAAATGGTATTTAATTAACTTCCCGAGCCCCTGGAAGCATGAAAATCACTTTAAACATGCTAATTTTAGCTCTAACACTGATGATCCACCTACAAATGTGAACTGACGTTCAAAAATAAAACATTTGAAAACGGACCATTTTCCACATTTCTGAAGCATGACGTAATGGGGGGTGTTATCTCTTTTGTGGAAAATCAGCCGTTTTTGCTCTAACATTAAATGCCTCCAAATGGTATTTAATTAACTTCCCGAGCCCCTGGAAGCATGAAAATCACTTTAAACATGCTAATTTTAGCTCTAACACTGATGATCCACCTACAAATGTGAACTGACGTTCAAAAATAAAACATTTGAAAACGGACCATTTTCCACATTTCTGAAGCATGACGTAATGGGGGGTGTTATCTCTTTTGTCGAAAATCAGCCGTTTTTGCTCGAACATTAAATGCCTCCAAATGGTATTTATTTCACTTCCCGAGCCCCTGGAAGCATGAAAATCACTTTAAACATGCTAATTTTAGCTCTAACACTGATGATCCACCTACAAATGTGAACTGACATTCAAAAATAAAACATTTGAAAACGGACCATTTTCCACATTTCTGAAGCATGACGTAATGGGGGGGTGTTATCTCTTTTGTCGAAAATCAGCCGTTTTTGCTCTAACATTAAATGCCTCCAAATGGTATTTAATTAACTTCCCGGGGTGAAGAAACCCTTTTTGAGAACTCAGAGTGAGTAAATTGGCCATTTTCATGCACTTTTAACCATTCCATAAATCTTGTGTTTTGGGCCCCTGGAAGCATGAAAATCACTTTAAACATGCTAATTTTAGCTCTAACACTGATGATCCACCTACAAATGTGAACTGACGTTCAAAAATAAAACATTTGAAAACGGACCATTTTCCACATTTCTGAAGCATGACGTAATGGGGGGTGTTATCTCTTTTGTCGAAAATCAGCCGTTTTTGCTCGAACATTAAATGCCTCCAAATGGTATTTAATTAACTTCCCGGGGTGAAGAAACCCTTTTTGAGAACTCAGAGTGAGGTAATTGGCCATTTTCATGCACTTTTAACCATTCCATAAATCTTGTGTTTTGGGCCCCTGGAAGCATGAAAATCACTTTAAACATGCTAATTTTAGCTCTAACACTGATGATCCACCTACAAATGTGAACTGACGTTCAAAAATAAAACATTTGAAAACGGACCATTTTCCACATTTCTGAAGCATGACGTAATGGGGGGGTGTTATCTCTTTTGTCGAAAATCAGCCGTTTTTGCTCGAACATTAAATGCCTCCAAATGGTATTTAATTAACTTCCCGAGCCCCTGGAAGCATGAAAATCACTTTAAACATGCTAATTTTAGCTCTAACACTGATGATCCACCTACAAATATGAACTGACGTTCAAAAATAAAACATTTGAAAACGGACCATTTTCCACATTTCTGAAGCATGACGTAATGGGGGGTGTTATCTCTTTTGTGGAAAATCAGCCGTTTTTGCTCTAACATTAAATGCCTCCAAATGGTATTTAATTAACTTCCCGAGCCCCTGGAAGCATGAAAATCACTTTAAACATGCTAATTTTAGCTCTAACACTGATGATCCACCTACAAATGTGAACTGACGTTCAAAAATAAAACATTTGAAAACGGACCATTTTCCACATTTCTGAAGCATGACGTAATGGGGGGGTGTTATCTCTTTTGTCGAAAATCAGCCGTTTTTGCTCGAACATTAAATGCCTCCAAATGGTATTTATTTCACTTCCCGAGCCCCTGGAAGCATGAAAATCACTTTAAACATGCTAATTTTAGCTCTAACACTGATGATCCACCTACAAATGTGAACTGACGTTCAAAAATAAAACATTTGAAAACGGACCATTTTCCACATTTCTGAAGCATGACGTAATGGGGGGGTGTTATCTCTTTTGTCGAAAATCAGCCGTTTTTGCTCTAACATTAAATGCCTCCAAATGGTATTTAATTAACTTCCCGGGGTGAAGAAACCCTTTTTGAGAACTCAGAGTGAGTAAATTGGCCATTTTCATGCACTTTTAACCATTCCATAAATCTTGTGTTTTGGGCCCCTGGAAGCATGAAAATCACTTTAAACATGCTAATTTTAGCTCTAACACTGATGATCCACCTACAAATGTGAACTGACGTTCAAAAATAAAACATTTGAAAACGGACCATTTTCCACATTTCTGAAGCATGACGTAATGGGGGGGTGTTATCTCTTTTGTCGAAAATCAGCCGTTTTTGCTCTAACATTAAATGCCTCAAAATGGTATTTAATTAACTTCCCGGGGTGAAGAAACCCTTTTTGAGAACTCAGAGTGAGTAAATTGGCCATTTTCATGCACTTTTAACCATTCCATAAATCTTGTGTTTTGGGCCCCTTGAAGCATGAAAATCACTTTAAACATGCTAATTTTAGCTCTAACACTGATGATCCACCTACAAATGTGAACTGACGTTCAAAAATAAAACATTTGAAAACGGACCATTTTCCACATTTCTGAAGCATGACGTAATGGGGGGGTGTTATCTCTTTTGTCGAAAATCAGCCGTTTTTGCTTGAACATTAAATGCCTCCAAATGGTATTTAATTAACTTCCTGAGCCCCTGGAAGCATGAAAATCACTTTAAACATGCTAATTTTAGCTCTAACACTGATGATCCACCTACAAATGTGAACTGACGTTCAAAAATAAAACATTTGAAAACGGACCATTTTCCACATTTCTGAAGCATGACGTAATGGGGGGGGTGTTATCTCTTTTGTCGAAAATCAGCCGTTTTTGCTCTAACATTAAATGCCTCCAAATGGTATTTAATTAACTTCCCGAGGTGAAGAAACCCTTTTTGAGAACTCAGAGTGAGTAAATTGGCCATTTTCATGCACTTTTAACCATTCCATAAATCTTGTGTTTTGGGCCCCTGGAAGCATGAAAATCACTTTAAACATGCTAATTTTAGCTCTAACACTGATGATCCACCTACAAATGTGAACTGACGTTCAAAAATAAAACATTTGAAAACGGACCATTTTCCACATTTCTGAAGCATGACGTAATGGGGGGGTGTTATCTCTTTTGTCGAAAATCAGCCGTTTTTGCTCTAACATTAAATGCCTCCAAATGGTATTTAATTAACTTCCCGGGGTGAAGAAACCCTTTTTGAGAACTCAGAGTGAGTAAATTGGCCATTTTCATGCACTTTTAACCATTCCATAAATCTTGTGTTTTGGGCCCCTGGAAGCATGAAAATCACTTTAAACATGCTAATTTTAGCTCTAACACTGATGATCCACCTACAAATGTGAACTGACGTTCAAAAATAAAACATTTGAAAACGGACCATTTTCCACATTTCTGAAGCATGACGTAATGGGGGGGTGTTATCTCTTTTGTCGAAAATCAGCCGTTTTTGCTCTAACATTAAATGCCTCCAAATGGTATTTAATTAACTTCCCGGGGTGAAGAAACCCTTTTTGAGAACTCAGAGTGAGTAAATTGGCCATTTTCATGCACTTTTAACCATTCCATAAATCTTTTGTTTTGCGCCCCTGGAAGCATGAAAATCACTTTAAACATGCTAATTTTAGCTCTAACACTGATGATCCACCTACAAATGTGAACTGACGTTCAAAAATAAAACATTTGAAAACGGACCATTTTCCACATTTCTGAAGCATGACGTAATGGGGGGGTGTTATCTCTTTTGTCGAAAATCAGCCATTTTTGCTCGAACATTAAATGCCTCCAAATGGTATTTAATTAACTTCCCGAGCCCCTGGAAGCATGAAAATCACTTTAAACATGCTAATTTTAGCTCTAACACTGATGATCCACCTACAAATGTGAACTGACGTTCAAAAATAAAACATTTGAAAACGGACCATTTTCCACATTTCTGAAGCATGACGTAATGGGGGGGTGTTATCTCTTTTGTGGAAAATCAGCCGTTTTTGCTCGAACATTAAATGCCTCCAAATGGTATTTAATTAACTTCCCGAGCCCCTGGAAGCATGAACATCACTTTAAACATGCTAATTTTAGCTCTAACACTGATGATCCACCTACAAATGTGAACTGACATTCAAAAATAAAACATTTGAAAACGGACCATTTTCCACATTTCTGAAGCATGACGTAATGGGGGGGTGTTATCTCTTTTGTCGAAAATCAGCCGTTTTTGCTCTAACATTAAATGCCTCCAAATGGTATTTAATTAACTTCCCGGGGTGAAGAAACCCTTTTTGAGAACTCAGAGTGAGTAAATTGGCCATTTTCATGCACTTTTAACCATTCCATAAATCTTGTGTTTTGGGCCCCTGGAAGCATGAAAATCATTTTAAACATGCTAATTTTAGCTCTAACACTGATGATCCACCTACAAATGTGAACTGACGTTCAAAAATAAAACATTTGAAAACGGACCATTTTCCACATTTCTGAAGCATGACGTAATGGGGGGTGTTATCTCTTTTGTCGAAAATCAGCCGTTTTTGCTCGAACATTAAATGCCTCCAAATGGTATTTAATTAACTTCCCGGGGTGAAGAAACCCTTTTTGAGAACTCAGAGTGAGTAAATTGGCCATTTTCATGCACTTTTAACCATTCCATAAATCTTGTGTTTTGGGCCCCTGGAAGCATGAAAATCACTTTAAACATGCTAATTTTAGCTCTAACACTGATGATCCACCTACAAATGTGAACTGACGTTCAAAAATAAAACATTTGAAAACGGACCATTTTCCACATTTCTGAAGCATGACGTAATGGGGGGGTGTTATCTCTTTTGTGGAAAATCAGCCGTTTTTGCTCTAACATTAAATGCCTCCAAATGGTATTTAATTAACTTCCCGAGCCCCTGGAAGCATGAAAATCACTTTAAACATGCTAATTTTAGCTCTAACACTGATGATCCACCTACAAATGTGAACTGACGTTCAAAAATAAAACATTTGAAAACGGACCATTTTCCACATTTCTGAAGCATGACGTAATGGGGGGGTGTTATCTCTTTTGTCGAAAATCAGCCGTTTTTGCTCTAACATTAAATGCCTCCAAATGGTATTTAATTAACTTCCCGGGGTGAAGAAACCCTTTTTGAGAACTCAGAGTGAGTAAATTGGCCATTTTCATGCACTTTTAACCATTCCATAAATCTTGTGTTTTGGGCCCCTGGAAGCATGAAAATCACTTTAAACATGCTAATTTTAGCTCTAACACTGATGATCCACCTACAAATGTGAACTGACGTTCAAAAATAAAACATTTGAAAACGGACCATTTTCCACATTTCTGAAGCATGACGTAATGGGGGGGGGGGTGTTATCTCTTTTGTCGAAAAGCAGCCGTTTTTGCTCGAACATTAAATGCCTCCAAATGGTATTTAATTAACTTTCCGAGCCCCTGGAAGCATGAAAATCACTTTAAACATGCTAATTTTAGCTCTAACACTGATGATCCACCTACAAATGTGAACTGACGTTCAAAAATAAAACATTTGAAAACGGACCATTTTCCACATTTCTGAAGCATGACGTAATGGGGGGGTGTTATCTCTTTTGTCGAAAATCAGCCGTTTTTGCTCTAACATTAAATGCCTCCAAATGGTATTTAATTAACTTCCCGGGGTGAAGAAACCCTTTTTGAGAACTCAGAGTGAGTAAATTGGCCATTTTCATGCACTTTTAACCATTCCATAAATCTTGTGTTTTGGGCCCCTGGAAGCATGAAAATCACTTTAAACATGCTAATTTTAGCTCTAACACTGATGATCCACCTACAAATGTGAACTGACGTTCAAAAATAAAACATTTGAAAACGGACCATTTTCCACATTTCTGAAGCATGACGTAATGGGGGGGGGGGTGTTATCTCTTTTGTCGAAAATCAGCCGTTTTTGCTCGAACATTAAATGCCTCCAAATGGTATTTAATTAACTTCCCGAGCCCCTGGAAGCATGAAAATCACTTTAAACATGCTAATTTTAGCTCTACCACTGATGATCCCCCTACAAATGTGAACTGACGTTCAAAAATAAAACATTTGAAAACGGACCATTTTCCACATTTCTGAAGCATGACGTAATGGGGGGGTGTTATCTCTTTTGTGGAAAATCAGCCGTTTTTGCTCGAACATTAAATGCCTCCAAATGGTATTTATTTCACTTCCCGAGCCCCTGGAAGCATGAAAATCACTTTAAACATGCTAATTTTAGCTCTAACACTGATGATCCACCTACAAATGTGAACTGACGTTCAAAAATAAAACATTTGAAAACGGACCATTTTCCACATTTCTGAAGCATGACATAATGGGGGGGTGTTATCTCTTTTGTCGAAAATCAGCCGTTTTTGCTCGAACATTAAATGCCTCCAAATGGTATTTAATTAACTTCCCGGGGTGAAGAAACCCTTTTTGAGAACTCAGAGTGAGTAAATAGGCCATTTTCATGCACTTTTAACCATTCCATAAATCTTGTGTTTTGGGCCCCTGGAAGCATGAAAATCACTTTAAACATGCTAATTTTAGCTCTAACACTGATGATCCACCTACAAATGTGAACTGACGTTCAAAAATAAAACATTTGAAAACGGACCATTTTCCACATTTCTGAAGCATGACGTAATGGGGGGGTGTTATCTCTTTTGTCGAAAATCAGCCGTTTTTGCTCGAACATTAAATGCCTCCAAATGGTATTTAATTAACTTCCCGGGGTGAAGAAACCCTTTTTGAGAACTTAGAGTGAGTAAATTGGCCATTTTCATGCACTTTTAACCATTCCATAAATCTTGTGTTTTGGGCCCCTGGAAGCATGAAAATCACTTTAAACATGCTAATTTTAGCTCTAACACTGATGATCCACCTACAAATGTGAACTGACGTTCAAAAATAAAACATTTGAAAACGGACCATTTTCCACATTTCTGAAGCATGACGTAATGGGGGGGTGTTATCTCTTTTGTGGAAAATCAGCCGTTTTTGCTCGAACATTAAATGCCTCCAAATGGTATTTAATTAACTTCCCGAGCCCCTGGAAGCATGAAAATCACTTTAAACATGCTAATTTTAGCTCTAACACTGATGATCCACCTACAAATGTGAACTGACATTCAAAAATAAAACATTTGAAAACGGACCATTTTCCACATTTCTGAAGCATGACGTAATGGGGGGTGTTATCTCTTTTGTCGAAAATCAGCCGTTTTTGCTCGAACATTAAATGCCTCCAAATGGTATTTAATTAACTTCCCGGGGTGAAGAAACCCTTTTTGAGAACTCAGAGTGAGTAAATTGGCCATTTTCATGCACTTTTAACCATTCCATAAATCTTGTGTTTTGGGCCCCTGGAAGCATGAAAATGACTTTAAACATGCTAATTTTAGCTCTAACACTGATGATCCACCTACAAATGTGAACTGACGTTCAAAAATAAAACATTTGAAAACGGACCATTTTCCACATTTCTGAAGCATGACGTAATGGGGGGGTGTTATCTCTTTTGTGGAAAATCAGCCGTTTTTGCTCGAACATTAAATGCCTCCAAATGGTATTTAATTAACTTCCCGAGCCCCTGGAAGCATGAAAATCACTTTAAACATGCTAATTTTAGCTCTAACACTGATGATCCACCTACAAATGTGAACTGACATTCAAAAATAAAACATTTGAAAACGGACCATTTTCCACATTTCTGAAGCATGACGTAATGGGGGGGTGTTATCTCTTTTGTCGAAAATCAGCCGTTTTTGCTCTAACATTAAATGCCTCCAAATGGTATTTAATTAACTTCCCGGGGTGAAGAAACCCTTTTTGAGAACTCAGAGTGAGTAAATTGGCCATTTTCATGCACTTTTAACCATTCCATAAATCTTGTGTTTTGGGCCCCTTGGAAGCATGAAAATCACTTTAAACATGCTAATTTTAGCTCTAACACTGATGATCCACCTACAAATGTGAACTGACGTTCAAAAATAAAACATTTGAAAACGGACCATTTTCCACATTTCTGAAGCATGACGTAATGGGGGGGTGTTATCTCTTTTGTCGAAAATCAGCCGTTTTTGCTCGAACATTAAATGCCTCCAAATGGTATTTAATTAACTTCCCGAGCCCCTGGAAGCATGAAAATCACTTTAAACATGCTAATTTTAGCTCTAACACTGATGATCCACCTACAAATGTGAACTGACGTTCAAAAATAAAACATTTGAAAACGGACCATTTTCCACATTTCTGAAGCATGACGTAATGGGGGGGTGTTATCTCTTTTGTGGAAAATCAGCCGTTTTTGCTCTAACATTAAATGCCTCCAAATGGTATTTAATTAACTTCCCGAGCCCCTGGAAGCATGAAAATCACTTTAAACATGCTAATTTTAGCTCTAACACTGATGATCCACCTACAAATGTGAACTGACGTTCAAAAATAAAACATTTGAAAACGGACCATTTTCCACATTTCTGAAGCATGACGTAATGGGGGGGTGTTATCTCTTTTGTCGAAAATCAGCCGTTTTTGCTCGAACATTAAATGCCTCCAAATGGTATTTAATTAACTTCCCGGGGTGAAGAAACCCTTTTTGAGAACTCAGAGTGAGTAAATTGGCCATTTTCATGCACTTTTAACCATTCCATAAATCTTGTGTTTTGGGCCCCTGGAAGCATGAAAATCACTTTAAACATGCTAATTTTAGCTCTAACACTGATGATCCACCTACAAATGTGAACTGACGTTCAAAAATAAAACATTTGAAAACGGACCATTTTCCACATTTCTGAAGCATGACGTAATGGGGGGGGGTGTTATCTCTTTTGTCGAAAATCAGCCGTTTTTGCTCGAACATTAAATGCCTCCAAATGGTATTTAATTAACTTTCCGAGCCCCTGGAAGCATGAAAATCACTTTAAACATGCTAATTTTAGCTCTAACACTGATGATCCACCTACAAATGTGAACTGACGTTCAAAAATAAAACATTTGAAAACGGACCATTTTCCACATTTCTGAAGCATGACGTAATGGGGGGGTGTTATCTCTTTTGTCGAAAATCAGCCGTTTTTGCTCTAACATTAAATGCCTCCAAATGGTATTTAATTAACTTCCCGGGGTGAAGAAACCCTTTTTGAGAACTCAGAGTGAGTAAATTGGCCATTTTCATGCACTTTTAACCATTCCATAAATCTTGTGTTTTGGGCCCCTGGAAGCATGAAAATCACTTTAAACATGCTAATTTTAGCTCTAACACTGATGATCCACCTACAAATGTGAACTGACGTTCAAAAATAAAACATTTGAAAACGGACCATTTTCCACATTTCTGAAGCATGACGTAATGGGGGGGTGTTATCTCTTTTGTCGAAAATCAGCCGTTTTTGCTCGAACATTAAATGCCTCCAAATGGTATTTAATTAACTTCCCGAGCCCCTGGAAGCATGAAAATCACTTTAAACATGCTAATTTTAGCTCTAACACTGATGATCCACCTACAAATGTGAACTGACGTTCAAAAATAAAACATTTGAAAACGGACCATTTTCCACATTTCTGAAGCATGACGTAATGGGGGGGTGTTATCTCTTTTGTGGAAAATCAGCCGTTTTTGCTCGAACATTAAATGCCTCCAAATGGTATTTATTTCACTTCCCGAGCCCCTGGAAGCATGAAAATCACTTTAAACATGCTAATTTTAGCTCTAACACTGATGATCCACCTACAAATGTGAACTGACGTTCAAAAATAAAACATTTGAAAACGGACCATTTTCCACATTTCTGAAGCATGACGTAATGGGGGGGGGTGTTATCTCTTTTGTCGAAAATCAGCCGTTTTTGCTCGAACATTAAATGCCTCCAAATGGTATTTAATTAACTTCCCGGGGTGAAGAAACCCTTTTTGAGAACTCAGAGTGAGTAAATTGGCCATTTTCATGCACTTTTAACCATTCCATAAATCTTGTGTTTTGGGCCCCTGGAAGCATGAAAATCACTTTAAACATGCTAATTTAGCTCTAACACTGATGATCCACCTACAAATGTGAACTGACGTTCAAAAATAAAACATTTGAAAACGGACCATTTTCCACATTTCTGAAGCATGACGTAATGGGGGGGTGTTATCTCTTTTGTCGAAAATCAGCCGTTTTTGCTCGAACATTAAATGCCTCCAAATGGTATTTAATTAACTTCCCGGGGTGAAGAAACCCTTTTTGAGAACTTAGAGTGAGTAAATTGGCCATTTTCATGCACTTTTAACCATTCCATAAATCTTGTGTTTTGGGCCCCTGGAAGCATGAAAATCACTTTAAACATGCTAATTTTAGCTCTAACACTGATGATCCACCTACAAATGTGAACTGACGTTCAAAAATAAAACATTTGAAAACGGACCATTTTCCACATTTCTGAAGCATGACGTAATGGGGGGTGTTATCTCTTTTGTGGAAAATCAGCCGTTTTTGCTCGAACATTAAATGCCTCCAAATGGTATTTAATTAACTTCCCGAGCCCTGGAAGCATGAAAATCACTTTAAACATGCTAATTTTAGCTCTAACACTGATGATCCACCTACAAATGTGAACTGACATTCAAAAATAAAACATTTGAAAACGGACCATTTTCCACATTTCTGAAGCATGACGTAATGGGGGGGTGTTATCTCTTTTGTCGAAAATCAGCCGTTTTTGCTCTAACATTAAATGCCTCCAAATGGTATTTAATTAACTTCCCGGGGTGAAGAAACCCTTTTGAGAACTCAGAGTGAGTAAATTGGCCATTTTCATGCACTTTTCACCATTCCATAAATCTTGTGTTTTGGGCCCCTGGAAGCATGAAAATCACTTTAAACATGCTAATTTTAGCTCTAACACTGATGATCCACCTACAAATGTGAACTGACGTTCAAAAATAAAACATTTGAAAACGGACCATTTTCCACATTTCTGAAGCATGACGTAATGGGGGGGTGTTATCTCTTTTGTCGAAAATCAGCCGTTTTTGCTCGAACATTAAATGCCTCCAAATGGTATTTAATTAACTTCCCGGGGTGAAGAAACCCTTTTTGAGAACTTAGAGTGAGTAAATTGGCCATTTTCATGCACTTTTAACCATTCCATAAATCTTGTGTTTTGGGCCCCTGGAAGCATGAAAATCACTTTAAACATGCTAATTTTAGCTCTAACACTGATGATCCACCTACAAATGTGAACTGACGTTCAAAAATAAAACATTTGAAAACGGACCATTTTCCACATTTCTGAAGCATGACGTAATGGGGGGGGTGTTATCTCTTTTGTGGAAAATCAGCCGTTTTTGCTCGAACATTAAATGCCTCCAAATGGTATTTAATTAACTTCCCGAGCCCCTGGAAGCATGAAAATCACTTTAAACATGCTAATTTTAGCTCTAACACTGATGATCCACCTACAAATGTGAACTGACATTCAAAAATAAAACATTTGAAAACGGACCATTTTCCACATTTCTGAAGCATGACGTAATGGGGGGGTGTTATCTCTTTTGTCGAAAATCAGCCGTTTTTGCTCTAACATTAAATGCCTCCAAATGGTATTTAATTAACTTCCCGGGGTGAAGAAACCCTTTTTGAGAACTCAGAGTGAGTAAATTGGCCATTTTCATGCACTTTTAACCATTCCATAAATCTTGTGTTTTGGGCCCCTGGAAGCATGAAAATCACTTTAAACATGCTAATTTTAGCTCTAACACTGATGATCCACCTACAAATGTGAACTGACGTTCAAAAATAAAACATTTGAAAACGGACCATTTTCCACATTTCTGAAGCATGACGTAATGGGGGGTGTTATCTCTTTTGTCGAAAATCAGCCGTTTTTGCTCGAACATTAAATGCCTCCAAATGGTATTTAATTAACTTCCCGGGGTGAAGAAACCCTTTTTGAGAACTCAGAGTGAGTAAATTGGCCATTTTCATGCACTTTTAACCATTCCATAAATCTTGTGTTTTGGGCCCCTGGAAGCATGAAAATCACTTTAAACATGCTAATTTTAGCTCTAACACTGATGATCCACCTACAAATGTGAACTGACGTTCAAAAATAAAACATTTGAAAACGGACCATTTTCCACATTTCTGAAGCATGACGTAATGGGGGGGGTGTTATCTCTTTTGTCGAAAATCAGCCGTTTTTGCTCGAACATTAAATGCCTCCAAATGGTATTTAATTAACTTCCCGAGCCCCTGGAAGCATGAAAATCACTTTAAACATGCTAATTTTAGCTCTAACACTGATGATCCACCTACAAATGTGAACTGACGTTCAAAAATAAAACATTTGAAAACGGACCATTTTCCACATTTCTGAAGCATGACGTAATGGGGGGGGGTGTTATCTCTTTTGTCGAAAATCAGCCGTTTTTGCTCGAACTTTAAATGCCTCCAAATGGTATTTAATTAACTTTCCGAGCCCCTGGAAGCATGAAAATCACTTTAAACATGCTAATTTTAGCTCTAACACTGATGATCCACCTACAAATGTGAACTGACGTTCAAAAATAAAACATTTGAAAACGGACCATTTTCCACATTTCTGAAGCATGACGTAATGGGGGGGTGTTATCTCTTTTGTCGAAAATCAGCCGTTTTTGCTCTAACATTAAATGCCTCCAAATGGTATTTAATTAACTTCCCGGGGTGAAGAAACCCTTTTTGAGAACTCAGAGTGAGTAAATTGGCCATTTTCATGCACTTTTAACCATTCCATAAATCTTGTGTTTTGGGCCCCTGGAAGCATGAAAATCACTTTAAACATGCTAATTTTAGCTCTAACACTGATGATCCACCTACAAATGTGAACTGACGTTCAAAAATAAAACATTTGAAAACGGACCATTTTCCACATTTCTGAAGCATGACGTAATGGGGGGGTGTTATCTCTTTTGTCGAAAATCAGCCGTTTTTGCTCGAACATTAAATGCCTCCAAATGGTATTTAATTAACTTCCCGAGCCCCTGGAAGCATGAAAATCACTTTAAACATGCTAATTTTAGCTCTAACACTGATGATCCACCTACAAATGTGAACTGACGTTCAAAAATAAAACATTTGAAAACGGACCATTTTCCACATTTCTGAAGCATGACGTAATGGGGGGGTGTTATCTCTTTTGTGGAAAATCAGCCGTTTTTGCTCTAACATTAAATGCCTCCAAATGGTATTTAATTAACTTCCCGAGCCCCTGGAAGCATGAAAATCACTTTAAACATGCTAATTTTAGCTCTAACACTGATGATCCACCTACAAATGTGAACTGACGTTCAAAAATAAAACATTTGAAAACGGACCATTTTCCACATTTCTGAAGCATGACGTAATGGGGGGGTGTTATCTCTTTTGTCGAAAATCAGCCGTTTTTGCTCGAACATTAAATGCCTCCAAATGGTATTTAATTAACTTCCCGGGGTGAAGAAACCCTTTTTGAGAACTCAGAGTGAGTAAATTGGCCATTTTCATGCACTTTTAACCATTCCATAAATCTTGTGTTTTGGGCCCCTGGAAGCATGAAAATCACTTTAAACATGCTAATTTTAGCTCTAACACTGATGATCCACCTACAAATGTGAACTGACGTTCAAAAATAAAACATTTGAAAACGGACCATTTTCCACATTTCTGAAGCATGACGTAATGGGGGGGGTGTTATCTCTTTTGTCGAAAATCAGCCGTTTTGCTCGAACATTAAATGCCTCCAAATGGTATTTAATTAACTTTCCGAGCCCCTGGAAGCATGAAAATCACTTTAAACATGCTAATTTTAGCTCTAACACTGATGATCCACCTACAAATGTGAACTGACGTTCAAAAATAAAACATTTGAAAACGGACCATTTTCCACATTTCTGAAGCATGACGTAATGGGGGGGTGTTATCTCTTTTGTCGAAAATCAGCCGTTTTTGCTCTAACATTAAATGCCTCCAAATGGTATTTAATTAACTTCCCGGGGTGAAGAAACCCTTTTGAGAACTCAGAGTGAGTAAATTGGCCATTTTCATGCACTTTTAACCATTCCATAAATCTTGTGTTTTGGGCCCCTGGAAGCATGAAAATCACTTTAAACATGCTAATTTTAGCTCTAACACTGATGATCCACCTACAAATGTGAACTGACGTTCAAAAATAAAACATTTGAAAACGGACCATTTTCCACATTTCTGAAGCATGACGTAATGGGGGGGGTGTTATCTCTTTTGTCGAAAATCAGCCGTTTTGCTCGAACATTAAATGCCTCCAAATGGTATTTAATTAACTTCCCGAGCCCCTGGAAGCATGAAAATCACTTTAAACATGCTAATTTTAGCTCTAACACTGATGATCCACCTACAAATGTGAACTGACGTTCAAAAATAAAACATTTGAAAACGGACCATTTTCCACATTTCTGAAGCATGACGTAATGGGGGGGTGTTATCTCTTTTGTGGAAAATCAGCCGTTTTTGCTCGAACATTAAATGCCTCCAAATGGTATTTATTTCACTTCCCGAGCCCCTGGAAGCATGAAAATCACTTTAAACATGCTAATTTTAGCTCTAACACTGATGATCCACCTACAAATGTGAACTGACGTTCAAAAATAAAACATTTGAAAACGGGACCATTTTCCACATTTCTGAAGCATGACGTAATGGGGGGGGTGTTATCTCTTTTGTCGAAAATCAGCCGTTTTTGCTCGAACATTAAATGCCTCCAAATGGTATTTAATTAACTTCCCGGGGTGAAGAAACCCTTTTTGAGAACTCAGAGTGAGTAAATTGGCCATTTTCATGCACTTTTAACCATTCCATAAATCTTGTGTTTTGGGCCCCTGGAAGCATGAAAATCACTTTAAACATGCTAATTTTAGCTCTAACACTGATGATCCACCTACAAATGTGAACTGACGTTCAAAAATAAAACATTTGAAAACGGACCATTTTCCACATTTCTGAAGCATGACGTAATGGGGGGGTGTTATCTCTTTTGTCGAAAAATCAGCCGTTTTTGCTCGAACATTAAATGCCTCCAAATGGTATTTAATTAACTTCCCGGGGTGAAGAAACCCTTTTTGAGAACTTAGAGTGAGTAAATTGGCCATTTTCATGCACTTTTAACCATTCCATAAATCTTGTGTTTTGGGCCCCTGGAAGCATGAAAATCACTTTAAACATGCTAATTTTAGCTCTAACACTGATGATCCACCTACAAATGTGAACTGACGTTCAAAAATAAAACATTTGAAAACGGACCATTTTCCACATTTCTGAAGCATGACGTAATGGGGGGGTGTTATCTCTTTTGTGGAAAATCAGCCGTTTTTGCTCGAACATTAAATGCCTCCAAATGGTATTTAATTAACTTCCCGAGCCCCTGGAAGCATGAAAATCACTTTAAACATGCTAATTTTAGCTCTAACACTGATGATCCACCTACAAATGTGAACTGACATTCAAAAATAAAACATTTGAAAACGGACCATTTTCCACATTTCTGAAGCATGACGTAATGGGGGGGTGTTATCTCTTTTGTCGAAAATCAGCCGTTTTTGCTCTAACATTAAATGCCTCCAAATGGTATTTAATTAACTTCCCGGGGTGAAGAAACCCTTTTTGAGAACTCAGAGTGAGTAAATTGGCCATTTTCATGCACTTTTCACCATTCCATAAATCTTGTGTTTTGGGCCCCTGGAAGCATGAAAATCACTTTAAACATGCTAATTTTAGCTCTAACACTGATGATCCACCTACAAATGTGAACTGACGTTCAAAAATAAAACATTTGAAAACGGACCATTTTCCACATTTCTGAAGCATGACGTAATGGGGGGGTGTTATCTCTTTTGTCGAAAATCAGCCGTTTTTGCTCGAACATTAAATGCCTCCAAATGGTATTTAATTAACTTCCCGGGGTGAAGAAACCCTTTTTGAGAACTTAGAGTGAGTAAATTGGCCATTTTCATGCACTTTTAACCATTCCATAAATCTTGTGTTTTGGGCCCCTGGAAGCATGAAAATCACTTTAAACATGCTAATTTTAGCTCTAACACTGATGATCCACCTACAAATGTGAACTGACGTTCAAAAATAAAACATTTGAAAACGGACCATTTTCCACATTTCTGAAGCATGACGTAATGGGGGGGGTGTTATCTCTTTTGTGGAAAATCAGCCGTTTTTGCTCGAACATTAAATGCCTCCAAATGGTATTTAATTAACTTCCCGAGCCCCTGGAAGCATGAAAATCACTTTAAACATGCTAATTTTAGCTCTAACACTGATGATCCACCTACAAATGTGAACTGACATTCAAAAATAAAACATTTGAAAACGGACCATTTTCCACATTTCTGAAGCATGACGTAATGGGGGGGTGTTATCTCTTTTGTCGAAAATCAGCCGTTTTTGCTCTAACATTAAATGCCTCCAAATGGTATTTAATTAACTTCCCGGGGTGAAGAAACCCTTTTTGAGAACTCAGAGTGAGTAAATTGGCCATTTTCATGCACTTTTAACCATTCCATAAATCTTGTGTTTTGGGCCCCTGGAAGCATGAAAATCACTTTAAACATGCTAATTTTAGCTCTAACACTGATGATCCACCTACAAATGTGAACTGACGTTCAAAAATAAAACATTTGAAAACGGACCATTTTCCACATTTCTGAAGCATGACGTAATGGGGGGTGTTATCTCTTTTGTCGAAAATCAGCCGTTTTTGCTCGAACATTAAATGCCTCCAAATGGTATTTAATTAACTTCCCGGGGTGAAGAAACCCTTTTTGAGAACTCAGAGTGAGTAAATTGGCCATTTTCATGCACTTTTAACCATTCCATAAATCTTGTGTTTTGGGCCCCTGGAAGCATGAAAATCACTTTAAACATGCTAATTTTAGCTCTAACACTGATGATCCACCTACAAATGTGAACTGACGTTCAAAAATAAAACATTTGAAAACGGACCATTTTCCACATTTCTGAAGCATGACGTAATGGGGGGTGTTATCTCTTTTGTCGAAAATCAGCCGTTTTTGCTCGAACATTAAATGCCTCCAAATGGTATTTAATTAACTTCCCGAGCCCCTGGAAGCATGAAAATCACTTTAAACATGCTAATTTTAGCTCTAACACTGATGATCCACCTACAAATGTGAACTGACGTTCAAAAATAAAACATTTGAAAACGGACCATTTTCCACATTTCTGAAGCATGACGTAATGGGGGGGGTGTTATCTCTTTTGTCGAAATCAGCCGTTTTTGCTCGAACTTTAAATGCCTCCAAATGGTATTTAATTAACTTTCCGAGCCCCTGGAAGCATGAAAATCACTTTAAACATGCTAATTTTAGCTCTAACACTGATGATCCACCTACAATGTGAACTGACGTTCAAAAATAAAACATTTGAAAACGGACCATTTTCCACATTTCTGAAGCATGACGTAATGGGGGGGTGTTATCTCTTTTGTCGAAAATCAGCCGTTTTTGCTCTAACATTAAATGCCTCCAAATGGTATTTAATTAACTTCCCGGGGTGAAGAAACCCTTTTTGAGAACTCAGAGTGAGTAAATTGGCCATTTTCATGCACTTTTAACCATTCCATAAATCTTGTGTTTTGGGCCCCTGGAAGCATGAAAATCACTTTAAACATGCTAATTTTAGCTCTAACACTGATGATCCACCTACAAATGTGAACTGACGTTCAAAAATAAACATTTGAAAACGGACCATTTTCCACATTTCTGAAGCATGACGTAATGGGGGGGTGTTATCTCTTTTGTCGAAAATCAGCCGTTTTTGCTCTAACATTAAATGCCTCCAAATGGTATTTAATTAACTTCCCGAGCCCCTGGAAGCATGAAAATCACTTTAAACATGCTAATTTTAGCTCTAACACTGATGATCCACCTACAAATGTGAACTGACGTTCAAAAATAAAACATTTGAAAACGGACCATTTTCCACATTTCTGAAGCATGACGTAATGGGGGGGTGTTATCTCTTTTGTCGAAATCAGCCGTTTTTGCTCGAACATTAAATGCCTCCAAATGGTATTTATTTCACTTCCCGAGCCCTGGAAGCATGAAAATCACTTTAAACATGCTAATTTTAGCTCTAACACTGATGATCCACCTACAAATGTGAACTGACGTTCAAAAATAAAACATTTGAAAACGGACCATTTTCCACATTTCTGAAGCATGACGTAATGGGGGGGTGTTATCTCTTTTGTCGAAAATCAGCCGTTTTTGCTCTAACATTAAATGCCTCCAAATGGTATTTAATTAACTTCCCGGGGTGAAGAAACCCTTTTTGAGAACTCAGAGTGAGTAAATTGGCCATTTTCATGCACTTTTAACCATTCCATAAATCTTGTGTTTTGGGCCCCTTGAAGCATGAAAATCACTTTAAACATGCTAATTTTAGCTCTAACACTGATGATCCACCTACAAATGTGAACTGACGTTCAAAAATAAAACATTTGAAAACGGACCATTTTCCACATTTCTGAAGCATGACGTAATGGGGGGGTGTTATCTCTTTTGTCGAAAATCAGCCGTTTTTGCTCGAACATTAAATGCCTCCAAATGGTATTTAATTAACTTCCTGAGCCCCTGGAAGCATGAAAATC